>NC_045131.1:1525431-1830517 GCF_007655135.1 Punica granatum
GGGTACGCGCCGAATCCTTCCATTTTCATGGAAACCTCGGAATAATAGTAACAAAAGAACAAGGACTCTTGGACAATACCTTTCCTCGAATCTCCCATCAAAAGCGGTCTGAGATTCTGTCGTCAATCACCCATTTTTCTTTGTGGGGAGGCGCAAGATTCTGAATTTTTGTTTGTTGTGTTTGTGTATATATTTACTAATGGATAGTTAGTTCAGTGTGCAGATTGAGCAGAGATATTGTGGAAGCATATGAGCTTGGAGCTCGTGGGTTGCTGCTCTTCTTGGTTAGCTCCCCTCTCCTCTTACAATTTCGCCTCTATAGCATCATATGAGCATACAATGCGTCCCTCCTTTTTTCATTGCAAAATTGTACTTATTCTACCCTTCAAATTGTACCCCCATGTCTAAGTTCCAGCGCTTTCTTGTTTTATTCTGTCAAAAAAATTCTGGGTTCTATTATATTCTGTGCTTCTTTTATTTTGGTCGGTGTAGTGCTCACATTCTTTTGGTTAATGCTATTATCTGAGTCTCGAATTCTCGCTTGTGAATAGCCCATGTACTCTATTTTCTATGATTAGTTCTAGTACAAAAGAGGGAGGAAAAATAATGCAAACCAAGAGAGCCTGATTTCATTGTTCGATTTTGGATTTCTAATGATTTTCGTTTGGCTTGAGCACTTGTATTGAAACAGTAGATTTATAGGTTTTTGACCTTTGTGATGCCTGAGAAGGGTGTTCATGTCTGCGAGCAAGTCCCCTCTTCTCGATATTGGTTGAATATGCCACGAAACATTGAACTCTCAAATTTCACGCCATTTTGGTGCAGAATCTGAAAGCGCTGCACTTAGCAGCTATTAGATACCTGGTCAAGTAATAGTGTTGCATACTGCGTGATTTCCCAAACTTTGAGCTACTCCTTTAGTTTCTTTTGATGGAAGTTGCTTATTTTGAGTTTTAACGCTGATGGAAGTTTTCCTTTTTCTGTTTAAAGCTGCAGAATTCTTGAGCATCTTTTTGATCCCTAAACTTGTATATTTTGCCAATGGAAGAGATCAGAATTATCGAAGGGGTCATAATAATATAGGTTAAAGAAGTTGTCTCAGTCTGCATTATTCAAGACTGTTGGGCGATTCTGGATGAAAGCTGATTGAAACTCCGAACTATTCTTCATCTTGTATGGGAGCATCAAACACCGACATCACTTGATATTTTTAACCCATCAATCAGAATGGAGAATAAGGAGGCGGACAGAATAGTGGTATCAAAACCTGTTGCTTCACGGCCTTCTTCATCCTTCATCCAGCCTTTCTCGGATCTCCTTGCAGGTGCCATTAGAGGGTCACTCCCCTGTGTGGGTCCCGAAACAGGCACTGGCCCTATTAAGCCAAAGACTGTAAAATTCAAGCCAACATTAACTCATGGTCCACCTCCCTCTGTTTCATCCCAGGTTATCTTGCTTATATTTCTTGTCTTATTGTTCTGAGAGTTTGGCGTTTGGAACTTACAAAGGTTTCAACCAATTTCAGGGTGATGCCGTGCGATCAGATATAAAACCCCCCATCCTGCACAAACCCCTTGCAAAGGCCGTCTCCAAGGTTGCAATGTCTGTCTTGGCAAATATGGTCAGTAACTGAAACTTTTTCTAGTGGCAGTTGAACACTTGTGTTTTCATTCTTTGGTCGTAGAATGGTGAGAAATTGGGGTTTTGGGAATTAATTTCCGTGCAAGTCTACTTTCTAATATTGTTTAGATGTTTGGTTATACGTAGTAGGGGATTCCTTTTCCCGCTGCAGTTCGTGCAATACTAAATACACCACTTTTCTTTCCTGAACAGGGAAAATACGAACCCAGACATCGACAGGAAAAACCATCTTCCCAGGCTCGTATCGACTCTGTCGAGCATCAGGTTGAGAAGCCATATTCTTTAAGGACTCAACCGGGCTCAAGTTTTCAAGAGAACTTGAGAAATTTGCCTGCCACAGCTAGTGGTGACTGCTCTAGTAGTCTCCCTGTGATGGACTCGAGAGATTTGCCAGCCCCAGCTAGTGTGGACCGCCCTTCTTATGATGGATATAATTGGAGAAAATATGGGCAGAAGCAAGTCAAAGGGAGTGAGTACCCTAGGAGTTACTATAAGTGCACTCACCCCAACTGCCCCGTGAAGAAGAAGGTCGAGCGGTCATTGGATGGGCAAATTGCGGAAATTGTATATAAGGGTGAGCACAACCACTCCAAGCCTCAACCTCCTAAACGAGGTTTGGGAACTGGGCAAGATATTGGCAACCCTTTGATAGGCAGTCGAGTAATTGAAAGAAACGAAGGCTCTGAAGGCGGAGTGGAGGCTACAACTGATATCAACCTCAAAAGATCACTCACATGTGACCGTGTTGTGGATAGAGACCGCGGTACCGCAGGGTTGAACCTCGATGATTCCTGTAGTCCTAGTGAGGAATATGTGGATGGAGCTATGGGGATGAACATCGATCCAGATGAGCCGAGAAGTAAGAGAAGGTAATTGTTCATAGCATTAGGGAAGCGCATCAGTTAGTTTTATTTGTAAATATTCATGCCTCTTGAGTTGTTCTGCATCATGATCTTGTAGGAAAACCAAGAAGCAACTCAATGGAGTGGAAATCAATGGTGAGAGCCCCCAGGAGCCTCGAGTCCCTTTGCAGGGTTCAGTAGATCCGGAGATTCTAGACGATGGCTTCCGATGGAGGAAGTATGGGCAAAAGGTCGTGAAGGGAAACCCATATCCCAGGTCAGTGCAGTTGAAAACTTCAAAGATTTCAGATCATTATTAGAATATTTCACTTGGTCATAGAGCTTAGGACTAATTCAAAGTTTGCCTACCATTGCAGGAGTTACTACAAATGCACCAGCATCGAGTGCAGTGTCCGTAAGTATGTGGAGAGAGCACAGGACGACCCAAAAGCTTTTATTACGACTTATGAAGGAAAGCACAACCATGAAATGCCCATCAGGAGCGTGAATGTACCAAGCTCTGAATCGACTCCACGAGCCACTGCTAACAAAGAGAGGGCACCAGCTTGATGTATCTATCAGTCAGAAATCTTTCTGATTTCAGCCCTTTCATCCGATTGAGAACCAAGGCGTCTTAAGGCACATAAGAAAGACGAGGTTTTGTCCACGAGTTCAGAGCTCTCAAAATGAAAGTCCTTTTAAGGCCATTCCATATGCTGTGCTATAAGTCCATTGTTAGCCTCTGTGTTACCGTAAGTAATCTACTACTACTGTATATGAACGCTCTAAGTTTCTGTATCAGTACATCTTCGAAGTCTGTCACTTCTTTTTCCAAATTTTGTAGGCATAAGATCGACCAATATACAATTAACGATCTCGAGAATATCCAGTGATTATCCATAACTTTTCTTCTCATGCTCGTGTCACAGTGGAGTCAGGTTCACAGACAAAATTCTTTCCTCCCTGTTCTTTTCCCTTTGCCTTTTACGATTAACTTTTGAATCTTTGGAATGTTTCAATCACAAGGCACGCAACGTTTCTTGTCCAGTCAAGATCACGTCGGCACGTCCAAGAATATAACCATCACGATATTTGATTTCAGTATCTTCTGCTATGCGTGGTGGCACGGCTCCGTACGGGCACGTACAGGTTTACATGACTTAGCTTCGCCATAGGGATGTACCGGGACTATTATATTAGGTGGACAAGGCTTGGGTCGAGACAATGCTTGTCTTACCTGATTCTTCGTGCATTGGGGATGAATTCCTCGTCTGAGCGTCACTTCAGTTGAACTTTCGCCTGTTTTCCTCGATTCAATAACTCTAAACTTCGTCCTCGGCTTCTCGATTCGAATTCTGGAATTTCAAAGTATGAAACCAAACTATAGCTTTGGCCATGGAATCATTAAAAGGTATGCATAAGTTGACAAAGTAGAAGGCGGCATCATGATTTGATATCATTAACTACAGTTTCGTCTTCTATTTTGACACTTTCAATTACATTTCAGAGACTCACTGTGGCCTTTCATAATTAAGCAACTGTAGATTAATCCAGAAATGGTGGGACCAGTGATCCAAATGCGCGACCCGAATTATCAAGTCCCGATCGAGAACGACCAAGTCTCATATGCTTGCATTTGGACGGACGACATAAAACGAGTACTACGACAATGTCCTAAGGAAAAATCGAACGTGACAGAGATATGAGATTATGTGTCACTTATTTTGATTAATTTATAAAATTGATTCGGGTGTGTCGGAATTAAACAGATGCTTAATTTACGTTAATCCTCGAATCAACGGCAGCCGGGCGATGATGATTTGGTCAAAAGCAAGAAAAAGGAATAATAATATTAATTTTTGCACAGCCGACGCGACACCGTTTAACTGCTCCCTCTGTCTCGCATCAGAGAGAGAGAGAATCTCCCGTCTCTGCTCTTTTTCTTCTTCGCCTTCACTACGCCCAAGCTTAATGTAAGGGGAAGAAGAAGAAGAAGAAGAAGAAGAAGATGTGGAAGAAATGATTGTTGCAGGAAGGAAGAATTTAATCACTGCACGAAAGTGAAAAGGGTGAAAATGATTGCACGAGCACCTTTCTGCAACTCTACCCGTTGAACCGTTCTTAAGTCTATGTCGTCACGGAGTCACGGGAGAGGAAGAGCTTCTCGTTGGTGCTGAGCCTACCCTTTTCACTTTCATGGCGGGTTGAGGATTTTTGGGCTATTATAAGTCTTTCCTCTTTGTGTTTCTCTCCCTGGAAGATGCACTGTTCAGCATGAGACCGCATTACTCAGCTGCGTGAGTTGGGTGAGAGAAGAGGCCAAACAGAGCAAGTCATGGGCTGGATACCCTGTTCTGGGATATCCGATTCCAAGAAGAAGAAGAAGAAGAAGCATCCTGATCATAACCAAATCAGACCCTCCTCAGGTATTCGACTGTATTATTGCTTGTTATTCGGTGTAATTCAGCTTTAGCTTAGTGAAGTTCCTTTTTTTTTTATGGGGGAGTTTCGGATCGTAGTTTAATTACGGGATATAGTTTGTTTAAGGGTGAGTTTACGGCATATGAAGCTAATTTTACTGTACTTCTAGGGTTCAGTCGAATCTTATCGAGCTTATGGCACGATAAATTTTGGTGATTAGTCGAGTTGGTGAGGTGAAGATGATCTTTTTAATTGTGAATTATATGTGCGGATATGTCATGGTATATATTTTCTGTATCTGTGTTCAGTATCTTGTTCATTGCTAATGATTGTTTGCTCATCTGGATTGTCTTATTTTATGGGACTAGCAGGTTCTCAGAAATCTACGTCCGGCTCTTCCTCGACTGGAAGGGAAGTCCCCCAAAGTGGAGGCTCAGATCATAATCATATCGCAGCTCAGACTTTTAGCTTTCGAGACTTGGCAACTGCGACTCGGAATTTCAGAGCAGATTGTCTTCTGGGTGAAGGAGGTTTCGGCAGAGTATATAAAGGGTGTCTTGAAAATAATAAGGTTCGCCGGGTTGAATTCGCTTTTTTGAATTCAGCTTTGCTCCTTTTAGTCTTCTATCATCAATTGGAATTGAAAATGAAATGCCATTTTTTTTTATGTTGAGTTCGTAAGCTTACGCTGCTCTTGCTTTTTGTGTTCTATGTTGATTTGTCTCAAGTTTCCTCAAAAAGCCTAGACATCATAGTCTTCTAAGGAGAGGTTTAGTATGGAGTATTCGCATGTAGTTTGCATGGTTAAGCAATCTGATTTGTTTGTTTAGTGTAGGTTGTAGCGATCAAGCAGCTCGATCGTAATGGATTGCAGGGAAACCGGGAATTTCTTGTGGAAGTATTGATGCTGAGCCTACTCCACCATCCTAACCTCGTCAATCTGATTGGCTATTGTGCTGATGGAGATCAGCGGCTTCTCGTTTACGAGTACATGCCGTTGGGTTCTTTAGAAGACCATTTACATGGTATGGATACAAATCTCTACATTTAGCTATGCACGCACAAGTGAAAATGGAATGGTATGAATGGTACCATAATTTCTAAGAATTTAAGTAATAATTTCCTCATGAGTGTGCTTGTATAATGGAGTAAATTTACGCAGTAATTAGGGGTGGAATGAGCATCTGTGACCTCAACTTAATTTGCCCCAGCCTCTGCAAAATCCTGGGGCACTCCCTGCCTGAAGATTGCTCTGAGTCATCTGAAAATGGAAGTCAGTAGATGAAAGCTAAGTTTTTTAATCACTTTATGCATTTATTTTCTAGATATTTCACTGGGTCAGAAACAGCTCGACTGGAACACGAGAATGAAAATCGCAGCAGGGGCCGCTAAAGGGTTGGAATATTTGCACGATAGAGCTAGCCCTCCGGTGATATACCGAGATTTGAAGTGCTCCAACATTTTGCTCGATGAGGGATATCATCCAAAGTTGTCTGATTTCGGGTTAGCCAAACTCGGCCCCGTAGGGGACAACACTCACGTGTCCACCAGGGTTATGGGCACCTATGGATACTGTGCTCCAGAGTATGCAATGACTGGCCAACTTACTCTGAAATCAGATGTTTACAGTTTTGGGGTCGTTCTTCTAGAGATTATATCTGGGAGGAAGGCAATTGACAATTCAAAATCTGCAGGAGAGCAGAATCTGGTCGCATGGGTAAGATTTATTTGCCTAGTTGAAATAACTCAATCATCTTTGGGGGGGGGGGGGGACTTATTTTAGACTAGTTAAGCCTAATTAGTTCCTCTTTATGAGGGTTAAAATCGATAAGCTTAGTTTTGAGAACTAGAAGCAGCTCTCTGGGATTTGGGTTATTTTTTACTGTGACTTTTCTCTCATATATATCATAATAATTGCAGGCCAGGCCATTGTTCAGAGATCGAAAGAAGTTCATGCAAATTGCCGACCCAACGCTCCAGGGCCAATACCCTACAAGAGGGCTTTACCAAGCTCTAGCAATCGCTGCAATGTGTGTCCAAGAACAGCCCAATCTCCGCCCTGTTATAGCTGATGTGGTCACAGCCCTGAGTTACCTTGCTTCCCAGAAATACGAAACTGATCAGGCAGCGCACAAGGCCCAACTAGCCCCCTGTACTCCCCCCCGAGCGAAACGGGATGGGAATAATAAGAAGCTCAATGGCGTTGGACATGGATCTGATAGAGAGAGGACCAAGAAGTTGAGCTGATACCTCAGGATCATAGTCTCAGATTTACGGAATCTTCTGTCCTAATACGCAGAGAGGGTCCCTCCGAGAACAGGCAAATTACTCGCCTCATAAACTCGTCTATTACAGAACAATGTGTTATGAGGCGATCGAAGATTTTTCAGTATTGATATATTGGTAGTTAGATGTGTGCAAGTGCTGTAAATTTCTGTGGGATCGTCTCTTCTCCATCCATCTATTGGCTTTCAGATATATATGTCAGTTGTAACAATATCTGTAACTTCATATATCTTACAGGTCATAGGATACTTGTAGTTAACCTAAATTATGTACCACGAATGGATTGTTTTATGGTATTAGATGAATGCGGATGTTTACGATCTAATTGCTGTCTTTTTTATGATAACAAACCGTAGATATTACAGTTTGTCATTTCTTGTTTGATGTTTTGACTTTACCATGTTTCTTCTACGTTGCTGGGCATTTGATCATTTCATTGGTCCATCATAAACCTCTCAGCTTATGCTACTTCTGTTAAGGCAGCTATGGAACTTTGAGTACATCAAGATTGAATTGATTTGAACCTGAATCTGAACTATCAAGAGCATGAGCGAAATGCGAAATCTTTGGAATTTTTAACTTCCAATTGTTAATCATCCAAGTCTGGTCGTAAAGCTACAAAGAAAAACGAGTTTGATCTTCAAAAATAAGAATAATAAATTGAGATATATACTGGTAATTTAAAAAAACTAAATAACTGCAACATCAGTTACTTCCTTCACAGGTCAATTTCCCGTAATTAGGAATTTTTTCGAAGGTCACTGGTTCTCAGAAATCATTTTCAGGTCATCAATGGTGGCAGTGGCGCGAGTCCTTCTGCAGGACTGTCAGGTAGTATGCCTTCCCAAGTTAAGGATGCCAATTTTTCCGTTGAGCTCTACTAAGAAACTCACATGGTAATCCCATAGCTTTTTCACATGGTAATCCCATAGCTGCGTACACAACAATGCAGAGAACTCAATCTCTAATCTGAACAGAGTGAGTTGATGAAAGGCAAGCCGAATCTACCCCTTCTTTTGCTTCCCTCAAATCTTTCAGGCAAATATTAATCTCATGATGTCAAAAGATATGCAAAAGTGGATAAGGTTGCAATTCAGATGTTTTGTTAACTGAGCACAAAAGAGGCAGAGAGCCAGAAATGAGTATTATCTCAAAAAATTGACCGAGCAGCTATTAGTGAAAGTGAAGCTTGAGCTCAAGTTAGTCAAGTCCAGACCACCTTTTTTTTTTTCCTTAAAAATAATTGATCAAGCTTGAGTAAAATTTTGAGCTCGAGTTTTGCCAATTCGTCAAGCTCGAACCTGGAAATATAAGGCTCACCTGGATTGCAGCACCTCGTGAACAAGTATACAAAATGAGAAATAGTTTGATGTCCCAAGGAAGAAGTGCTCAAAGAGTAAGAGAAAAATATCGGGCTCACACCTGAAACTTCATAGATCTGCATCTGCCACTTATTCAGATCTCTTAAGAAGACTTAAAAGCACTCCAGCACCAAGACATGTGGCTACAACACCAAGAGATGCTTCTGTCGTTATGTGAAAACCTGCAAGAACGGTTGAAAGAAGGCTCAATATTCCAAAGTTAAATCAAATGCTAGATAGATGTGGATAACAATAAGTGAGAATAAACCTACCAAAGAAATCGAGAATCATTTTACATCCAATGAAGCCAAGGACAACACCAATGGATGGCTATAGAATGACAGTGAAATGACATAAGATTAGCATAGATCTAATTAAGGTAATTTTGAGAGGCATAATTCATATTCATATACGATGAAAATGAGGGGTATGAGATTAATAATATGTTGGATTCAGGGGAATCACAAGAAATTCAAGTGAAGCAACAATGAGTGAAATTTTTGGACCACGATCTACCTGCAAGTACTCCAAGTCTGACATGCCTTCAGAAATCAGTCTATAGAGAGACCTCAAACCTAAGTTTGATAGAGAAAGGGTCAGTCATTGTTCATGCTAAAAAGTTCCAGTTTCCAATTATAGGTGAGAATGGGCAAAAAAAAAAAGAAAAGAATAAATACTACCTAATATTGCAAACAGATTAGATGTGAAAACTATGAAAGGGTCCCGCGTGACACCAAAAACTGCTGGTATTGAGTCAACCTGATAAAGGTAAAAGATTCATCACTTTTTTATGCTGTTATCTTAACGACATATATGATGAAAGAAATGAAGAATGCTAGTTTTGACGTGAAAGCATTTATATGGGAACAACGACAAGAAAAACTCACAGCGAAAGCTATGTCACTGAGCTCAATGACTGCCACGGTGAGAAGCAAAGGAGTGGCCTGCCCAAAACGTGCGATGCCTGTTAGAAATGAAATCCAAATTAATTTATCTTTATGAAATTCGAGCGATGAATGAGTTATTAATGGCTACTGCTGACTTTGTCCACAAGCTACGCATGGTTATTCATATTCTGAAACAAATCAAGCCACCAAAAGACCGCCGGAAAGACAGTCCATCATGCAGAATATATGGCCAAAGGAATTAAGAAAACTTAGTGAATGAATGAAGTCTAGAAGTGACTTACTTTCCATATGCCGTTCTGATTCGTTATAAATCGGTTGCCATCATAATTACCTAGAGGATGCAAAAGGATAGTTTAAGAACCCCCTCTAATTTTCAGGTAAATCAGAATGAGCTAAATATCCAATGAACAACCAATTAAAATAGCAACCTTTTTTCTGATATAACCAAGTAATTTATATTATGAGACCATAAGTTCAAGTTAACAATATATACGAGTAAGGTCTAGTCCAAGCTCAAGTTCACACAATAAATTTTAAGTTACAATTTCAAGCTACACTTGGTTCGAATAAATTAACTCCATTTAGATGAGAGCTTCTCAGAGTACATTCAACTGTAAGACTGGTGCATTCAAAGGAAAATTTACTGAGACATTGTATATTAGTAAGGCATGGCATTACTTGTTACAGGTATAAATTTCTGGCATGTCTTCACTATGAAGTTCTCCGATAGGTCACTATCGTCCTCTTCGCTGGAGAATAACTATCAAATATAAGGCAAGAATCCATCAGTTATATATTATAGTACGAGAAGACCAGGGTGGATGCACCAGAGATTTGACAATCACGTGAAAGTGATAGAAGAAGAGATTTACTTTATGCACGATAAGCTAGATGAACCAGGAAAACGATAGTCTAAGCTCCTATAAAATGAAACCTTTATCTAGAAACACATTAAGCAATTGAAGGAGAATAAACATCAGATGCTAATCATGTCCTTGGAAACATACAATGAATGAGCCAAAACCCTTCAACTGCAAATAGAATTAATATCACCCGAGAAGTGAATGTAGGACATATGCACTTGTCATAGTTATAACTACACATCTTTTCAGCAGAGAGGTTATACCTTAAATGATGAGTATAGGAGTATCACAGCCAAAAATAAATTGACCGCATCAAACCTCTGAAAGCATAAACATAAAAATGGAACAAGTTAACACTAAAGGCAACTTGGGATTGGACAAGCCTTGAAAGTATGCAGACACATAGAAATAATTACCTGCAGGGTAGCTGCTCCAAGTATTATCAGAGACAATCGAAAGATTATTGCTCCAGCAATCCCATAGGACAGTACATGATTCTGCTTTATCACCATGATACGACATTGTCAAATCAAATTAAGAAGCAAGAGTGGTTTACCTTACGGAAACATATGCAAAGACATCTATGCAAATGTTATATGAGAGGTTAGTTGGATACCTGGTACATAACTGGAACTTTGAAATACTTGAAGATAAGCACAAAGATGAAAAGATTATCCACGGATAAACTTTGCTCCAGAATATACCTGAAATGATTACTCATTACTGAGAGGAAGGTATTGTACATTTACGTAATGGTTAGTGAAATAGTTGATAGAAACCCATTGACATAACTCCCCTGCTTGTGGGGATAGGTATTTAAGATGCATCTACAAATGGCCAGTTGTCTCAAAAAACATAAAGAGAGATGAGACGTCCTAATAGCAGTCCCCTGTAGATCATATCTAATGTTTAGGCAACATTGAGCCTTGGCTTTATTTAGTCACTGAAAAGAAAAGCATCTTCTTTTTTCATGCAAAAGTGATAATTTTAGAACAAAGTTATCCATTGACAAGTATGTCATTTTATCCCTACCCAGCAAAAAACTCGGATGCCTTGCCAACACCATCTTTGAAGCCCAAACCAACACCAAAAGCCACTGCGCAGCTCACCTACAACAATGCAAGACTAACTGAGATTGATCTAACCATCTGGGCTTTTAAATAGACACAAAAATCAAAATCTCGGAGCTGTTGTTTTACTCACACACAGAGCAACAGTTGTAATTGAGGATGCATAACTCTCCTCTGTCTCATTGTTTTCCTCTGAACAGCCTACAGAGGTAGGAGAGTGTCCTTTGGCAACATTGTCGACTTCATTGGATGACTGGGAACTGGTTCCCACATCTCCTGCAGCATAACATTTCAATCACCACAATGATGTGATCCATTAGTTGCAACAAAGTAGAAGAATATAAATGCTGTCCATTGCTAAACAGAAACTGCAACAACCAAGACAATAGAGCTGGGTACATTTCACTGCCTAATTCAAAACTATCTAACTTCTACTCCTGCAGCCATTCTATATATCCAAAGACTTAAAATCAGTGTTCAAAGTAGTGTAATTTCTAATTATACCTGAAGCAGACAAATCACCCTCCTGCTCGGCTTTCCTCGCGCAAGGTATAGGATTGCAGCGACCAAGTCGAACCTGATTCACTGCAAACCAGTTTCTTCCATTTCAGAAGCAGAAAATCAGACAGACATCGATCGAAAACACAATTCTGCAGGAGGAGAGTGATTAAAAAAAAAAAAAAACCTGTCTTTAGAGACGAAACGCGATTGCAGAGAAATTGAACTCCGACCCGCTTGGGGAGGTCGCTCGAGATTCCCAAAGCGCCTCTCCGCGTGTGGTAATGGAGGTGACGTGGGGAGCTCCTGACGCAGTTCTGAATGGCCGAAGGGAGTCCCATGGCTGCTTGTATCCCGGAACAGAAAGGACCTCCCCGAGCTCGAAGGAACTGAGACAGAAACGGAGGGAGAGTAGGAAAGGGGAGCTTCAAGTTACATCTTATCCTCTGTTGGGGTCTGGAAAATCTGGTCTTATTATTACGTGGAAGCCACGTCATTTTATACTTAAATAAATGAGCGTGTGTAAAAAAAAAAAAACTGAATTTAGGGTTTTAAGCATATCAGAATAGTATTTATAGAGATTTGTGGGTATCTGTACCGGAATATTATAATTCGCTCGAGTTATATGATTTTTTGGTGAAGATAATTCTGCTCAAGATATGTGTTTGCATATATAATAGATAGTGGAATATCACATAAAGATATCAAGTAGATATTAAGAGAATTCAATATTAAAAATATTAGAAATATGTAAGAGATAATTGTGGACGAGACGTATTTACAAGATATTATTAGTGATTTGGTGTATAAGCGGGCCTAAAATGATAAGTCAGGTCGACAAGTCCAATCAATTTTTTTGTTCCTCAAACCTTTGAAATAGTGGCCTACGAAATGGTGGCCTGGGGTGTTGATCATGACCAACATGGACCAACGAGGATGTTGGTCCTTATAGGAGGGCTAATGTTATGGATTAAATTAATTATAAAGTATGTGATTTATCCCATATTGATTATAGAAGAAAATTAATGTGGGATTTATAGATTAAATAAATTCTCTCATTTAATAGACTAGTTTTTTAGATCGGACTGTTCCATGTAGAGCGTGGCCGGGAGAGTGAGGAGAACGGTGGCTTATGTCCGTCACGAAAGGCTCCCCCGAACCATAGAAGCTCCCTTGTCCTGTGTCGTTTTGTGGTTAATGTGAAGGAGACGATAGTAAGGACGATGTCGCAAAAAATTTTAAATCGACCATCAAAGTTTTAGTTTTGTCTCAATTAAGCCACTGAGTGGCATGGACATTAATGGGCCTGAGGTTAGGCCCAAATTACATAATTGAGGCCCATCACGGGATTTCTTTTTGTTCCAGATAAGAGCCGATGCTTTGATTATCGCATCCGCACTCTTTCCCTCTCGTCTTCTTCGCGCGGACTGCTGTCCGTTCCGTTGCCCTCCTTGCGATTCCCTTCAATGGCGAAGGTCTCCATCAACCTCAACGAGAAGATCCCCTCCGAGGAAGATGAAGTCTACAATCCAACCGAGGACTCGATCGTTGGTTCCTCCGATCCTTCCCCGGTCACCGGAACCGTGACAGATCACGCCGTTGTTGAAGCTTCTGTTGAACCATCGCCGGCCCCTTCTCACGGCAGCTCGGGTAAGGCGCTCAAAGAAGCTGAGGCAACGAAGAGCACCGTGGCTGTGATAGGGTCGCAGGCTGCGAATGGTAGCGCCGCTCCTGTCGACGAGATACGGCGGAAGATTCGACGTGCCGAGCGGTTTGGTGTTCCCGTTCAGCTGTCTGAGGGGGATAAGCGCAATTCTCGAGCTGAAAGGTATCAGTGTGATCCTTGTTTGGTTTGTAGTTTCGGTCTATCGGTTATCTTCTTGTTTTGGTTTGTTGATTTGCATTGAAATTTTTCTTGCTAGAGCTGAGAAGTTTAACTAGAGTAGTAATGATTAGCTTGTCAAACTTAGAGAAGCTCGACAATTGCGGCGGTTATCAGCACTAGGCAATCTCGGCATAGAAATAGCACCTCTTCTGATGATTTGCATAAATGGCTGTATAGGAACAACCAAAAATATATATGGCTGCTCCTGGTAATGATGAAGTCCACGGTGATTTGCATTTTCTCTGTTACTGGGAAGGATCTAGGAGTCTGAACTGGAAGGAGAAGTTCTTTCTGAAGTGACTTCGGGATTGGGTGAAAATAAAGACCTGCCCCTATATTGAGAGTAGGCATGGTCTTGGGCGAGTCCGTCTCATTCATACCTTGACATTAGAAAGGCATTTAAAGTAATTTTTTGCTTTGCGAAGGGCATGGATGTAGTGGTGCATCAGTATGCAAATTAAAGGGCCTGTGGTTGAGAGGTATTCTCAGGTTGTAACAATGATAATAGTTGCAGGGTTTGGGTTGCAGTGATGAAGTTTAGTCCTCCTCGAAAATTTCTCAGAGAAGAATGTTGCATGGATTTTCTTCCCCTTTTCATATCCTCTGAGAGCTGAAACCGAGCTTGAAGTCTCGATTTTTCACCATGTGTAGGTTTGGCACTGGTTCTGGCATGAAGAAACCTGAAGGTCTGAATAAGTCAGAGGAGCTGAAGCGGAAGGCTAGAGCTGAGAGGTTTTCCTCATTTCACAGGCTTGTGGTAGCTTATTTGCAGTGTTTGGACTTGCATAAATATTTACATCAATTTTGGCGCATCCCAGGTTTGGCATTTCCGTATCTGAAGCTATGAATGAGGAAGAGAAGAAGAAAGCTCAGCTGGCAAGATTTTCTTCAAATGCAACTGTTTCCAGTGAGGAAGAGAAGAGGAAAGCAAGGGCAATCAGGTTCTAATGTCTTACAAGTGCTCTTATTTGAAGAAAAATGACACAGAATAATATGTAAGGGGTCGTTCAGTCCTTTATTGATGAAAATAATATCTGATGAGTCGTTTTCTTTGTTCCCAGATTCTCAAATATCCCCAGTCCCATTGCACAAGCGAATAGCAAAGCAGCTGTTGCAGGCGGTGCCAGTGGAGGAGCATGAGGAGCAATTGCTCTCCATTTCTTCTTTTCTTGTTATTTTCTTCTTAATAGTATGTTATCAACCTATGTTAGTCTGCGTGGAAGTTTCTTTTTTTGTTATATATATATATATATATATTCTGTTCATTGACATAAAATACATCATATTTATTGATTATTTGGCAGTTGGTCCTTGCTTTTGCCAAGACTGACTTGCCTTTCTTCTGACTTTGCAGGTGTAGGGTTCTTAGTCTAATCTGCAACTGACCATCAATGCATGGGCAATTCCATAACATGACCAACTGGACAGTGACTTTCCTGCAGGGGTTTGGACCAAAATGATGGACATGCACGTGAATATGCTAGTTACCTGGTAAGATCTTTGGTCTGTAACTGATGCCTCCGGTGCTAACTCATCCTGATTTACTGAGAAAAGTAGGAATTATGATTTATAGCCTGAGTAATTTTGCTGGTATCATTTGGAGCTCTCCTCTCAGATTGCGCCACTCAATATGTATGGAAAGCGATAGCCTCTCGTATCCAATATTAGTGAATCTGGGGTATGCCATTAGCATCATCAATGTATTGTCTGAATCATTTTATCCAGGCTCAGGGCTGCAGTACGCTTTGTCATCCACCAAACCAAATTACTCTTTTGGCAATTTCAGTTGAACTAACATTTTTCACTCAAACGTCCTCTTACTCATGTTAGTTTTTCAGACTGAGTCATCTGTTAGTTTCTTAGGACTGTGCTCGATCTAAGATTACCTACAGATTGAGATTATTGCTGATTGAACATTGGAGTTATTCACATGCTTGCATATGATCATTCTTTTCTTGTTCTAGAGACTTTTGTTGAGTATGACAGGTTTTTTTAAGTCAAACTTGCAATTTAAGAAGCTTTGATAGTTATGATATTTGCATATCCATGTTATCTCTCGTTGGTTGCATGTTTTCCCTAAATGTCGAAGTATAGACAGTGCACAGTCAAGGTACTGTATGACTTGTAGTTGTGGTTGCTTTTTCATGTTTCCTTGACTAAAGGAGCAATGTCATCATCCGGAAAAATGTTGATACATGGTAGACATGCAAGTCATCATTTCCTGTCAGTGGACGATCATTCTCAGGGGAATAATCTGAAGGTAGAAAGCCAATTGTGTCAGTCGCTTCAGAACATTGGTTTGTGATTTTAGGTTTTTGATGAGCACGATGATTTTATAAACTGCATTGCAAGGATGAGTTAGCACTTGGGAAGGCCATTGTTACATTCTGCAGGTCTCACTCGGTGAATCTTACAATCAGCAGATGTGTGGTGTGGATATTGTAGAGACTGGATTGGTTGACATATGTAGATATGTTTTATCTCGTGTCTCTTGTTTCTTTCGGCAGAACTCTTTCTATGGATACAATGTAGAAGGTTGTGCTTGTTGCCCTGCCTGTTATGATTGCTCATCATATGTAATCTAAGTTTCACATCTGTTGGAAGGCTTGTGATGTTTTGGTCCTTTGTTCGATCTCTTTTCACTGTTCCAAAGAACTATCATTCACTTATTTATGAAGATTAAGTGACAATAACTTGGTTCTGGCTTCGGTATGGTCCTTCCGAAATTTAGGCACCCAAAGTTGGATTTATTGCTGCAAGTTTCATGGGTAGGTCCAATACGTGGTGTTAATTTGAGCCAACTGGTATCAGGCTTCAGCTCGACCCTGCAACTACGAGACTTGAACTCAAGACTGGCATGCAAGCTTTGTCAAAGTATCTTTGTTTTGGGCTCGAGCTCAATTTCTTTTGGCAATGAGGTTATGAGGTTGTAGTTGAACTTCCAGAATATGTTAAACCGGCGAATGTGCTTGTGACCATCGGAGCAATGTCATCGCGATTGGGTTGTTTTTTTCTGTTTTAGTCTAAGGCGAGTTGGCTTGGCAGAATCTATACACAACTATAAAAGCAGAAGCAAAAGTGACTTTTGACGGTTTCACAAATTATAAATGCGATAAATGCCGTAGTATTATCATGTTACGCTACTTAGAGAATTCCAAAGGTTTGGTAGTCATGAGAGATTGACGGTTGAAAAATAACCTCTCTGTAGTTTTAAGGGGAAAAAAACACCAATTATGGATTTAGACGCTCATCATCTTTACAAGATCAAAACAATATCTTATTCCTATTAGTCGTAGGGCATCCAGTTTTTGTTGAAAACAGAAACGGTTATATTCAACTTATCACAATCCAATCTAATTCGTATAACATCATCAAGTTATATGAAAAGAATAAAAATGTAATTAATATTTATAACCAAGACATTATTAATAAGAAATAAACTTTAAACAAATATGTTATCACAAATCAAAAGAAATAAATTTAAAACATTTTTTGAAGGAACGAACCACAGTTAAGATAATAGTGGACGAACTTATGATAAAATAGTAACCAAATATTTCAGTTTCACCTATAAATCTATTACAAAAGTGGTCATTAGTAGTTTCGATATATCTAATGACTCTAGTCCATGCGTATGCACGACTTTTATATAGTTATAATTGTAAGATTAAAATAATCAAATTATACATCAAAATTTTATACAATTGAAAACACAACACATGATATAGTACATTGGTATGCTTTCGTAAGAGCATATAGAATTCATAGGATATACATCGATATGTCATATATATGGCCGATGATTCGATACTGCTATATAAAGCGTCTTTCTGCTATAATATGTATTGTTTGAGTCTTTGAGAGATTTTGAATTCAATAATCTTCACTTGTGGCTCCTGAATTCCTCTTTATTTCGGCTTCCCTTACCACCTTTCCGCCGGTAGGCCTCGCATGTAGCCCAAAAAAAAAAAAAGAAAAGGTATATAATCCATATAAAGCAAGTGATTACTTGAAACAAGTTTGACTGCCATATTACCTCTCTCATTTTCTCTGTGATCTCTTGTTAATGTCTATACGCGTAAAAATTAAATGGCCAATACGAGTCGGTTAATGATGATGTAC
Organism: Punica granatum; assembly: GCF_007655135.1. Classification (NCBI taxonomy): domain Eukaryota; kingdom Viridiplantae; phylum Streptophyta; class Magnoliopsida; order Myrtales; family Lythraceae; genus Punica; species Punica granatum. The sequence continues at coordinate 1,543,329 of NC_045131.1, forward strand.
GATATTACTTTTCTCACTTTCTTCAATTTTTTTTATCTTAACTACAATTCAATTCAATTTTTAATACTAAATTATTTCGACTATTCATTATTTTTTTTCACAATTCAACAACACAATCATTATTTTTTCACAATTTTTCCTATAATTTAACAATACAATCATTACAATTCCAAATAAATATAATTACGCAAAGCCTAATATCAAGCTCTTCAATTATATTATTAGTATTACTCAAACTCCATTTTGGAAGGAAATCATCTGTTCAGTGTGCATAACATTAACACGCACTAGTGCATGGAAGCTTGAATTGGGCCGTTTGGGCCGGGCCTGAAAAGACTAACTGGGCCTATGTGTTGTGAAGCCCATACCCAGGAGCATTTTCGCTCAATATTGGGCCAGGCCCATCACCTGTGTTTCCCCTTGAATACACATGCAGGACGATTGGCGACGCAAATTGCAAACATAAGTCATCAATCATCGAAATTCATGGGTTCAGTTACACTCAGTGGTGCTATTGAGCTGTCTAGACTCGGGCGCATACTCCATCAATTTATTATCTCCTTTCCATCCTCGAACACCATTTGCTTATATTTCATATACATGATCTTAGATGACATAATAAGATTAGATTCCGCCCGTATAGCTAGAACATGAGCATTGACTACTGCATATTCCGTGTTTGGGCTTTCCAACTATATGATGAAATAAGTCGAGGACTTATTCACTCGTGACCGGATCATTATCGTGATTAAGCACGGCTTGCTTGACTAGAATTTGGTAAAGTTAGATTGAGAAATGGAGCAGTAATGTTTGGAGGTCTCACTTGGTGAATATTACAATCGTCAAGAAGACTGTATTGCGGATATTGCAAAGAATCGTTTAGTTCATGATATGCGCAAATTTATTTTCTCTAGTTTCTTCTTGTTTGTTTTGATACAACTCCTCCTAATGAACATAATTGAGAAGATTGTGCTTGTTACCCCAGTTGGTCAATATTGAATATTGCACGTCGGATTTAATCTAAGTTTCACTTGTAATAACGGAAGGCTTGTGATTGGTTGGTCCTTTCTTCAATCTCTTCTGAACCATTCAGAAGATCTCTACTTCCGTTCATGAAAATAAGCGCCAATTACTTGGTTTTGACTTAGGAGATGATCGTTTCAAAATTTAGGCATCTAATTATGTTTGGTATATTTTCTATCACAGTACTGGCTTATTGATTCATTATATTATATATATGATACGTCCGGATTTTTTTTTTTATAAATAACACATCTCGCTCTTGCTTATGGGGTCATAGCTATACTAGAGTAACGTACTCGCGAGAATTACACTAAAAAATCACATAGATATAAGAACGGAATTAGCTTTAATTAGATTAAGAAAGAACAAAATAATCTTTGTGCAGTGGAAGAGAGATTAGGAAGCAGACGTTAAAAGTTGGGAGAGAGCGGAGAAAAGATAAGGAATGAGAGGGATAGGAAAGAGAAGTTGTCGTGTATAGATCTATTTTTTTCTAAAATTGTTTTTCTTTAAATATAACTCTTTTTACAGATACAATTGAGAATAATGCTCTCATTGCCCTGTCCGTAAATATTGCACGTCTCATCTAATCTAACCTTCGCCTTCCTTGGAAGGCTTATCTGGTCCTTTCCATGATTTTTTTACACTGTTTAAAAGAAGAATTCACATTCTGTACATGAGAATAAGCGCCATCAGTAATCTACTTTTGGTTTTAGGAATGTTTCGTAAATGAAAATTAGGCATCCGATATGTTTGGTATTTTATCATGCTATTGGTTAATTATTGGCTCATTGTCCTTATGATGCGTCCGGCTTTTCAATAAAACGATACGCCTGGCTCTGTCTTATATTGGCTCATTATCCGAAAGATACGTCCAATTTTTTTATTAATATTTTTTTTTTTATATAAACAGTACGATTATAGCTTATTTGGGTAGGCGCAACCAGTGGTGCTTGTGGGCCGATTGGCCTTGGGCTTGAGCCCGAGATGTGCGCTCAAGCTCGGTCTATGGTATATTTGTTTTTGGGCTCAGGCTCGATTTCATTCGACAATCTCAGTTGAACTTTCAGAATAAAGGTTAAGTCCATCTTTAAACTCGAGGTATAAAATGTAGCTAGAGATTTGGGTGTGGAGTATATCTGCTATTTGGGTGTAAATTGACATGAAGATTGAATGTGCGCGATGGCGAGCCTCCAGCCGAATGTCAAGGCGATTGAGTTCTTGTCTGGGGCTTAATAGAGTTGAGTTGGACTGAGGCCACGGTATCTCTATACAATTATATAAGTATTAGTAAAATACAATTATATAAGTATTAGTAAAATACATCAGACGATGTCACTTTGATAGTCCATCATTAAGTGACTCTAAAATTCTCATAAACCGCGATACGATAGAGGGCGCATCATTTATCGTAACACTCGTTAAAGTCCAAAGATTTTATAGTTATAGAAGCCGAAAAAAATTTTATATATAATTTTAAGGGAAAATTTATCTATTTATTGATTATTAAGGTGACTCTAGTCCGTGCGTACACGTGGGGCTTTCGAGTAGTAGAATTATAACTCTGGGATTAAAACAATCGAATTATACATCAAAATTTTATACAATTAAAAATGCAACTCATAATATAGTACATTGGTTTGCTTTGTTACGAGCATATAGAATTTATAATCTATACATCGATATATTATATCTATGGCCAATAATTCAACGCTGCTCTATAAAGCGTCTTCCGGTGCGAAAGAAAAGTTAATGGTTTCAACTTAATACGTGTTTTTCTTTTTCCTAGAAATGCTCCTTACAAAAAAAAATAATTATGCTTAGTCGTGAGAATTTAAGGCCGTGATCGTGAGAATTATTTACATGGCTTGATATAGATATGAACTTCAGTTGCCAATTATAAAATCATCTATCCTCAGCATATTATGAAATTTATGCTTAGTCGTGAGAATTTAAAGATTTTATTTTATTTTAATTTCACCATAGCTCGAGAAAGCTTCAACTTCCACGGACACATATAACTAAAAAATTGCGACAGAAAAAGGAAAATGATGTGTCACGCTGACGCTATAAGAGTTTTGTCACTTAATAAGCCGACTCAGTTCGATTGATTAGTTGTGATTTATTAAGCTTTAAAATACCATAATTCACACTAAAAAAGAAAAAAGAAAAATGCTGTATCTCATAAAACTCGATCCGGGAAGATTTTTACTTAGCAGTGTTCCATACTCATATCAATTGATGACATGTTCGAAAGATAGTGTATACAATGACAAGGAACCCCTCGAAATATCACGGTTACTTGAATCGCACACAGAGTCGAACCCAAAATTTGGATTGAGGGGTAGGTCCAAGGGACGAATAGGAAGACAAATTTTCCGAGTTAGGAGATCGGAGACGAATACAAATAATTTCGCCAAAAATCGAACAAAATATGTGAATTTTCTTAAAATTTCAAAATTTAGGATGACGACTGCCTCTTCACCCCGTGAATCCATTCTCGAATATCTTACATTATTTTAGAGCACACATGGTTACCGACAAGAAATATTAATGTTCATCCTTTAGCTGCTTAGTATAATTCTCATTTCGATTATCAATCTTCTTTTTTTTTTTTGTAGTAGTTATCAATCAATTTTTTAGATCTATAAAACAGTTACCGGATGAATGATAAAGCACTTTTTTTTTTATAAATAAAACAATTATATTTTATATACTTGTCGAGTTGAGATTTTAAATTCAGTTTTCAGAAGTGAGTTTCACCTTTCTCTCGACTTCCTTTTTTTTTTTAATCTCTTTTAAATTTCTATATGTATAAAAATTAAATTAAAATTAGGAGTCCGCGAATATATTCGTATTTCTGTTCGCGTGTCTATCGAGGTCTGCAATTAATTATATATTCTGTATAATTATTATACGTTGCACGGGACACACCGATGATGTGAAGGTCTGCATTCATTTCGAAGCACACATACCAACCCAACCAAATTAATAATTCCCTTTTCATTTTCACCCAAAAAAATTGATAAGTCCTTTAATGGAATTTCCATTTAAGGGTGTACGTAGTACCCGAAGGTTTCGATTCGAGAGAAATAGTTCCCGCTGATTAAGAATATGAATTACGTAACTCGCTTTATAGATAATTAAGCTCGATCGTGATGAAAATTAGGATTTTCCGAGAATTATCACGATCATTGCCAAGAAAATGCCCTTCGAAGGCCATGATTTTTTCAATAGAAGAATCACAGGAATCAAGTGTCCACCGTTCTTCAGTCTTTTTTCACTTGAAGCAGCGAGCAGCAATGAATTGGAAAAGCAAATGCTCAACGCTCACATGCCCCCTCACTTTTCAATGAATGGAGTAAACTTCCGGCACCTTTGCCAGAGTTACTGCAAATCGTTCACCGGATAAAATGCTGGACGTTATGAGCCCGTTGTTATGGTAAATATCACTAGCTAGACAACATTTTATCGTATATAGTCCGCAAGTCACGTTAGGATGCAGAGAAACGCTCTTGAAATGATATCTTACTATTGCAAAGGAAAACCTCAGGAATAAAGACCCCGACATCCGAGATGATGACTATTCATCGACGTAAAGATAACAATGTGGTATTAGCAATAGTAAGAGTTTGAAGTAGCTAAAATGAAATGCCTCTGCTCGCTGTAAAACGTTTTGCCACCATCTCTGTCCACTCTGTTCATCAGCTCCTTTATATGATATGGTGCCACTTGCAATGTTGTGACCGCACTTGTGCTTGACGCAGAGCTGCGGGACTGAAAATAATCAGAAGACGAAGATCGAAATGGCATGTTTACTATTTGGAGGATTCTCCGGCATTGTTTTTGTTTTGCATTCTCGTCTTAATTTCCATATTATTCTGTAAAGATAAGAGACTCGGGATAATCCTACCTCGAGCCACTGTCTGGAAGTTCAGAATTGACTGGACCAAACTTCTCTCCAGTACCTCGATGGCGGTCATCTTCAGCAGCATCAAGAAGATGATTGTGCGTCACATACGGTGCCATTTCTTCGTTTGCTTCCAAACTTGCAGTGGATGACAATCTGCAGGAAGCTTGACAGCTCCCAATTGATTGCTCTGATCTCTCCATTAATGGTGAAGTCTTGAAGCATTCGAGCTTCTTCTTTAGGAAATTGAGCTTCTTTTCAGCTCTGTCCCTCAGTCCGTTCTCTTCTCTGAGTCTCGTCTCTAGCTCTACCAACTGCACCCGTCAAAGGACAATGAACATGAGAAAGATAAGAGAAGATCGATCGTAGAGGCGACGCAGAATCTTCTAGCTAGTTCTGTGAGGAACGGGCGAAAGCCGGGTTACCCTTTTACCCATGAGCTCTGCTTCCTCTTTCGCAGCTCTGGATGCTTGCCTCTCTGCAAGCAATCTTCCTCTGAGGCACTCTATGAGCCTCACGCCTTCATCTCCTTCTTCCTCTCTAGACGTCATCTCGTCACTGCTGTAATGTTCGGTGAATCCGAGAACAAATGTTGATGATATATGAGGAAAATTTTATCTACCAAAAAAAATACGAGAAGAGAAGAGAACCGACCCGCATAGACATGTTCCTACTTCAATCTGATCACTAACTTGCATTTTCCGTGTCTCCTTGTTTTGAAGAGATCGTTATTTTGCTGCTGTTGGGCGAGTTTTCTCGGCACGAGCAAGTTACTCTTCGGACTCAGAACCAGAACTTTGATCTGCGAGTGAAGCAAACTTAATTAAGAGTGAAGAAATAAATATGCTTTGCCACGAAGGTGTTGTGGTGCTTAGTGAGATCGGGGCGCCGCAGTCGATACGAGTTAATGGCGGTGTAAGATCGAATCATTTTATGTAGCAATACCTTTTCCCTTTCATCTGAAGAAAGACTTGAGGAAACAGAGAGACCAGGAAGAGGAAAACAGCAGCCAACAGAATTTTTCGGGCAGCAGCCATGTTATGTTTACTGTCTTCGTGTAGAGTTAGTTTTTCTTTCAGCAAAAAGTTGGAGAAAACGATTTCAAAACTGTTTCCACAGGGTTCCAATTCTCCTTTTCCTTTTGAAATTATTTGGTCTGCCTTTCGAGCAGAAAGGACAAGGTCTGTATGGTTCTTGTGAACATTTTTTTGTACTTTTTACTGCACTGAATCTTCAATCAATATATCTATATACGTAACTATAAAATATATATACATATACATACATACATACATACATACATATATATATATATATATATATGAATTTTGCCCTAATTCTGATAGTGAAGACAATCTTATGTATTCGAGCCAAAAAGAAAAAGAGAGAGAGAGAGAGAGAGAGAGAGAGAGAATCTTACGTACAGCATTAACCAATTTTGTTTTGTGCATTTGATGCCGAGAGTTGATTAGCTTTTTATTTGTGGCCCTCCCCAAACTCATAAATTCCATGAGCCACAACACTTCCTTTGCTTCTTACAAGGTCCTCAACTGTGCTTTTTTTTTTTTTTACTATCTCGAGAATTAAATGACACGACCCTCTGGAAGCACAATCGGGATTGATCAATTCCGATGGTCCCGACACTAGTCGGTAATTTTTAGCTAGATATCGAAAGTGTCCTATAAATTTGGCATTATTTGATGATCTCAAGAAAGCAATGACCACTAGATACTAAAACCTGATTCTGAACTGGGTCGTATTTGATGTCACGTGATGTCCTTGCGTTGTTCTTTTTGTCCTCGGGTTGTTTTTGGTCTTTCTCTGTTCCTTCAGGATTGATTGATCTAATTCATAAAATGATCATTTTCTTAATTATTAGACCCACCAATTGCATTAGAAGCTAATCATGAGGAGCTTGCACTGCACTCTTAAGATATTTCATCAGATGAAAATAAATCAAAATTATCAACTCAATTTCTTGAGCTTTCTGATCAGTCCAATGCCACTGCAGGAACTTTGATGAATCACCAGTTATAATGCTGTCTTGATGAGCATCAGTGTGTGGGACCTGTTCTGTAGTGCCGGGAAACTGCAGTGTGTATGAGTAAATATAAACCGTCACATGAAGAGTGACGCCGAACCATTAATAAGAGGTGGTCAACCATGAACATTAATGAGTTCCTAACCACAAGGCATACAAGGCACACTATAATCCGCAATTACTCGGCCATCCTCATTCTTATAAGACCTAATAATTGAAAAGGTGACTCTTCGAAGATGTTGAAAATGCTTATGTTAACAAATTAGTTAATTATTCAAACATCCAGACCGAAAAGCACGATCTTGCTCGAATGTCTTGAAGAGACTAACTGTATGTGAAACCAATGTCACTCTCCAACAAACAGAAATTGAAATATCAAGGAACAGTTTACTGTAGAACTCGCACTGAGATCTGATTATTCAGGCAGAAACCTCGGTTCTTTGCAATGAAAGCATTCATTGCTTGAGCCCGTGAAGGGAAGCTCACAGTCGCCATTCTAATTGGATCCGGGAATCCTTGCCTGCAAATTAAATCATGAAGATAAAATGAACCACCTCAGGAAACTGTGGAATCAGACACGAGGGGGGGGGGGGGGGGGATGGGGGCGCGGTTTGTGAAGCTGGAAGATCCAAGCATCAGCGTCCAATTCTTTTGGTGTACTCGTACACGCGCTTATAATTTGAGTTGGCTATGTCATCAGACATTGATAGCTCTAAGGGGACTCACCAAGCTAAAGCGAAGTATCAATCTCACTTAAAACTGCTGAGGACTATCACGAGGCTTCCCCGATAAGAGAGAAACTACACTAACCTGTAAAACAACTGAATGGAGGATGGATCGTATTGGCACCCAGATAGGAAGCGTTCAATGTCTTCGGGGATGGCTTGTCGAGGTAATCCTTGCAGTAAAAGCTACCAAAACCGAGCACAAATGAACAGTATTACTATCATAAACTACCATATAGAGTTGAACATCATGATATCTGAGAACACTAACAACAGCTGAGTAGTGACACTCACAGTTTTCCCATCATAGTTTGTCGTAAACTCCCACTGGGAACGATCCACCTGAAAAGAATATACAGCTTCCCTCTTCAAAACCATTTATACCCGAACAATGCAGGATCATTCCAAGAACTCCAAAGGCAGGTTTAAGGTGAGTATTAGTAGAAGTAATTTACCCTTTCCAACTTGTGCAAACGACCTTTCCTGTTAATCAGCTTAAAAGCCCGATCAATTTCATGCCGAGAGCGGAACTGTACTAACCTAACCAAAATAACAATGTAAATGCCAAAAACGTTACATTCATAATACTGGAACTATAAGAGAAGGAAGAAGAGGTTTCGATGTGATTACTGATTCTTTCTATACTATCCAGACCGCACTAGACGAAATGAGAAAGCATGAAAACTCCGCAATGCCTAGGGGACCAATCACGAGATTCCCAACACTTTGTTACAAATATATGGATCTTGAGCAAAGAAGGCATTACATTCCAATTGGCGCAAACGAGCGGTCGTAATTCACTCTAATATCATCGAGGCTCAATTTACACTCATCAAGCAGGTTGATGACATCGGATTTCAGAGTTTGCTTCGTGATTCCCAACAACTTCCTGTAAGCCGCACCTGATGAACAGCGAGGAAAGTGAGAAGGATTGCATTGTATTGTCCGCTCAGAGTTGAATTCAAATTTGATTGAAAGACACCTCAGAGGTTCGTTAAGCAGACAATACGAAAGCATTTGATTTATAGAAGGAAGCATTGCATTACTGATAAATCATTGAGTGAGATTGAAACACTTTCTATAAAATCACCATCACATAAAGCATTGGTCCCAATATGAACAGACTCGGCGAGCATAAACCCTAAGCATTAGCACACTACCGATAGGGAGAATAGTAAACTGTGCACTTGCAGCATCGGAAGTGATCGCAGACATGGCTTTTCAAGTTAACAGAGCAACAAATGAAGCACCTGTGTCCGGAGTCTCGAAGAAATTATCCACCGTCGCATCCTCACGCTGCTCCGACTCAGTCGAGAAGCGCCGCCGCGGCTCTCGGAGGAACGTAGCGAGGCCTCGGCACGGCTCGCCGCCTGCACCTGCTAGCAGAGTGGAGGTGGGCCTCAATAGGTTCCGGAGCTGGTTCAGTTTCTCCATTTTCCAGCTGAACCAACGGCGAAGGGGAGAGAGAAAGAACGGAGGACTGCGGTTTTCTAGCTTTTCGGCAGTGGAAGGCTCAGCGGCCGCGCAGAGAGGGTTTCGCCGGCCATCGCTGCAGCTCGAATGGCTTTGAGCGCGAGCTGGAAGTTGCTGGCAGGCCACGGCCCAGTCCGCCCGAAATAATTACGGCCCTTGTAAAATGAGCGGACCAGCGGAGCCTTGTAAGCTCTAATTGGGCCTTGGGCTTAGCAAATGAACCCAAATTATATGTTCCCTTGGACGTGATCGATGTGAGCCCAGGCCCAATTATTTTGTCACGTACTTGACGATCATCTTCATAAAAAAAATTTCCAATTAATATTTTATATTTATATGGACCTGAATATATATACATATATGCCTCGAATCATCAACATATATAATTCTGAGGGTGCACAGGGCGTTCTGCGATATATGTGTTTGGTAAACTTTGCATTATTTAATTAGATGAATTGATTTTTTTCCTCGGAACTAGAAATGATTCGTTAATTATTGGAAAACGAGTATAGAATAAAATGAAAAAAAATACATGAACGGAAACATTGGATGAATTCTCAAAGTTAAGTGTAGAGGAAGATACATCAAAAATTCGCATCAATCAAGCACAATCCAATAGTTGTAGAAATCAAGTCGGTCTCCAAAGTCCTAAACTCTACCTCCTGCCGATCGGCATGGGCACCGATGAAAACTGAGATGGGATGGTCCTTCAGGCAAATCCAACCAGCTTCTCAGACATCTCGTACGAAAATTCCAAATTAATTTCCACACGAAAGCAAAATAGGAGATGTCTTGAGTTGTACTGAAGCGCGACCCGCACACCACAGGAAACCGGGGGCTCGGAGCAAAGGCTAGGCTGGGGAAAGGATGATTAGGATTCAGGTCCACGTCAGATCTTGTTTAGATCTGTTGTAAAGACAATGGAATGGGACAATGGAAAATGTTGGATGAAGCTTCGGCGATATCACATATAGCTAGCTACTAGCTATGGCTTTTGGGGGGGGGGGGGGGGGGGGGGGGGGGGGGGGGGGGGGGGTGGTTGAGGCCAAACGAGGAAGGAAGAGTTATAGTTAGGTGGTTAGTTTTTTTTTTGGTCATAGTAAATAGATTTTATTAATGTGCGTTGAAGTGCCAAATAGGCAATTGGCAACGACATGAGCCTTGCTTACTCTTGACGGGATATGGACCAGAGCTACGCAATTACAGATTAACATGACGGAGTGACCATGACTACGAATTCTCATAACCTCAAAGGGAACTACAACATGAACCCAAGAACGGCGTCGAACTACATCGATAAGGCATCAAAAACCCAAACAACCAACGATTTTATTAATGGGAAATGTAGGAGGTGGCTATACCAGTGTCCAACACGGGTAATTGTCAAATCATATTGAGGAGCGGTCTGATTCAAGAATCAGATTTAGACAAACAGGAAAACACACCAACACAAACAACACAACAAGCAAAAGGAAATACACAACGGACTCCAGTTCGATGCCGATCAGCGGGGAGTCTTATTGAAATCAAGCACATCTATTTTAGGCTTTGAGAATTGATAGGGTTGAAATAGGAGTCCACATAGCCGTCCAGGTCTATCGGATGGGCTTATATCCGATTAATCCTGGTGAGACCTGATCAAATCTGGTCAGCATAGTCGAACTAGAGATTGATAAAGGGGAGAGCGCTCCAGGTGCGGCAGAGGAGGCAGTGGTGGTGGGGGGCGAGCGACTGCACTTGGTTTGCTTATGCTGTAGCAGCGAAGGAGAACACGGAGGTAGGCATAAGCATAAGAGACACGGAGGCGGGTCGAGTTGCTATTGACATTGAAGGAAGAGGGGAAATGATCGTTGAAAGTGTAGGAGAGACAATCATCGTCGGACGTGCCCAGCCAGAGTGGAATGCGCCACCAGCAGGCTACTTTGCTGTGGCGAGGGTTCTGGAGTTAGGGTTTGATGGGAGCAAGCAAGAGAGATGATTTATGTTGCGTTTGGTTTCATAATATAATTTTAAAATCAGATTTTGATTTTAAAAATGAGTGGTATAAATGAGACCCACCCTTTAATTTTGTATGAGTTATTTTGTTTTGTTGTGGAAAAAAGTGGTATAAATGGGGCCCACTCTTTAATTTTGTATGAATTATTTTATTTTATTGTGAGTAGAATTAGGTTAAAGTTGTAATTTTAAAATGTGATTGGCAAACCAAACAAGCCATTAGATTTTCTCTCATATGAAAATGCTAGGTAGTTAATTGAGTAAACTGGCAATTTCGTCCCTGACTTACAACGCAAATTGCATCATTTGGGTCCCTGAAAAAAATATTAGATCGAATTCGTCCCTAGTCACATCGAAGTCGTCCCTGGTCATATCGAATTCGTCCCTGGTAACATTAAGTTCGTCCCTTATCACATTAAATTCGTCCCTGGCCACATCAAATTCGTCCCTAGATACATCGAATTCGTCCCTGGTAACATTAAGTTCGTCCCTGGTCACATCAAGTTCGTCCTTGGGCACATCGAATTCGTCCTTGGTCACATCAATTCGGTCATTTGTCACATCAGTTTGATCATTGGTAACATCAAACCCATCCTACGGTCATTTGCCGTTATAACTCCGTGAGAGACCCAGATTAATGTATATAAAAAATGTCCTTATGTGTTGAAAGGGTCCTTATGTTATGAACCAGAGACGAGAGGGAGTGATAAAAGAGGGGACAAAAAACGAGGGAATAAATTGAACAGTTACATAAAATGACGATATTGATGAATACGATGTTTTCCGTCCAGTGTTAACGATAGATTTGACGGAAGGATAAATTTGATGTTATCGATGACCAAATTGATGTAACTAGGGACGAATTCGATGTGCCCAGGGACGAATTTAATGTGACCAGAGACGAACTTGATGTTACCAAGGACGAATTCGATGTGTCCAGAGACGAATTTGATGTGGCCAGGGACGAATTTGATGTGGTCAGGAATGAATTGGATGTGACCAGGGACGAATTCGATGTAACATTTTTTTTAAGGACCTAGATGATGCAATCTGCGTAAGTTAGTGACGAAATTGCTAGTTTACTGGTAGTTAATTTGTTTGTTCTGGAGAAGATATCATGTGCTTGAGCTGAATTACATGATGCCGTTTATATTTTACCTAATTATAGGAGGATTTTGATCTGGTCTCGTCCTATATCGTACTGGGAGATGCTAAAATAAACACAGTTGATTGCAAAATACAACCTAATTGACTGGAGCCAAGCGTCTTAAGGTGTAATTGATTGTATTATACTTTTACAGTCGACTGTGTTGATTTGAATTTTTTAATACTGTAAAATGAGGCCAAATAAGATTCCAAATACAGTAACATTTTGGACCTCTGTACTATGTTCTCTGCCAAACGTCACATGCCTTTTAGGAAAGAGACGATAAAATCCCCCACCCCCACCACCACCACGTGACAGCGATGCACGATTCCCGGGTGATGAGAGAAATGTTTCACATACAGACATGCAAGTCGATCTATCCTTTTATTCTCAGCAGCCAAACCAACTTGTCCTTCACTTATCAGTGCTCACAATCCGTATTTTAACTTCAAATAGGCCTGGGAGAGGACGAACATAAACTCGTTATTGATACATGCACGTGGACTATATTCAGTTTGCTAGAGCGACATACATGTATAACATCAACGTATTAATTTTGACCTAACTTGTTTGAATTGTAGGTGACGACGAGTTACGAAGGAAATGAATTATGTCAAATCTGCAAGTCCAAACTAACGGTAAATACCTATTGCTATATGATTCATCGGATGGATAAGTTTTACCAATCTCTTTACCTATAATCATCTTCTTTTTGGCCAATCCTATATAAAGTAAAATTGCATGAAAAGACCTGTCCATTTTATTTTTTATTTTTTTGGTCAAATACGAAGCAAAGCTCAAAAAGATCCCCCGTTTTTGCACGCGCCTCATATTTATTTTCTAATGATTTATTGTAAAATAATTTTTAAAAAGAAAATCTCACACTAATACTTAAAGAAAAATTTCATATTGTAATCGCTTTTGTTATTTTATAATTAGATATTATTATAAAACTACTCTTATTTCTATTGGAAAAAAAAGAATTACCAAAAAGACAGTAAAGTGTAGTGGGGCACGCTTTCGTATGTTGATCAAGATGTCACAAGTTCAATACCTAATGAGATTATATTTATTCATTTATTAATTTTTTAGCATTTTTCATTTATTATACTAAGCATTAAGCATAGTTTGTAATCGAAAAAAGAATTAATATTCCTGAAAATTTTGTCTTTTTTTCCATTAAAGAAAACAACTATCCACCTTTACATAATTAGTTATAGCTACCAAATGTTTAAAAAAATATCATTATTCTCGTAGATTTAACAAAATTTTTATAACATTTAAAATTCAATAATAATGCATAAAAATATCAAAGCAATCACACGCGCGCGTATCACCGGTGCACGAGAGAGACAGGTGATGTATATAAAGAATCTTCGTTCTTCTCATGGAATAACTAAACTCATAATTAATTAATTAATTAAATATGATGATTATTACCGGTGGACCTTCGGCTCCGTTCCTTCATTCTCAAAGGGAGAAGGCCGGAATGAATGTCCTTATCGTCCATCGTATACTATACATCGCTATTGGGCCCCCCCGTCACGTGGTGAAATGATAATCAGCGCCCGCCCAAACGCGCCCTCCTCCTTCCACGTCTTCCGCACAACTGGGTGGGACCCACTCAACCGCCACTCCGCATGTTCCTTTTTCGTTCGACACGACAAAGCTTTCTCCGTCAGACCTGGTCGTATCGGTCGTACGTACGTCCCTAACTTCCACCAATCAACCCATATAATATAGACCAGTGGTCACTACTAATCACTAATGAAATTATGAAAGGCACAATCTAGGGCAGGCTTTTACTGCTTGCTTGCTGCTATAAATTTTACATTCGTCCCAATTTCTTAGCAGTAAACCCTTATATATACATCATCTAAAGTGGTGATCTAATGATTTAAAACTTACTCTTGTACAACTTGGTATATGCATTTGTATCAAAATATTTGCTAAATGTGTCTCTTTGACTCAGACTTGTCTTTGATAGTGCTACGCTGATTGGGCCAATACTTGCGTAGGTTGTTCAATTCGTTTGATCTGTTTGCGATTGAACATGTCCGAATTGCACAACAGGAGGTGACAAGATCGCTATTACTGTTATTCACCTTTTTATCCGGCAAAAGGATATAAACCGCTGACATCATTTCTTTCTCGCTTTTTAACTTATACATATTTATAGTCGATTATGATTAAATTTGTTTTTATTTTATAAGCTAGATATTATGGGACGCAAAAGATGGTGCGGATTTGATAAAATAAAGTCTAATCTAATGCATTCTCAAATTGGTTCAAACATGTCATTTATGATTATGTCGAACTTAACGTATTTTGGCGTAATTTACTTCCGACAATAATAGAATATGATTTGAGATTTCAGCCTTTCAGGAAGCTACTTAAACGACCTCATACTCATAGTACTATCTGCTACAGTTAATTATAATTTATCTATCAAAAAATAAATATAATTTATAATATTTTTTGGCCAAAAATAATTTATAATGCTGATAACGGAATTCGCCGCAATTCCAAGTGATCATTGTACCAATTAAGCCCTCTCTCATATCATCCTCTCCATAACAAGCTGAAGGCGCCTTTTGGCATGGCCCGACAGCTCCTACTGAGGAAGGTCGTTGCTCTTTCCACTGCAAGAAAGAAAACCCACCACCCCCAATTAAAATTGCAGCCACAAACTCTCAACACACACCTAGTTGCCAATCACAAGTAGATCGCCTTCGAGTTCTTTCGGGATCGGAGAGGCGATGGATTTCGGGTGGATGTTTGAGTTCTTGAAGGGGATGCTAAAGCCGGTGGCGGCCCTGGCGGTGGTGGCCATGGCCGTGGCCCTGTCATATGCGCAGAGGCTCGGGCTCGAGTGGGAGATGGCCTACTCCATCTCCCGCGCTTTCCTTCAGCTCTCCGTCATTGGGTTCGTCCTGCAATTCATCTTCAGTCGGGAGAACAACGTGTGGATAGTTCTTGCTTACCTCTTCATGGTTAGTAAGAAGATCAGAATCAAATTTAGGAACTCTTGGTCTCAAGTCGTGGACGATGCCCCGATACAAAATCCCCTTTCGTTGAGTAAAAGTGTATTGATTGACTCCACGTTCCTTCACTGTTTCAGGTCTCAGTCGCTGGTCATACTGCTGGTCAGCGAGCTAAACACGTCCCTAGAGGGAAGTATGTCGCCGGAGTTTCTATACTGGCTGGAACAGCGATAACGATGTTCCTTCTGGTCATACTGAACGTGTTTCCTTTCACTCCTCGTTACATCATTCCCGTTGCCGGGATGATGGTTGGGAATGCGATGACCGTCACCGGAGTCACCATGAAGAGACTCAGAGATGACATCAAAGTCCAGATTAATTTGGTAAGTCCCACCTTTCCTCCAGAACCATAACCATGACCTTAATACAGAAGTCATATGTCAAGAAGTCTTCCCCTTTCCATTTATAGAATAAAGTCAAAGACTCATTGCAGACGTTTTTTGAAAATCTGATAGCACAAGGGACTCTACTCCGCAGCTTTAATTTCTATCGGTTTTTCGATATGCCTAGACCGGCCCCTGAGCGGTATGGTAGAATTTTCTGATCCCAATGTTTGCAGAACGCCGGTTACAGGGTCGCTTTTTTTTTTTTCTTTTTTTTTTTTTTCCTTTTATTGTAGGTGGAGACAGCACTTGCACTGGGGGCGACCCCGCGCCAGGCGACACTGCAACAGGTCAAGAGGGCTCTGGTGATCGCGCTCTCTCCGGTGCTCGACAATGCGAAGACTGTGGGTCTGATTTCACTCCCGGGTGCCATGACCGGGTTGATAATGGGAGGGGCCTCTCCTTTGGAAGCTATTCAACTTCAAATCGTGGTAATGAACATGCTTGTAGGCGCATCCACCGTTAGTAGCATCATGTCCACCTACCTTTCTTGGCCCAGTTTCTTCACTAAGGCTTACCAATTAGAAACCAAAGTCTTTGCGTCGTGATCGGGGCCTGACAATGCACTCTTCACTGTCTGCATTATATAATGCAGAGCCCCGGTCGTGCAGAAGTAACGAGCCAAAGCTATCAATTGGTCTGATTCAGAATTTCGAAAAAATCTGTGCCTTTTTTTTTTTTTGCTCGATAAAAGAAAAACAAGCTGCACTTGAATGTATGGTACATGATACGGTGATAGTGACTCCATTTTTTACATCGAATTATTAACATGTACTGTCTGAACTGTCTAACTTCATCGGACATCCTTCAGTTCCTATTCAGTAAATTGGATTCGCTGCATGACGAAGATCATACGGATCCTGTTGATCCACATTTGTTTCTAAAATTGCTAACCCAACCACATATATGTGTACTTCTGGAATATGTATACACTTCAATAACAGTTAAAGGCCAAATTACAGCAACCTTTAGCATCAACCTGAGCACATTAGATT
The DNA here is from genome assembly GCF_007655135.1 of Punica granatum. Classification (NCBI taxonomy): domain Eukaryota; kingdom Viridiplantae; phylum Streptophyta; class Magnoliopsida; order Myrtales; family Lythraceae; genus Punica; species Punica granatum. The sequence goes on from NC_045131.1 coordinate 1,560,065, forward strand.
AGTTCTGTTGTTTAATATGCTAACCAGAGCTTTGTATGGATAGTGAAGTTTCTTCCTTTTTATCTCATGAAAAAAAGCTTTGCCAAGTTCCCGACTGACGATGCACTTCGACTGCCAATACTGAGGATATATAACAAGCTTAGCGCGGTGCGTATGACAACCCAGGTATCATTGGTTATCCCTGGAAGTGTTTGAAAGGACTCTCATTCACGTAATTGCCAGGCGGGTCATAATTACAGATTGCATACGAGCCGCCATTGAGGCACGTGACTATCGCACAGCCTACCTTGGTGGTGTCAAGCCAGGCCACCTGGGTGTAGTGCCCGCACATCTGGCCCGGGGCACACACGTTGTTGGTCTTATCGTAGTATTTGTCTTCGCTGACCCAGGATTCCACCACTTGAGTCGGCGTCCAGACATCCTTCTCGCCCCAGAATATGTTCTCCCCGTAGGGCCCATAAGAGTGGAGCATCTTGCAGTCCAAGGCACGCTTGGCTGCGAAGCCGCGGGCATACTGGGCTAGGCCATTGTCCCATTGGAGAGGGGGTTCATTTAAAGAGGCCCTGACCTCGTTGTGAGCTCCCAGGAACTCCACTGCCCTTGCCACTGGGACTCCCGGCACGGGACTGGTAATTCCACGATGAGGCATGGGCGTGCTTGCGCTCGGGTTCGACCCTGATGTAACACCAACACTTGCCCCATTATTGCCAGGAGAAACACTGACCTCCGCGTTGTTACCGCCCTGAGAAGCACCGGTCAGCGCATCGCTAATGCCGTGAGAAACACCGGCGCCGGCAGTGGTCCCATCGGCTGCGTGCCCCTTTCCGGTTGCGTGGAAAGCAACGCCCCCTGCCCCAGCCCTGTTAACTCCCCGCGCATGGACGGTGCAGGCAGAGACAATGGAGACGAGAATGATGACCTCGACAAGGGAAATTATCGGCATCGAGTGTGCCATTGCCGTCGATATTGTTTTAGCCTTCTGTCTTCTCATTATACGGGGGGGAGCAGCGGCAAAGCGGAAAAGAGAGAAGCGAAGAAGAAGGCTGACGTTCTTTGCCTTCGGCTCCTCTGAGGAACTTTGACTCCATTTTTAGCAAAGCTATGCAAAACCGTCCCTCCCTATTTCAACCCACACACCACCCACACCCCCAATAATAGTTTATTAGGATAGTCGATCTGGTAATTCACGCCAGAAACCCAAACTGCCTTATCTCCCAGTGTCCCTATAATTACTATTATTAGCTCGTATGCTCCTGACTTTCAAGCCATGCGGACTCAGAAGAAATTTTTAAGTTAGATCGGAGGATGTTATCAGTTTATTGACTAAAACTAATCACCTCATAAGTATCGATTTGGCCTCGACCAACAGCTATTTTCAATGATTTTGAACTCCTCAACTGCAAACAAAGTCCTCTACATGGAGAATAGTTTAACAAAATGACGCAGAACATCTGGTATTTGAATTACAGTGGGCTTCACCGAAAAAATTAGAGCGAATAATTTTACGCAATAAGTAAAGTAAAATATCCGATGCATCAGGCAAATTATATGGTTTTGAGTTCAGACCGACCGAGAGTGCTACTGCATTGACAGGCCAACTAGATTGTCCTCCCCGGCCTGGGGGACTATGGGGCTCCCACCAACGGTTTTTTTTTTTTTTTCCCCGTTAAGAAAGGAAGCCATGAAGCCTTAGATATAACCAAGGGCAGAGCTAGGACTTCCGTTTAGGGGGCAAAAATATCACTTGATGTACATAATGTAAAAGTACCTTTTTTTTTTTCTAGGAGGGATAAAAGATTAATTTTACATAAAAAAAATCTTATATAAATATAATTTTAGGGTAAAAAAAAAACTGAAACTTCAGTTGGGCAATTGCCCCTTGGAGTCCGCGTGACTCTGCTACTGGATACAACAAGGAAAAACTAAGTGGGATAAAGACGGGATATGGAAGTCTCAACTACATAACCAAGAAGAGTCGTGCCATTGCAGATCGGCAGGGAGCTAAGGAAGTGGCAGCCAAGAGGTAGAATGAGAGATCAATTGGCTAATCAATCCTCATAAGAGTTGTCTTCACGATATGTGTGTTAGGCGCGAACCGCTCAATCTCTTAAGAGGAGTTCCTTGATGGCTCTGACTAACAAAGCCATCTGAAGAGAACCGGGAGAAGATCCTATGACAGCACTCTGAGCGAGGGAGGAATCAAACTCGAGGATTACTCTGCAATGACCAAGCGACTAGACATGCTGCAGCCCCATAAATATGCCCCACAATTCCGCAAAAATTGGCCGTAGACCACCCTATGCAAAACCCGACACCCAGTGCCTTTGCTCATCTCGAACGATTCCATGAGCCCTGCACGTCCTGGTTTGCCCTTGGAGACCCCGTCTGTATTCAAGGGCAACAAAGGAAGGAAGGGAAGGCATAAAGCCTTAGATACAATTCAAAAAAAAAAAAAAAACACTAAGCAGGACAAAGACTTGAGTATGAAAGCCCTACCACATCGCCAAGGCCACTCAACCCACCAACGTTGATTTGGTGTATGATTTTTTTCTCTCTGCTTCCTTTATCCATAAGGCATAAACAGACAAGTTGATGTCTGACGTGGCGAAATCTATTCTAAGCTTGGTGGGTGAGCATATACGCGCCAACGCGCAGGGTACGACGCGACGCCGTCTTTCTCCAAAGAACCGGTCAGCTCATCTCAGCTTTCTCCCATCGTTCTTTCAGCATCTCCCACGCAAGGAAAGTTCGGAACCGCCATTGAAGTTTCATTCCACGAGCTCGGGGGGCTAGGAGAGGCGCGGCGTGCGGGCTCCCTTCGATCCTGAAATCCTTATTACCGTGTTGCTCGCTCCCTCAGTTCTGAACTTGCCCTGCTACGATCTCCGACGAACCCAGCTGAGCAATCAATCGTTCGCAGGCTCCTCCCTTTCGCTTCTGCGAGAGATGATAGCTCGATTTTCATCCGCTTCTCTGTGTTTCTGGATCCTCTTGAGCTGCTTTCCAGGTACAATTTCCGTTTTCTCGATGAACAGGGAGGCGATCTAGCCTTTTCTAGCTACGTTTCTCTCTATTCCTTTAGTTCGTTGATCGTTTCTATCCTTCTCTAGTAATAGGCTCGTCTGATATGATCTGCATGTTCGCCGTAATGACCGTCACCGTTGAGGTCACTGGTTTAGCTGGAATTGTTTGATTTCGGGATAAAACGTATGCTAACTGCGTGAGAATGATGTTTGAATTGTGTAATGGGGTTCAAAGACTCAGCGAGCGTGCTCAAGATACGAGGAGGAGGATAAATCAGTTGAATTTGCTCCTGAAAAGTGAAATCCTTTGTCTACCGTTCAATTGGAAGCGTCTAATAGGCAGTTGTGATTATGCAGGGCAGCTGTTATCTGCAGACGTAACACTCGATTCAGTTTCGATCTTTAAGACTCATGAGTGGTTCATAGCTAAACCCACAGTTTATTTCCAATGCAAAGGGGAGAACAAGACAGTGTTGCCCGATGTGAAGGAAGCGCATGTCATATACGAATTTAAGGGTCAAGAATCTTGGCAGGTCTGTATCTTTTCTTCTCATCGGAATTAAGTTTTTTAAACCATGCTTGGCGGTTTAAGGGAATTTCATTTAATAGGTTCGTCAAGCTATGTAGTGGTTACCGTAAGTATTTGGAAACGAATATGGTAAGACTGAAATAATTTCTATTAAGTGGCTTTTAAGTTTTGGTTTGCATACCCCATTTAATGGAACTAAAAGAAAACTCCCATCTTGCTTAGTTAATGTTGAAGAAAGATACATTCCAATGCTGCTCTTCGGTCCAACATCATCTAGCATTTGATATGAAAAAGATCTAGAATAAATAGTAGATATTATAAGTATTCATATTTTTACTTTCACCATAAATATATGGACAATATGGGAAGTTTCTATTACTCTTAATCCGAAAAGAAGTCTCGGTTCCTATTTTCAGTCAAAATGCTTTCTAACAGTTTATGATGCTTAGTTGTTTTGTTTACTACTTTCTGTCAAAATGCTTTGCAACTCTCTCTGATGCTATAGCATCTAATTTGAGAACCTTCTTTTGCAGCCTCTCACAAACTTTTCGAGTGAAAAATGCAAACGATGTGGGTTTTATGAGGAGGACACTGTAAACTCAGATGATGTATTTGAAGAGTGGGAGTTTTGTCCTTCAGACTTTTCTGGATCTGATGGAAGATATACTCGAATCAATGATAAGGAATTCAATGCTACATTTCATTGTCCGGAGTGCGTACATCTTTCCGCAGGTAAGTTTATTATATGTCCTTTCATTTCTAATGATGTCTCAGTCTTAAGTTCTAAGCGAGATATCATTTTCAAGTGTCTAGATGATTGCTATTATCATAAGATGCTACTCTCTTTATAGTGATCTAACCTATAAACACAAGGAATTCAGATGCTATATTTTTTTCGAGCATTAGGAATGCCAATCTTGTGAAGAGTGCACTGTTAACTTCTTCTTATTGTTGGGAAAAAAGGAAACGGTTATATGCTGCGAGGAAATACTTCCTCTTTCCAGACACACATAGGCACCGGTTATGCATAAAACGACTTGACCATGACCATGTGGAACTGCTTACTTTTCTCACACTGCTAGTGCTAGCCTTCTTCTTCTCCTTTTGTGTGTGTGTCTGTTTATGTTGTTCCTTCAAAGGGACATGGATACCTTGTCTTTCATATTGGCAATAATTTTCTCTTATATAACCTTGTAGTTCTGGTTAGCTTTGTGTAAGTTAGCACTTAAAAAATTTGGTCCCTCTTATTGCTCCTAGATAAATTTCAGCAAATTATTTAAATTCAGTCCCCCACTTTCTTTTTCTCAGTCTATATTCTGACTATTGTTGCTGGTAATTTGTTTGTAGATTCCAATTCTGCTCCTGCTGCTCATAAGGAAAAAAAGGGGATGCATGCTGCTCTCATCATTGCAATAACCGTCATTGTGTTCATTATTTTCATCCTTGTTTTGGTGGCTGCTTACAAGTACTGGCTAAAGAAGAAGAGGGAGCAAGAGCAGGCTCGTTTCCTGAAACTATTCGAAGATGGTGATGATATTGAGGATGAACTTGAACTTGGCAATGTATTATGATCAGTCAAAAGGTCCGTTACCTTCTGTACAGTAGTTGGTAAAGGATGAAATTTTTCCTCTGTATAGATGAAGAAAACGAAATAGAAGCCATAATTATATTTCGTGTGCCTTGTGGAATCTCGTGCGGTTTCTTTTCATTGAGAGAGCTCTGATTCGATGATGCTGAAGGAGATGGGGAAATAAATCGAAACTCTGAAGTTGGAAAAGATCATTCTTTGTCTAGCTCAACTTTAAATTACACTTCTTTGTAGAACTAGGCTATAGGTCCTCCTTAATACATATGACAGCACGAAATAGCAGAAACAAAGGAGGAAAATCCAAGAGCCGTGAATGTGCCCAAAGATGAGTAAGGATGCTGCAGCCTTTTCAATTTAGCAAATGGACTCTCTTGAGTTGAAAAGGACCAGTTCCGGTCATTCTGCTATTGGAAAGAGGTATTGCGGTCATCTCTGAAATGCTTTACTACTCGATAGTTCATCTATACTATACCTTAAATGATTGCGTCGCATATTCTTGGCTATTCTCTTGAGATGCATGGCCAGTAACCAAAGATGCTTTCATAGAGTTCCAGCCCGTTTACAGAGGTCTGCGGTTCTTGTCCGTTATTAAAGTCTTGAGAGTGTTCCTCCCAATACTTTTCCAACCAAGACCAGTAACCTGATAAAGATTCATAGGCATAGGGTGTCCGGGTTTCCTCTTCCTTGTAATAGCTCTCACTCTGTAGCGTGTCACTCTGAGGCAAGCCTTCGCCTGTTCTCCTTGAAACACCGCTTTGCCCATTGTCATGTGCGAGATCATTTCCAACCAAGAAGAAACTCTCTTGCCAGTGATTGGTGAAGTTAGGTCCATTCAGCCAATTCTCATGGCCATTGTAGGGTGGTTCTTCTCCTTCATTGTGCTCCACCAATTGGGGATTGCTGCCGAAAAACCAGTCTCTGCAATCACTATCTTCTTTGTCCCTGTAGGCTGAATGCAGGAAACCATCAGAATCCTGCTCTTGGTCGAGGGGAGTCTGGTCTAGGTTGGAATAGGGGGGACAGAAAGCGCTGAAGAATGGCAAGGTATTTTCTGGATTACTCTCACTGCCTACATGCTGACTCTCTGCGTTCGTGGGGGGAGGAGTGCAACTGAACTGAGGATCATACAGAGCAAGGGTTGAAGAGGCCATTCTACTTACCAACAGGTTATTTAAGATACTTTCTAGATTTATGGAAGTATTTTCTCTTCGTTTTCTTGAGCAGGAAGGCCCAGAATGCAAGAATATTTATATCAGCAGGATCTTCTCGACGATAATCCCGGTTCTTCCGGCTGAAAGGGAGGTAGGAATTTGGGTCAGTGGGCATCTGATGCTTGGTTTCAGAACAAAGCGACTGCTTTCCCCTGCCTGATAAAGGTCAGTGTCTTTTGCCCTTTGCTTTAGAATCTTTCCAGGACTATCTTTGTCCTCGTATAGCTTATCAGATTAGTAATAAATCACGACCAGCCGAGGATCGCTGATCGAGCGAATCCACGACAGGTTTAAGTCGAACCTATAAATAGTTGTTCCTTCATTCGAAGCTCAGAACACGATACTTAGTGCACTTGGGCCTGTGAGTCACTGCTACGCTTATGAGAAGTCGGAATGGTCGAAGAAGACTGCGGTCCCAAAGCTCACAGTTTAAAGGGTCCCTCCCTCAGCCTCAGCCTATAGCCCGTAAGAATCGGATTCCTTATTTGTGCACCAAAAGGGATAGATCTTAACTCGACCCCTATCTCCATGGCCGAAAGCAAGCTTCCTGCCACAATGCAAACAAATGTTTTTCAGCTTTCAGTGAAAAGAGGAATATTGATTGGACTTTCCCGTGTTCTGTACCTTATATTTCCCTTTCCCTGCAATGCAAATAGACCTTCCATGTAATCGGAAAAAAAGTCTCGGATCTGACAGCAACGCTCGTATCACGAATGAGATGTCTTGCAATCAAGGCCCAATCTGTGAGCCCAATTACTCACCGGTGCTATATTGGGCCAGAAAAATAGGCGGAGATGTTATGTAGACTGGGCCAAGTTTTGGGCTTTACCCCAATTGACACTTACTTCATAGAAGGGCAACTCGTGCTTCTAAGTTCTAATGGCTTGTTCCTTAAGGGACGGGATTTGGGCTCCGAAAACAAGTAAAGACACAATGCTTTCTTTCTTTTTTTTTTTTTTTTTTTTTTGGTTAAAAAAGATTATATATGCGCATGTATGTGTCTGTGTATATATGTATGAACTGTCTATTTCCCATCTATCTGGTTTTAGGCCTGCCCAGCTCATTCACCTAACAACCGCACACCCATGCCAAAAAGTTGAAACACTTTCATTGCTAATTGTGAATGCTTATAATCATTCCATTCACTGCCCCCACCCCATTAATCATCAATTCACCCACTAAAATATTCACTCGATTCGATCCCTCTTCACTTACCATCATAATATTATCCCGTAGCCTTCGGTCTTGCACTCATGTCTATACTATTTATTACCTTTTCATATATCAGTATACTTATCGTTTCCGTGTGATCAGTGCGGGCAATTACGATCGAAGCATGCATTTCCTCTCTCCTACTCTTTCCCCTATTTAACCTTTCCTTGCAATGCAAGCCTTTGAGCACTGCCGTTTGTTGACAATGCCATCCTCACACTCATCACAGTTCTTGTCAAAAGCCGGGAGAGGCCCCATCACTACGCCCATCAAACAAACCTAAGCTATAACACACTCGCCCGATAGAAGAAAAGAAGAAACATTCCATTACATACTTCCAAACAAAGACAAGAACTAGAGAACCCAGAGAGTAAAAAAAAAAGAAAAGAAAGGATGAGCTCCGTATGCATATCGAACTGTGTTCGGGATACACGCGCCCCATTACGAGCCACATACGTGAACCTCTACAAGTGGCCGGAGTCTGATGCCGAGTTCATGAGGTCCATGAGCTTCTCCAGCGAACGCTCGGGAGGAGGGCCAGATGTATCACGGTGGCCTGCTGCCACCGCTCCTCCACGGGTCGTGGACAGCATCTCATGCAGGCAGATGTACCTGAGGAGCTACCCGTTTTCAAGAGAGGAGGAGTTGACCGACCGGAAGGCAGTGTGCTTCGGAGGGGGAGGAAAAAGAAGAAAAAGAGGAGGCGGCGGTGGTAGGGAGAGGGAGAAGAGGCGTCGAAGGAGGAGGCCGTGCTTAGCGCTGAGGAAGGTTAAGGACATGTCTTTGGGCGCCCTGTTTAGGATCTTCCACAGGTTGCTATCTTGCTCTGCCTCTGTAGACGTTGTGGATTAGAGAGTCAAGGTCATAAACCAGGTTCTTCCTACTTTTATCTTTGTTCTGATTTTGTTTGCTGTCTTTAATGGGAGTATTAATTATCTGATCGAACGAATGCAATGTTAAATGTTTTATGTATGTCTGAGAACAACTCTTCTCGTGGCTCTTTTGCTCTTCTCTCTCTCGGTGGAGTGTGTGTATCTGGGGATACTCATGATAATGGTGGTTGCGATAAAATGGATATGCTCCCGTTCCATTTCTCGACTGCAATGTTAAGTGTTCCTTTGTCGTCGTAATTTTAATGAAAAATGCCGAGTCTCTTTAAATTTGTTCTGTACACGATGGATCAAGCCAGTCTTGGACTGCCATGGATAGATATTTAAGACTCCAATTAGTTCATGAAAGGAGATCGGGGAAGTGGGTTAACTTAAAAGGCGGCCTCAGGTAAGATAGAAATGGAGAAGTGAAGCCTACAAACTCAAATACTATTGTATTTTCATCCCATAGGGTATAACATGGTTAGGACTAGTTTTCCGTGCCAAGTGTATATCGATACTGAACTTTCGTTGCAAAATCAAGCCTAGATAACCCGATTTATCTTCCGGTTGGATACCGTGATTTGCTTATTGAATATAAACACGATGCAGTTCAGATGCAGCTCAGATCGGTTCATTGCCAACTCACATACGCTTTATACTATCGCGGCAAAGCTTCACAACTCACGAGACTTGCTGACTCTTGATTATCATCTCAAGCCTCGTAGTCGTATCTCCCAACTTAAAAAAAAGTTACACCTACAAGAGCATATGGACGAGGCCTGTACATGATTTTGAGACTAATGGAGTTTCCAATTAGGTAAGACTTCAGGAGTAGTCATTATCGTCTGATCTATTGCGCATAATCATCTGGACAGTAATTATTAGACAAGTACGCAGCCTATAAATTTTCTTGAATAAGAAGCAATGCCAATTCTATCCCCTTTCCATCTCTTCGTGCCACCTAAACCGCGCAAGTTTAACAGGCAAATCTCAGCAACTTGAGGGACAGATTTAAACATCCGAACTGCAACCAAAAAAACACAGAAGGGGAACACTCCCATTCTCTCGGTTATGCCTGCTTAAACAACTAACGAGTCTGCTCACCTTTTTCTTTTGCTCGGCGAGAGTCTGCTCACCTTATATAGGCAAGAATATTGCACTTCATATTTCACAAGCACACGCAATAACATACATAAATGTTATAGTGAACTGAAACTCAGTATAGAGGAGAGGAAAATTCCATCTGGATTATGCATAGCAAATGACAATTTAAGCTAACAGGACGCAAATCTTCAATGATCCTTTGTTTGGATTGGACAGAAACAGAGGGAAAGGAATCATAATTCTGGACAGAATCGTGTCCCGGGTACGTTAGAGCACAGTCCATCTGGATGCGCCACAAGCATATCAATCACATAGGCAAAATTCCAAGTCACTGAAGAAAATCATATATAAGGATTGGTATATGCAACTGGTTTCTCAACCAAAGCCCGTCTCTGCCTCTTGAGCTTAGATAGCATTTTCCTAGAAAACTACCCGAATCCAAACGATTACAATGACATGCAGTCCACAAGTTTACTTCATATAGAGAGCCGATTAAGTGGACCAAAGACTTGTAACAAGGAAAAGAGCCTTCCAAGAAAAAGTAAAGGGCAACAGGAAAGGACAATAATCGGATTGACGACCAAAAATATTCTTTCACACATTCATCATGTCTGTTTTGCTTGGTAACCAGCCTCTTTTCATTGTAGGCTACAGAACTGAGGATTTAAATTCAACAGATAACAGCATTGATCGGACCATGGACATAGAGAAGTCATTCACAGACTTCAACCAACTAGTACTGACCAGAGGTTGTCTAACTATGCAGTCTTCTTCCTCGAAGAGTACCAAATGAGTTCTATAAAGGTAATGATCCAACAAAACAAACATTCTTGTTTTCTCTTATATGTTGATTGGCCTGCCATAGCATTCCATGAAGTCCTATAATCCCCTGCCACAACCTCTTAGCATGCCATCTCTAATTTGTTCCGACAGAGGAACATGAAAGATAAATGGGGCTAACAGAATGGAAGATCAATGGCAGATCAATGTGAATTATTGGTAGTGGATTGACGGCTTCATGATAGTCATCCAGCAATAAGGAAACACGTAACCAAATTTGTATTAATAACGAAATATGAGTTACATGGCCCGATGGCAATGTTTGCTGCACCGTACACGAATCATATTTGACTACTGGAAGTGTCGAGCCATTTTGACTGCTTCATAAAGCTATACCAATTACAAAATGTCTGCCACCAGAAGCAATACCAGGAAAGAGATTCGAATCGAATTACCGTACAGATCAGTGATATTTCCTATAACGGCTCCATTTCTATTCCAGGATCCTTCCATTTCATCATACAACACGAGCTAATGCAATAGAATGAATGCAGTAATCCACACTCACTAATCACAGCCCACGACAAGTTAACATAATCATGGAAAAGAACATGAAGACAACTCTATAATCAACACTTTGATTACCATCACAATGACAGCAAAATTCCATTAGTCAGAGATACAGAACAACTATCGCGTGAGAACGTACTCGTATCACGAAAGCTAACGATTGTAAAGATAAAAATCAATAAAGAAAAAGGAAGGGGTGGGCGCATATAACAAAACAGCAGTGGCAGTAGCAGATAACCCGACGATTTCTGACTGAAATCTGCTTACCGGTCGATACTGTTGCAGTTACAGCTCAAACTCTTCGTCCCTAAGAGCCATTTCAGCTTCCTTCTCCTCCTCCTCGTCGAGGATGAAGTACTCATTCCTCTCCACAGGCTTGAACATGTAGAACATCACAATGTAAAATGCCAAGCTTGCGATCTCCTCGGCGGCATTGCTCACCCACTGGTACTTGTAGGCCGCAATCGTCCTCAGTGCGAAGACCACGATCCTTGTGAAGTACAAGTACCCGATCACAACAATGTAGAACTGTCTAAACAATTGCAGCTTTGCGAGGTTCCTCGCAGCCTTCCCATCGGTCTTAGAGGTCTCTTTGAGAGACCGAATCGACCACACGATGGGGAAGATGATGGCGCAGCAGCAGATGATGTCAACCAAGAGGAAGACCTGGTTCCAGGTAACCCAGTCCTTGATGAAGGGGCCAGTCTCGCCGATCACAATGGAGGCGATGTTGGCGAGGACCTGGAGAGGGATCACGATCATGAGGACCTTCTTCTCCTTCTCCTGAAGGAAGGGCTTGAGGAAGGACCAGCCCGTCCCAATAAGGACGATGACCGTGAAGAGGAGGACCACCCGGATGAACTGGAAGATGTAGAAGAGGACATCCCACCCGTGGGGAGTTCCAGTGACCTTGACATAGTGCTTGTCCTCGGCGCCGAAGATGAGGTTGAGAGCCTTCATGAGGAGGAGCCCGGCCATGAGGAGATGGATCCGGTGAACAGAGCGACGATTCTGGTGGCAAAGGTAGATCCAGAAGCCGAGGAAGCCGAGGTAGGCGAGGGAGAAGAGGAAGAAGAGGGTGGGGAGCTGGGTCCGCCCAGCGGATAGAAAGTCCTTAGATCCGTCGCGGTCGAGGTTGTAGAGCTCGGTGCGGACGTTCATGGAGACGCGGCTCTCGGGGTTGCAGTTGGCGAAGAAGAGGGAGTACTCGTTGGGGGAGGTGACGGGGTAGGACTGGTTGAAGGAGGCGTGAGGGGGCGGAGAGAGGTCGCGGAAGGTGAAGAGAGAGATGATGTAGTGGGAGTCGAGGACGCAGAACTGCGCGCTCTGCTGCATCTCGATGAGGACCTGGAGGAGGGATTCCTCCGAGAGGAGGAAGAAGCCGAGGCGGGAGGGGTCCGGCGTGGTAAGGGCAGAGGCGACGGAGACGGCGGAGATGGAGATGGTGACGTGGCCTGTGTGAGTGAACCCGAACTTCTCGAAGAGGATCATTGGCCGGGCGTCGGAGGAGATGGTTAGGGTTTTGATCTCCGCCGAGGAGGGGGCGAGCATCGACATGAGAGCCAGGAGGAGGAGGAGGAGGATTGATCTCGACATGTTGAGCTGGTGGTGTCGGCCGCCGGGCCGGTGGCGGAGGAGGAGGAGAAGGAGGAGGAGGGAGGAGGAGCTCTGATGGCGATGGCGGGTTGAATTGAGGGTGGTCAATGGGGGTGATGGTGGTAGGACAATTTACGAGGGAAGGTGGCGTAGAAAGCAAAGAACATGGAAGGAGAAGTCGATGAGATCTGATCATCCATGAGATCTGACACCCCCTCAATGAAGACGGTGAGCTGACCTGCAACTTGCGGTTGGGGTTGGGCCGTATGGGCCTACGACCAGACTTTGACGGGCTCTTCGTGGGCTGAATTACTGGGCCACACAAGAATCACATTTCGGCTCATTTCAAATGAGAGGACGATATTGGATCTTCAATCGTGGGCCCGACAGCCAAGCCCAATTATGTAAAAGGAAGTTGCCCAAAATTGGGCCGTCCTCATTTTTCTTTTTGAACAAGTGTCTCATCTTATTGATTGAAATAAGCATAATCTGGCTCTCAGATTAGCCTTAATCACAAAAGAAGAACTACTCAATTAGTGTTAAATGTCTGAAAGTGGCAATCCGCGTGGGACCATCGTGTGACCTTTTTTTTTTTTTTTCACTTTGATCTGGTGTTACTCAAACACGAATGGGTTCCATCATAAAAAAAAAATCAATAATTATCAAAAAGGTTGTCACGCACTGACTATCTGTAACACCCTAAAATTTCATATTGATAGGAGAAGAGTTAGTGAAATGGGTAATAAAAACCCGCTTACAGTATTACTAGCAATTTGGGCTTAAACATTTTGGACCAGTAATGGAACTTGACAAGTAGGTCAATCTCATAAATTGAAACGGATTGTTACAGTACCCTTCAACTAGTAATCAAAATGTACTATAGATTCGATACTTGTTGCGAAACTATTTAAATTTATTTATTAATTATTAAACTTTATAATTCATTGTATTAATCTAAAAAGAGAGATGAATAATTCCAAAATTTTCATTTTACCTTTGTTTCTTTTTAGTCATTCTCCGGACTAGCAATCTTACCATTTTATTTACACTTAAACACGCTTGTACCTATGAGATAGAAAGATGGTAATATATTCTAGGACTGGTGTATATACATACAATAATATCTCATGACAAGGGTTGAAAGCCCCATAATTCAAAATTCGTACCCCTCGTCATAAAACTCGTTAAATAGCGTAAACTTTCTTGTACTCGCTTGTTAGAATTTCAGAGTCGGACACCGACCATGACCTTGACTGGCTGCTGATTGATGACCTCCTCCTTGCGCTCCTCCTGAGCCTGGAGGCCTCGATCCGGTGCACCACCACCCAGTAACACATCGTCCCCAGGGTGGCGGCCATGATGACAGTCCCTATCCCCGTCACCCCCAATGCCAGCCACCTCTCATTAGGCCCCACCACGACGTAGGACAGGGCCAAGAACGCTGCGGAGACCATGGTGCAGGCGAGCCACATGAGCTTGTTGATCACTGCCATCATTAGCCTCTTGGCCCTCCGCTCAATCACCACCACAGAGGTCTGGACCACAACCACAGCTAGGGACACAAATAGGGCCACCGAGTCAAGGATGAAGAACGCCACGAACTCCGCTCTCGGAGCTGCGTTCGCCTCCCCTAGGGAATGGCCTTTCGGTATGTTTTTGGGATCATCAGCATACTGTCCTGGGACGCTGAAGATGGCTGCAAAGGCCACTGTGGCTATGAGGACGGCCACAACAGTGGTGGAGTTGATTGCATTGTTGAGGCCTTCCGCGTGCATCTTGTCGATCCTCTTCCTTATGCCATGGACTTGCCTCCGGGTCTGCCTCGTGTGCTCCAGCTGGTCATAGACCTCATGCTTTATGTCACTCACAGTCTGCTTCAGCTCACGGGCGGCCTTTCTTGGAGTTGGCAGGTTGATGGATTTCGCGCTGGGGACTCCATGGTCCTGCAGGATGGCTACAATCTCTATGACAGAGGACTTCTCCGCAATGTCGAGAGCGGTTTCTCCTGATTTGTTCACCACTGCTTTGTCAATTCCTTCTTGTTTCAACAACCTCAGGACAATCTGCAGGAAACGATGAAACTAACAATCACCCTACCGCAAAGAATAACATTGATTCATGTAACATCAATGAGTAGAAATTCGGTATCCACAATGGCTTTTCGAGGCACCAGTATCAGATTATCGACAGGAATATCTTGAATGATGAATTATCATAGGGGAAGCTCAACGAACCTGAGCCCGAACCTTCCGCGTTGCAATATGTAGCGCCGTGTTTCCCTTATTATCGACTGTGTTGACCAAGCAAGGATCCGACTCCAGAAGCTCCCCGACAAGGTCGGTCCTCTGCCCCTTCACGGCCATGTGAAGCGCCGTCTGGCCCTTCCGGTCGCATCTCGATGCGATCCCGTCCTCTCTGCTCAGAAGGGCCCGCACAACTTCCAAGTGGCCATTCCTCGCAGCCGAGTGCAGGGCGGTTTTCCCGTTGTTCCTATTCACCGAGGCCAGATTCCCGCATTTCTCCAGCAGGAAGCTGACCGCCTCAAAATGGCCTTGGGCTGCCGCGGTGTAAAGGGCGGTCGTGTTGGCGGAATCGACAGTCATCGAGAGCTGAAGGCTCTTGTCCATTAAAAGCTTCAACACCTCTGCCAGAGAAAGAACCAAATCTCCTTAAGGACTAAAATCATTCAACAGAAAACACCTTCACAGGAAAAGGGAAACTCGAAATTCATGAACATACCCAAGTCTCCCCGCTTCGCAGCTATGTGGAAGGCATCGTAGCCGTTCCTAGCTTTGATTCCCGCAGATCCCACATCGCAGTACCTCATCAGCTCCCTCGCCAATTCGACATGGCCATTCTCGGCCGCCACGTAGAGAGCGGTCTCACCCGATTGATTCTGCCTCGACAGCAGCTCCTTCAGCCCCTCTTCATCCTGGCAATCGCCCAGAATCTCCAATGCCAATTCCAAGTCCCCGGACCTAGCCGCCGCGTGCAACGGAGAGTCGTCCCGCTTCGATGTGTACTGTTTGGTCATCTTCTTCTTGGAGAAGCTCTGCTGCCTCTCCATGGATGAAATTGATGCTGCCATGCTGCCCTTCTTCTGCTCTTCTCTAACAACAATAAGCAAGAGATTCTCGCTTCACATGGCAGATTGATTCGAAAGATAATCAAGCTGAGAATTTTTCTTTTGTCTTCCTCAATCAATCTGTGAACTGATTGCCCCAAGAGAGCATTTTTGATTCCTTCTAACCCAAATGATGACCCGACATGGCCTGCAACAGCAGCGAAGTATATTATACATTAAGACCCACTTGCCGTCGTGTGCTCACAACGTTGAAATTATTGAATCCTTTAATATCTTATCCCGCATGACATGCTTATATACACATATATGTATATTTTCAGCTGCAAGAGATAAGGCAACTACGATCCTTTCCAGGATCAAAACTTTCAGCATACCCATGAATCCAATAATGGAGATAGATCTTCATAGCCCAGTGAAAATCAGATCAAACAACAGAGGAATTATTGAATCATTGCGATTGGCTCTTTCATTGATGGCCAGAGAGAGAGGAGAGAGAGAACGGGAAAAGGGAGGTCAAAGATTCAGCTAACCTTTGAAAATGGAGGAACTTCTCCTTCCCAAATATCTGCTAGAAGGAGAAGAACTTGGGGAGGATTGATGAGTCAACTAAATCAATCGAAGCAGGGAGAGCGATAAAGAGAACAGAGCAACAAGTGATGGGTACACGAGAGAGTGCCACGAAAATCTTCGCGGGAGAAAAGGGCAGCAAAAAGGGACAAAGTGAGTGGTTTTTTTTTGTGGAGCTCTGTGTGATCCCATTAACCATTATTTTCAAAAGTACGATGTTGACACCATCGAGAAGAAGATGATGAGGACGACGAGGAGAGAACCACCTCAACCACACAGAGAGAGAGAGGAAAAAAAAAGAAAAAAAAAAAGACGGGTGACAATAAATTAAAAAATATTGAAAGTGAATATTTCTCACATATTCTCATTCATAACCATTTTAATTAATTCTTACTTATTTAAAATATATGAATAACACTCATTAAATATTTAACATAGAGAGAGTTTAGCAGAGGTTCAGTGGCTTCTGGAAATATGTAAAGCTTGTGAGCCTCTACAATGCAAGCAAGAAACATGGCGTTATTGTCTTTTTATTGGGTGGAATGGGGCAAAAAAATGCCCAGTACAAAAACAAATAAAATTAAGAAGAAACAGAGTGAGGGTACGGACTACGGAGGCTCCAACGATATTGCCAAAAGGTAAGAGGTAAGATTAATGAACCGAAGCCGTTACACTATATTGACCAAAGTCGCTACATAAACCATGAACCCGGTGCATGTGGGCTCGAGCAAGACCAAGGCGCTGGCTGGCTGTGGGCTTGGGTGAACCGGGTGCATGAACTGACCTGGATGGTTTCGGCTTTTTACTGCCACGCCATTAATGAAAAGGATCACCGAGTCCAGTCCACGCGTCAACAGTTCACTCTTTAAAGATCTAACGGTGGATATTTGAGTTTGACAGCGGCATTGCGCGTAAATTTTTTTCGCTTTATGTAGCAAAACATTCTGGGAGAAAAAAGATAAGTTGGCCGGTTGGTTAAGAATGTATTAGATTGTTTGCTCCTGCCTTGATATATTTTGTCATGGACGGCTTTCTACAATTTCCTCCCGTACCTTTGGGATCGCGGAATTGTAAATTAATCATGTAACCACGGTTTCATCGATAAGGTGAGTAAAGAGAATAGGAAGTGCAACATGTGACTCGAGGATTCCGTGCCATGACCAATCCAAGTGATGGGTTAACGGTGGTGTTTGTCATGTGGGTGGGGCCGTGGGGGTGAGGGTGGAGTTAAATGGGACGAAAGGGATAGATTCATTAGGCTTTATAAATGTAAAGCTACAATTGCGGTCATCGAAGGAGAACGAGAAACCAACTCCGTTGACAGAGCCCCTCAGCCTAGGCTAAACAAAAGATGTTGCTTTAAACAATTCGATAATTATTTTTCTAAAGCAAGATTTCAAGTTCGAATCTTGTGAATTAAAAAAATTTGCGTTGCGAGAGCTTTACTGCTTAATGGATCGACCTGACTCGACTAGATTAGTCGGATCCAATTGAGCTTTCGAATATTATGATTCACACCAAAAAATAAATAAAGTATTCCATTTGGCCCCTCTATTTTGAAATTTAGACCAATTTGGTCCATTTATAAATTATAAAATCCAATTTTGTTCCTATACATTGGAATTTCGGCTTTATTTAGTCCTCTATCTAGCATATCAGTAGAGTTACAAATGATGCCTTCTTTTTTTTTTCTTTTAAAGTATTGTTTTTATTAGTACAATTGTACTCTATGAATTGACCCATCAGATTCCCCTTCTCTTTAACTTAATGATATATAAACGGCGGTGATTATATGCATGGGCATGGATAAATGTAAACCGTAAGGAGAGATTGATCTAATGCGGAGTCTTGTGGATCAAAAATGTGCAACTACCGGTAGAAGAGCCGGTGGAAGCCTTCAATAACTTAGAGCACTTCAAGGACTCGTTGGAGGGTAAATAACTGTGCAGGACTAGATTGGGGTCAACGAGAAAGTTGAGGGACCAAAGGTGGCACGAGACCTTGGTCAAGCCGCCCCGGAGGGTTGGGGCCCACGTGATTTTTGGGAACATATGCGGACATGTGACCCACACGGTTCTGCTCAGTGCTCGTGGGGTCATGTCACACGTCGTGACAAAGAAACACCCGGCACCAATTTTAGTCCCTTTTCACACTTACATTAGATAGATATCAGAATTATCATTAATTAATCCGTTAATTAATTGCAATTAACGTTCTGTGTCCCCTTATATTTCTACTTTATCCATTTAATTAATGTTTTCACGTGCGGAGCCCATTGGTCTGTTCTTTGTCTGTTTGCGGTGAATCCTTCGGCAGGAAAATATTCCACGTCTCAAAGAAAACGAGGAATGAAGAGAATGATGGCAGGCCGGCCGAGTTTTTACTTGCAAGCGGGTCCGTAATTATAAGGTTTCATGTCTTATCGGGTTGTTTCCCGAGTTTCCTTCGACTATTCTAAATTTTCGTACTGTCACATGCAACTGCGAGTGCATCAGGTGGCTCTGTGAATCCATCCGGCGCGATGATTAATTTTTTGGTCTTGCCCTTATTAGGCCCATTATGCAGTTTCCAGTCACAAGACTGGATCGCACTTCCTTATGATTCAGGTAATATTATGGTCTTCCACTGAATAAAAATAATTGAGATACCGCTTATCCAAAAATATTGGGCTTTGAGTTGGACTGAGCTGGGTCGGACACGTCATAAGCCCATAATATGTGGATTATCTATGGGCTTGTAGAACCCGGTCATGCTTGTCGGGTCATGACACTCGAGAAGATAATTAAACTGCCGGTTATGGATGAGTGAAATATAAACTAACTCATAAAATCCTAAGATCCTGAAAAATCACTTTATTGGAAATTTAAAAAAAAAAAAAAGAAACTAGGAATCTTTGTATCATATTTGGCAGTTTAAATAGTACTTTATTTGTGGCATTGTTTCCCAATTAGTTTTGATTTTATTAGCTTCACACTCGTATATGTCTTCGTTGTCATCATCAATGACGTTAAGCTGTTCAGCCTATATTGTGCCGTCATAAAGAACACGGTCGTCTAATATTGTTGATAGCTAAAGCTAACGAGAGAGATGGCCTAAATAATCAAAATATAATAGTCCAAGCAAGCATGTGGTTTAATTGTCAATTTCTTTTCACTCGGACAGTGATTTGTGATCCTGGTGATGAAGAAATCTTCAAGAGGGTGTCTCGATCCATAATACGATTACCCTATAGAAAGTGGACATGTTCGGTGTGGGCAAACTCTAGGATTCCACGGATTCAGCCGGAGAACAATCCGAGCCAGTCAACTGCATGAACAATATAGTCGATGGTATTGCACGTGTCGAAAATTTATTTTTGGTAGAAAGACGAATCATTTACTAAAATGAACGTGTAGTTGATTGAAATGTACATGCAGTTGAGTCACTCAGAAAATAATGTTTCGTACAAGTACTAAATGTTATTTTTCGAGTACGAAAATATTTCGTATGAATGCAGCAGCGGAATACTTTAGTCGTTGGATCCAAGAATTCCCGGTTTTGTGCAATAAGTTTCTCTGTTTCAACAGTAGGAAATGGAATGATCTAATTGTCAGAGGAACAAAAGATTGGGCGTTGAAAATGAATGAAAACTTTACAAGGAAATATCTAGAGAATCACTTTCATAATTCCAAAAGCTGTGATTCATGGACCGGGAAAAATCAAATTCTCACGTGCCAGTTACCACAACATTGTTCATGACCCGGCACCTATATAATTGATGTATGATGAGATGAGAGTCAGACCCCTTGACCTCCCCCTTCCATCGGATTTCCCCCTTTTATATTTGAAAAGCAAAAACTCATATCATTTCATTTTCATCGCGAATAATCTACAGACATATATAATATAATCATAATGTAATGTAATAAGCTCGTTCAGAATTCCTGCATCTCGAAATTCCGGCTATTTGCCAGTCTCATACGAGGACCATTATTACTGTTGTACGTAATGGGTAGCATTGAATGCTTAACAATGGGTTCGCACAAATTGCATCTTAGAAGTTAGAGCTCTCGGTCGTCGACCGGGCCATCGATGCTGTACTGCTCGGGGATTTACGAGTTATGATAAGAACTATAACCTAGCGATGGGATCTTAAATGAGAGTTGAAATTTTCCAATGATGTGTTGTGGCTACGACGTAGAATGATTCTCCGAGGAGACAATCAACTAGCGGCTGTTATTTGACGATTGACAAGGGAGAAGGTCGGCGTTGGATGCTTCGAGTCAATCGAACAACACGTCATAAATGTACATTCCAATCTATATTATTGTCGGGATTTAAAATCCAAAAAATAAATAGGCATTAATTAGAGGTGCAGAATTTGAAATCCATCGGAAGTAGCTCGTAGTTAGATCAAATCGACAACCAAAAGAAGATTTCGCCGAGTCAGTAAACCAATATCACGTCGTGGTCTCACTGATAAAATGATAAAATCCCTGCCTAGCTAAGTCTCAGATGGAGTAGATCGCACGAGAGAAGCTAACACGTCCCTCAATGTGAATGGCTTCTGTCTGTCTACGTTATTAATTTCTTCCGTGTTCCTATAGGGAAACATCATCCTTATTCATTGCCTTTACTCGTCATTTTTTTTTTTTGATAAATGATGCTTTTTTTTTTTTCGATTACTAGAGTGGCTCATGGAGTTACTGCATTAAAATAGAAATCATAAATAACTAATAAAGAGACATAGAAATCCTAAATATATAATAAAGAGGCACGGGTAGTCTCACTAAATATCAAACCTGAAACATTTTAGTTATCAGACAAGAAGTGCACTGCTGTGCTATCTCCTGTCTTAATGATAAATGATGCCTTTACTCGTCATAATCAAGGCAGAATCTGTCCGAAAAAGGGAAACGCAAACACGGCTTGTTAATGTTCAAAATACATAAAAGCAGGGAGTATGTTTCGGTTTTTTTTTTTTTTTTGGAATATCGAATGCCGGGGCTACGACGATGCTCATAGGCTATTTTCGAGGAACGATGTTTCATGTTTCTTTGACACAAGAGACTGAATAATTATAAATTCAATAGATGATTTATTACGCACGTGCATTATGTATGTCCGCAGCGTTTATGCAGAAGCTGATCATGTTTCTGCAGTGCATCTCTATGCTGTGTATCATACTCGAACAACTGTAATATGTACGCTCCTCAATTAGTTACATCCGAGAGACAAAAACTACAATAGGAAAGACAGAGCTCAGCGTGATCGTAAATGAAGCCGACTAGAGAAGGACGATGACAAACTGGTCCGACAGTTGGACATGACAAACAATCCCGATAGCCGATTCTTGATGTCTTCGGGAGCATATTTGAAGATCGACCGTGACGCCCTCTCCCTCTCGAATGTGGCCTTGTGAGAGTCGTAGAACTCTCTGTACGCTGGCACGATCTTCTGCTCGATCGATGCCTTGATCATGTCCCGAAGGACCTGATCAGGGACTACAGTCGAACTCTGCCTCTGGTACGCATCCTCGAAGCTGGAATTGAATCTCATAAGGGCTTCCACCAGTGAACTTGCCATTGAATTTGTGTTTGTGAGCAGCGAGTCGAACACCTTTCCCCACCCGATCCGCTCGTAATTGCCTGCGAACTGCCTTACCTTGTCTTCATGCTTCACGATCCAATCATCCCCGAGCAAGTACTTCAGATTTGAAGTGCGGACCCTCGACACGACGTGCTGGAGATTGTTTGCCAGGAAGAGGTATGAAACGGATACGTCCTTGTAATGCTTGGCCCTGGCATCGAGCTTGCAGAGGAGGACGAGGACCAGCCACGCGAGGCGGATGGAGATCGCCGGGGCATGAGTGTCGTCCCTGTCCGGGCTGTCGAAATAAGACTCTGGCAGTGGTGACCTCGATGGAGAGTTCGGCTGCTCATCAACGAAGATATCGCCAAGTATGTTGCTGTAGTCCGAGAGGAGGCAGAGGTAGTTCATGGTATCAACAGTGAGAGAGTGAACGCCGCCGCCTGGAACCGCTGATTTAGATGAGTCCTTGAGGATAGTCGACTCGAAATCGGCCAGTGACGAGCGCACGGACTCGCCAAGTCGGACCAGCGAGTTCACTGCGAGAGATAGGACAGTGGAAGTTGAGTCGAACGCGAAGACCGTCTCAATGTCATGCCAATTCTCCGAGATAGCCATGTACATGTCGAGGAGGCGGAACATCTTCTCCGGCGACTTCTTGCTGCTACGGGCGACTGCCTCAGGGAAGCCGAACAGGAGGGCCGCTCCTTCCTTCGTAATCTCCCCGAAGCATGACTGGCGGATGGAGTCGGATGCCGCGAAGACGTGGTCGCAGAGGATTCGCTCCCCATAGAACAGTATCCCCACCAACACTTTCACTGCCTCTAACCAGCTCTTGATCTTCGCTTCCACAGCTTCCCACGGCATCTTCTGGACCTGCGACGCGGTGACCTTCTCCACACCGAGCCGATAGATCCCTTCGTCGATGATCGACTTCCGAATCACCTTGTAAATCCCGATGCACTCCTTCGCGTACCCTGAGGAGATCATGCAGTCCGCGATGGACCTCAGATCAGCCATTGCGATCAACGACGCCTCCTCAACCTCGGAGATGGAGCCCTTGGCTACGCGAGCATCGCTGTCGTCCTCCCCCTCATCATCATAATCATCAGACGTGCTGGACCTCGTGGTGGTGGAGGTGGAGGTCCGTGAGGATCGAGTGGAGACGGACTCGGGGTCGAGGTGAGCCCGGTTCAGTGACAATATCTGGTACAGCTCCTTCTGGAGCCGCTTCATCGCGACCTCCATCAGCCCCTGCGCACGAACCAGCATGTCTGAGGTCGAGTTGTCGGACGCCAGCGCGTGCATAGCCTGCTGCAGGTCGTTCACGCACTTCACGAACTGGCCGGCTTCCTGCTTGTCCTCGTAAAAGAGGGAGGTGACTCGAGCGTAGGTGGACGTGTCGGGATTCCATTTCATGATAAGCTGCTCGGCCGCTTCGATGGCTCTCGCCATCACCAATTCCGATTCTGAGGAGGTCCGGGGCGGACCGGAGACGGATGCTCTAGAAGAAGCGAGTGCAAAGGACGAGGTTTTAGAGTGAAAGCAGAGACTCCTCATTCCTTTCCTCGGCATATTCGATTGAATCTGAGGTGGGATCGTCTTGGGATATAACAATAGTAATAATAATAATAATAATCAGAATTGTGCAGCTCTTCCTGGTTGGTTGGGGGGGACAGAGTTCTATAGCTTCTTCCGTTGTGAAGTGAGGGGAAACAAAGGCCGTTTTACATTTTATAGGAGAGGACTAACGAGGAGAGACGACAGCCTCGTTTGGGAGTGAATGAAGAAGAAGAAGCGCGGGGAATTGGACTTTTTGACTCTTTTTTTTTTTTTTGGGGGGGGGGGTTGGAGGACATTTTGACTTTGGTAAGTGAATAGGTGGGGACTGCGTAAGCCTCTCTCTGCTTACGCGTTCTCCGATGCAGGCAGGCCAATCAAGACTTTTAACTTTCCTTACCTAAATTTAAAAACAGAAAAAGGAAAATAAAGAAAATTCCATATCACCTACATGCACATAGGATACTGTGTAAATATTGAGCATTTATGTAAAATGTGAGCAAAAGAGAGAAGATGTTAAACTGTTGAGCATTTATGTAAATATAATTTTAGCCATTATAATACTTATTCAATTAAATACTTATTCCATTTAAATCTTAAATTTTTAGCATTTAATTTTCAACGCTTAAAATTTTTGAGGATGCTTGCAGAAAGTCAGTTGTAGGAGTTTTGATTATTATTCACATGGGGATGGGGACGTCAGCGTCTATGTCATCACGGAAGAGAAAACGGACGGGACGCGCGATCCATCGCAGGTTGCGGAAACTGTTGGCAGCAAAAGTCCAAACTCCGCAAATCAGAACGGAGAAAGAGAAGGCCGTTGGCCACTTTTGGACCTTTACCTGATTCAACTTTTTCCCATGCAGCAATGAAACAAGTAACGTGAAGAAACAAACAACATTCCCCATGTTATATAAATAAATAAATAAATGAACTTATATTATATAGGTTTATTTTACCCATCGTGCTAATTTTCGAATCTGAATTGTTTCCAGCCTAGACAAAATCCGAGGGAAATTTTTAGCAGCAGAACTATGACTAGAATGCACAGGGCGTAGACCCTGTTCACACCCAGTAATAATTTCTCCAATCCAGTGGTCGCGCTGGAAATTTAACACCACTATCATCGCCATGCGACACGAGAAGTGTAAGCAAATAGTTAAGACTGAATTATTATACTCGTAGTATTATTTAACTTCATCGTGAAATGATCATTTCCCATCACTTCATCCGTGTAGTACTTAACATCATCGGCTGCAAATTAACCTACTAGTAAGTAGCTATTAAACAGGAGAATATTTCTATATAAGCTCTACGACTACCTCTGCTAGTATATCATCTACCAACAGCCTCTCGATTTCCTTCCCTATGATATCGTAATCATCTCCCAAATTCAGCCACTGTGACTCGCTAATTAAAACCCTGTCTAGCGTACCTTTATTCGCTTTCTTGTCTCGGCCCACCAATGATCTGCACAGCCCATCGAGAAGCCCGTCCCTGCTCAGCTTGAACCCCAGAGCCGGTCTCATGGCCATCGCCCAAGGGTGTGGGTCAGTCAGCTGCTGGTAAATCTCGTTCAATCCAGAATTTAACCGATCGAAGAGTAGCCTCCTCTCAGGCCTCGAGGAACTTTCACTAGAGTGTGATTTCTCGAGCTCTTCAAACATCGAGGGATCGACAGGGGACTTAAGAGAATGAAGCTTTGATACGAAGGTGTCGGGGTCATAATCGACGTATCCTGAACGGACTAAGATGTCTGTGACATACGAGGATTCCCAGCTCCCTTTAGTTTTATGCGCCGCCCTGTCCTCTGATGTGCCAAATGGCCCTTCCCCTACATCTTCATCACTAGAGATTAGTGCATTCCCCTCCCCATATGCTTCAGACTCGAGCTTGAGTAGCTGAAGTTGCATGCGAAGCCCTGTAGAGGAAAAAGATATTTAAGAATCCGTGGAACAGAAGAAGCAGCTCTCCCTCACTGGAGTACCGAGTTCATTGCATGGCGAGCTTGATTATCAATTAAGCACAGAGCACATTATGGATGCCGGCTTTCACATAGGAAAGGATTGAACAAGTCAATCTCCGTTTATGAGTTAATTCTGGTTTTCAGAGGCAATTGAATTGGGACACTGATTTTTTTTACCATGTTAGTCCCATGATGACCTCAGCTAAATCTGCTTAAATAAAGCATTTTAAGAATAAGATACAAGAAAACAGATTGCAAGAATAAAGAACCATAGTTTCATTTTAAAAATAAAGAACTATAGTTTCATTTTAACAAGCTGTGAAATGATGACATAGAGCCTAATCTGCTTTTCTACTCGATCTACAATAAATTTGTCTGATGGCTCAATGGCTACTGTACAAAATTTTTAATATAGGAAAAATGTGAAATAACCATTGTTTGAAGTCCTTGCTTGGTAGCTTCAGTAGGAAAACTGAATATGCGTCCCATTTTCAAAAATGACAATTCTGTAATCATGATTGCTATAACCCCGCTACGGCTTATCTATCTCTTTTCACAAATTAGATTTTTTCTAGTTCCTTCGTGGTAATTAAATGGTTATGATAGCAGAAGGGACCTAAAGAGTAGTTTAGAACAAAAGGAGAAGAGAAGCTTGTTGCCTACCATGGAGATCAGCACTTAGACTCTCAAAACACTCGGACCCAGATGAAGGATCATCTGTAAAAGGAGCTTCCAGAGTTGAAACCGGACTGGGCTGATCAGCCTCCTTGGAGCTTGCAGGAGACTGCAGTTCAGGTACAGGACGATGCAAGGTATCAGGAATTTCTTTAGATGACCCATCCAATGGTTCCTGCAACACTAAAACCTAGTTAGAGTTCCAATTCGGGAACCAACCATGCTAGTCCTTTAACTACCAGAACAGGCGCCATAGATGGACTTATAGGTCCAGATATCCAAGGAAATTGAAATATTTCAAGAATGCATGAGTATTGCATTGCATTTTCAAATGTTTATTCTTTGTAGGATAAAATTTTCATGCAGGTTAATGGAAAGGCCTGAATTTATTCGTGCAAATTAAGTATGATCAAAGCGTTGGTATTGAGAAAACCAGTGTGAACGTAAGGTCAGACTAACAACTAAAAAGTGACACGAGAAAATTCAGTAATAGTGATTCCAAATGCACCTTCTTCAGGAAATTGGCACAGCAATACAAGAGGGAAAAGAAGATGCTGTTATCACATTTCTTAGTTAATCGCAAGATAAATGTATGTATAGACATATACGAAAACATTACCTTTGATACCTGATCATCTCTGTCACTGCACGAGGAGTTCAAGAAAGGAGTGGACAGCTGGGGACATAAAGCTTCTGCTGGAGAGAATTTATTCACATGTTCTACGGCCAGATCGTCATGGACAATGCTAGCCGATGATTCAGAAAATACAGGACTTAGCCATAATGCACCCATCTCCATGAGACCAGGTTTTGGTTGATTCTGCCTCGGATGAAATTCTTCTGACGCACTGCTTGTCTCTCCTCTTATAAAGCGGCGAGGGTGACGCTCACTCTGCCGGGATCTCAACTTTCTAGGAGCTAAAGCATCCCTTGAATCAGCATGCCCGATTATTTTCTTATTCTTTTCCCACTTTATTGTCTCCCTAGGTATTGTATACCTACAATTGCGAGGAGCTTCGCAGCTCATGTTTGCTCTAGGACTGCCAGAAAAGTTTGATGAAGAAGGAACAGATCTTGATCTTGACAAGTTATTCACGCACACATCTTTCCAGCCATCTCTGCTGCTAATACCCAGAGGCTCAACCAAAGCACCAGACAAATCATTACTAGCAAATGCTTTTCGACCGTTGTGGCAATCTGCGTCTGGACTTCTTGCATCACGGTCAGTGGCGAGCATATCAGCCAAAGTGCTACCCCTGCTGAGTTCACCCATATCCTCAGACTTGTGAGTCATTTTCCACCGCCTTGAGAGCCTTCTCTTAGCCTCCCTAGTCACAGAAGATTCGGTCGAACAAGATGCATGTTTGCATCGGTTATTCCAGTCAGAAGACTTCGTTGAAGTCAATATAGTTATATCAGATTCATTTGCAGAGTCGTTCATAGAGACAGTAGACGAGCTATCGTCCCCATATTCACTGATCTTCAAGGGCAAAATACTTGGGGAGCCAGAATCATATTCATCTTTCATTTTCATACTTATTTCTTTGGCAATTGCTCGAGACCCTTCCAACTGGAGCTTCAAATCCACATCGCCATTCAACTTTTTCCTCCGAATCTGCTCCATATCTTTGGATCTAAAACTTGGGAAATCTTCGAGACTGCTACTATCTGACAGGAGAGAATGTGAAGGGGGTGATGAAGGGCTTTTGGTAGAGTGATAAACCTTACCGAGGTTGGGCTTTAGGACAACAATCCTCGTAGGAACAATATCAGAGTCCTTTCTTCCTTCCAACTTCGCTGGTTTCAGGGTATCAGGAGAACCACAATTCTGGTGACCAGGCAAATTGTTTTTATGCTTATCAGAAGATTTCCTTGACTTTCTTGGCAATTTCTCTCTTCCTGATTTCAATCCATGATAATTTGGTTCACATGCGTGAGCTTTTGATGATTTAGCAGTTGAAATGTGGCTGAAATGGGACTGAAAAGGAGCAACTTCCAGATCATTCATGTGCTTTGTAAACAAAGAATCTGGCTGCTGAAGGAACTTCAGCAGGAGATCTCTGTTGGAGTCAAGCACCTCAATCGCATCATGGAATTCCTTCGAGTCCTGAAGTTTATCATCAGTAGACAGCCGCTTCGCCTCCACGAATTTCTGCCTGATGAATGCCATTTCCTCTGAGGTTATATTAGACCTCGCAGTCCCCGGGGACCGGTAAGTACTTTTCTCAACCTTCGGAGCTTCTACAACTTCAAATACATCTTTAAATTCTTGTTCCTCCTGGGAGCTTCTCCTCGATGATCGGCGACTGGAAAAAGGGCTACTTCTTTCAACCTTCTCTACCTTGGCCGTAAGCCGATGCTCTTGAGAGCACCTCCTTTGTGGTTTCTGAGCAGGTTGTGGAGGTGGCGGCCCCTCAAGGCCCATTAATCTTGCGATGACACTCTGTGACCGTCGTCTAGATTCACTCTCCTGGGACATCTCCTTTGCCAGCAAGTGCTTGATCGGAGTTCCAGCAGGTCGTCTCGATGATCTTTGCCCTAAGTCCAACATGAGCTACAGAACGAAATACATATGATAATATATGTCAGTTTTGATAGAAGAACTATCCCAACAGTAAATAAAGTTACTTCAGATTTCAGCAATAAACGACCACACAACAATTTCATTAAGTTTAAGATGAAAGCAAATTAAAATAAGAGCAAGAAACATAGCTCACCGAATCTTTGTCTGTTACGCCACTACTGAAGGAACCAGAGTCAGAGGCTAATGTGGCACTCTTTCTCAGTTTATGAGTTTTCAGATTTCCTGCAAATAATAGGATTATCAGCCCACCAATTTTTCGGAGACATCATATGGAAAAGTTTCCAAGAGAAGCGAGTAAAAGAAGGCAAAGGTAACTGGAAGAGGAAGGAAGAGACAGATATGGAGAGAGAAAGTCAATGAGATTAGCGGATAATAATCACAGGGTGCATGATGGTGCGACCTCAATTATTGCAGTCTCTGCAACATGTCAAGAGCATTTCGAGCAACAGAGAGAGAACTCAAGTTCATGTGATTAATAACAGAGACAAATGGAAGCACCGAGATGCCGAAACTGAAGAGTCGAAGGGAATAAAAGAAAAGGCGGTGGGATGCCGAAATTGATGGATGAAAAGCTAATTTCAATACATAGAAGAAGGATCTTAGGCAAGGGGTCAAGCTTTAAGATGCACCCAATAGTCAAACAGTGCCACTATTTCTTTTCTCATCATGATAGCAGGCATCATTGCGGAAACAAAGGTAATATCATGGAGACACCACGGGAGAAAAGCGAGGGAGGTATTGAACCACCCAACCTTGCTATCGAAGCGTAAACAAAGGGCAAAGCAGCTGCTCATCTATTCATCTTTACAAAACTGCGGGTGTTTAACATAAAATATATATTTAAATAAGATTTTTTAAAAAAAATCGTAAGAGTAACAGAAATCCCAGAGCACTTTCTCACCAAATAAATACAACAATTAGAATAATTAATAATCATAGCCTCCACTCAGTTATATCAGCTGAATGCGTGAGCTCGATTTTGGCTAACTTCAGGAAGCATTGAATGTTCATATGGTAGGTTTTCTGAAGACAGGTAGCTCTTCTGATCTTCAGATTTAGAATGGGAGAGGGAGATTGGGCGAGTTTTCCCTTTTTTGCCTAATTTGCTACCAGAACATGATCAGTTTGCATTATAATGGAGGAAAAGCTGAAGAAGACAGAAGAGAAATTCCTCCGACTTGAGCAATCAAAAGGACCAAAAAAATTGCAGAGCAATCGCGACATTTTCCTTTTCCTTGCCAGTCAGATGAACAGGCAGAGGAAGTAGCTCCAACTGACTCTGGAAATTCCATTCACCATTTCGAAATCCTCGTTCAAGCACTAGCTCAGCTACGGAGAACCACTCGAATAACAGAAAATGAATAAAAATAATGGTGAGGACAGCGGGGAAGAGAGGATCGGACCTAGGCCGGAGCTTCGATTAGCGGTGCAGACAGTGGACCTCTTTTGCCGGAGAGTCTCCATGGCCACTCATTTGAGAGGAGGGAGGGGAGAGAGGAAAAGGAGGACCTACCGCCGCTGGTTCTCTCTCTTCGGCTGCTTAGCTTCTAAGAGAGGGGGGGGAGAGGGGGGGGGGGGGGGGACAGGAGCGGCTGTCACGGCAGAAAGCACGCCATGGACGCAGCGAACGAGCGAGAGAGAGAGAGAGAGAGAGAGAGAGAGGGAGACAGAGGGAGAGAGAAAGCGGAGAAAAGAAGAAAAAGGGGGACGAAGTATCCGAGAAGAAGGCGAGCTACAGGAGACCTAGATCTGCTCGCTTCAGCTCAAATGCGCCCGGGGAAGACGAAGGATCGAGAGAGAGAGAGAGGCTGTAAGGTGAGGAGAGAGTGGGGGGAAGAGAGAGAGAGAGAGAGAGGGAAGTGGTGGTGGTGGAGGTGATGGTGGAGGGCTGGTCTGCTAATTTTTGAACTTTCAAATACCGATATACTGACAATAGGACCCCCTCTCCTCCCTCTCTCCCTCATGCACTCTCTGCGCGGGCAATGTCGTACTCCCTTCTAACCCCCCCCCCCCCCCCCCCCCCCCCCCCCCCAACACACAAAAAACCCTTCTCCATCCACGTGTCTGCTAAACCGGGGAGCAAATTTTTTTTTTTTTTTTACAGTGAAGGCCGGTGAAATTAGTTCAATAAAATAATAATCTAAATTATTACTAATAAAGAGATTAGATCATTTCAAAATGAATATTAAATCTGGGATCAGATAGCGAAGTGCGTGATTGCTCTATACTCTATTCGATCGGAACCAATTTTAGGAAAGGCGAATGCCCTGGACCGCACAGGGAGGATTTATTGCATGATCAGATCCCATCCAACACAATGCATTAACACGAGAGCAAATTCAGGCAAATCTTCTATCTATAGGTAAAATTCCTCAATCCTCAACTGGGAGTAGGACTAACTCAGCTCGACATCACGGGTCGCGGGACGAGCGACAACACTGTATCATAATTTCCGTCAAGAAGACATATAATGACCTATCGCGCGGAAGTTTCTCGGATGTTTGGAGGGATTTGCTTCAATAATAGGTTTGTATATATACAATGACATTACTAGAAGCTAGCTAGCTAGAAAGATTAGTATTTAGAATCTAGCCGAAAAGTGAGGAAAAAGAAAAGGAGAGAGGGACGTATGGGAAGGCGAGAGTTTCTAATTTTTGTGCTTTCTATTTTGAAATTTGAATAGCAAAAGGGACGAGAAAGTTTTTTTTTAAAAAAATAAAAAACTAGCTCGCGTATATTAGTATGGTTTCCGATCAACTATTCTAATCGTGTTGAGATTAACATTGAATAGTACATCATTCTATATAATAAAAGAATACGAATGGAAAGTTGTTTATTATTGAGAAAATTTGGATATACACAACTTCTGTAAATGCTTTCCTTTTTTATGGTTCAACTCGTGTAAATGTTAAATACACGTGAAGGTCTGAAAGCTCTTATTTTTTCCTAACTCTTGGCCTTCTACTTCTACTTACTGCAACTTCAATTGTACCATAAAAGATAAAAGGCATATACGCGAAATTATGAATGAATATCCTCAAAAAGAAAGTTCTTAGGACTTCTTGGGGCCACGGCAAATTCTTTCCCTTACCAGCAAAATGGGGCAAACTGAATGGAGGCATTTAATATAATTTAATTATTAATGTGGATTGGTCTCAGCGGTTCGAAACTTATTCCGCTTAAGTAAGGTCTCGTGTTCGAATCCTTGTGAATGCATAAAATCTACGCTATGAGAGATTTATTTCTTAGTGGACTGACCCAGTTCGACTAAATTAGTCGGGACTCAATTTGGACTTTTAAATACCATGATTCACGCCGAAAAAATTGATTTAATTGTATGGAGCCCAAAAAGGTGACATCGTTTTCCAAACATAAATGCAAAATAATAATGATCGAGGGTTCTTGAGGCCCTAGATTTGGTCGATGGCATAAATTATCTAGACCAGATATAATCTCCAATTTTTTTCACAATATCAAAAAACCGACGTAGTGAATGTGTCGAGGGCATGGATGTTTAGATAGAGTGAGGGAGTAAGACCATGAGATATTTAACGAGCACGATTCCTTTACCATCGCTACAAAGATGAAGAACGTTTCATAATGATATAGGCATGCGTATTATATCTCTACCTCCAGCGTGTGATCTGCTCCATGCATACGTAGACATGGTTCTCGAGATACTATACATATGGTATAGGTACGCGTATAATATCTCTAGCACCATATAGATAAGACTTCGATCTTCGAATACTATCTCCTTTGGTCATCAATTTATGGGATCTTACTATACTAATTAAGATTCTTGCGGTAATCAATCGATAAATTAACGGAACCTATTGAAACTTGTCAAGTCTACGTCCGACAGAAATGGTGGAATTTCCAAGAGGAAGATTTACTTGCTGCAAACCGTGGGAGGACGCCGTTGTCATATGCGATGGCTTTAAGGGCAAACATATTTAATCAATGATTTTCAAATTTAATCCTTAATCAGTCATCATATAAAAATAAAATACTGGGGCCATGTTGAAAGTTAAACAAGAAAGAGCCCGTTTTACATTGAAAAATCGAAAATGAATCTTTGGATTTACGAAAGGTCGGGTGTCACGACCTCTCAATTTTCAACTCGAACTTTTGTGTTCAAGATAGACTTAAATGCTAATAGGTGGAGGGAAAATTTTGCCGTTGGGTTAACTAGATTAGGGAAGAATATATTTGGTGTCCGACGTAGCTTAGACTCTAGTGTTGGACTTAAAACAAGAAAACAGCCCCGTGGCGTGGGGGGTAGAGATAAGACAAGGACATAGACCAAACAACAGAGACAGAATCTTTGGCCACTATATATTTTAGCAAAGTAAAGTCCAATTAATCCAATTTAGAATTTTTTTAATTTATTGAATCAATGAATTTAATTGATGCAGTTGATTTTGAACTTCCATATCCTGACTTTTAACGTTGATGGCTTTATTTTGGAAGATGAATAATAATAATTCCAGAACTTGTGTAATTGATCCCATGCCGAAACTCAGGGGCTTAATTAAATAGAACTTTGGCCTAATTAAGTTTGATCGTGTTTACCAAACTTAAGTATATTTAAGCAGCTGTTGAATATATGTCATTTAAAATCAGAGAAATAGAGTGCGAGGCAGTAACTGATCGAGCATATGTATGCGTCGTTAGATATTCAAGAAAGCATTTGTCATCTATAAGCTAGAAAGGTAGTTAGCTTTAAGAGCATTTTAGCATGAGCTAATATATGCAGTTTAGACTAGGCGTTGAGGAGTAAAATATGATAAATTCACGTCAGAAGCTAAAATGAAAATTTATAGATTAATATATGACTTTGATATCACCACTTGACAACTCGAGCTTTTAAGTGGATATAGACTTAGGTCCGTATAAGTTTATGGAAATTCAATATGGTATCAGAGTCTATATTACACCAATGCACATCCACGTGCGTATGTGCATCCACACCATGCCATGCCCAATATGTCCGAGTGCAGTCAAGAGTGTGCCTCGTGTTAGTGTCCCCTCTCTCTCGAGCACGGAAAATGAGCCCGACTCGAGGTTAATTATTGAGGGTGGGTGTTTAAGGGCACGTGACAGCGTGTTGGTAGAAATAGACCACACGTTACACATGAGTACCAACACTTATCACCTTGAGCTTTTAAATGGAAATGAGCTCAAACTCGTACAACTCCAGTGGAAATTCAATATGGTTCGGAGCACAGGTTATGTATATGCTTACCCACCCGCATGTGCGCATCCACACCACGTCATACCCAATATGTCTGTGTGCAGCCAAAAGTGCACCTCGTGTATGTCCCTCTCGCCTGAGGATAAAAGAGGAGCCTAGGAGGTCAATTATTGAGGGTGGATTTTTAAAGGCACGTAACAACCTGCGGGCAGAAATATACCACACATTATAAGCGAAAAGCGGTTGTTGAGAAGTAAAATGAGATAAATCCCACATCAGAAAATAAAAAGAAAATCCATGAGTTAACATGTGACTTATATACCACTTATTAACTTGAGTTTTTAAGTGAATATGAACATAAACCCGTATAAGCTCAATGGAAATTCAATATTAGGCTAAAGCCTGTAAATATAGATTGAAATAATCACAAGCCAGGCTCGATCGGGATCTAAACTGAACTCAATAAGTAATACCTGAGCTTTGTATATGATATGGTAACTTCAGAGAGTATATGTAAGTTTTCATTTATTGTACGGGCAAAATGGAACAAATTTCATTGGCTATTTGTTGACGATATTTACAAAGCAGCTTGTTTAGCTTAACTCATGGAATTTTCTATACTTACATCACTTGGCTGCTCCATGCAGTAGGCTTTTTGACTAAGCAAACACATATAATATGGCCTTTTCTAGCTAGGACTATATTATATAAATCGATGATGGAAGATGCAATATTAGAAAACTAAACGATCTAATTTATTACATGAAAGATATGACATTTGAAAACAGTTCTGTACAAAACCTCTTTCACACTGTTTAAATTAAAAACATTTAAATTTTACATAAAAATTTCATTTTATTTTTTTTATTATGTGTTAGTTAAAAAATGGTTTTATTGATGTTAAAATGTTACATATGTTTTGTTTTTTCACATGCACCATTCGGTATCTGGAAGTTCTATTATACACCTCAATTAATTCAAGTTCAACCCATCTATTAATAAAAATCCAAGTTAGACACTCTACATTATATACGTATATATGTGTGTGTAATATAAAAGAAATTCAATTTCGAGCCAAATTGGCTCACTCTCAAAAAGCGTGTAGCGCAGTTGTGCAAGTCATTGTCTGGTAATTAAGAGGTTCTAGATCCGACACTTGGTGGAACTACCCGTACTTTTTTATTAGTTATACTAAAATTCTTATTTTATTATTTATACCCACGAACCCTTTCGTAACAAAAAAAAAAAGGAAAAAAACTCATGTAATCATAAATTTTTCTCCAATCATAAGGCACGGACCCGAAATCTTAATTATTTAAGAAGAATAAATACCGCACTTCAATCAATTTATGTTGGTCACAGAAAATCTTTTGATCGATAGTGAATCAATAAATTAATCTTACACATGTGATCCGTCAGGACGATTATGTCGTGATACTAACTATTAAGGGGGAAATTGAGCACCAACAACTAACTTTAGTTTTGTCGCTTCTTTAATTGCCATTTTGATAACCGAAACTTATAATCAATGGAAGCTTACGAAACAAGCAAAGTAAGTTCTCTAAAAGTCATCATGCATGGAATCGAAGGCCCAAATTACCCATTGCATGCATGCATAATCCTTTTGTTGATATATGTATGCATGTATCTGTGGCACTGAATGTACTGATTAAGGTTTTTATCGTCTTCTTCTTCTTCGTCACCTTTATTTCTGCATACATGGGACCGACACAAAAGGCTTTTTCTCTATCCGTCAGTATAGCTAGCTCTAACTACATTATAAGGAACACAAACATACATACATTTGCAATATGGCAGCTATGATTATTGTCTCCAATCCCCACACCTTAAAAGGGTTTCATTGAATGTGTAAAAGGTGGCTCATCGAGGACATTCCCATTTGCATCTCAATGATGGCACTTTGTGCAATCACGTTCATCTCTCTCATTAATTATATTACTTATGTTTTATTGGCATCGCGTTTAGTCGCATTTCATTTTATCCCATCACCTGTAATTTTTGCGAAATGGAGGCCACCTTTGCAAATAGAGTCCGTATAGAATAACAAAAAAAAAACTGAAAATTTCACGAGAATATGATTCTTTTTTTTTTAATAATCCGATTAGATAAAACATCATTTTTTTTCTTGTTCTATAGGTTTCTCTTTGGTGAGTGAGAAAGAATGCATGTGTGAGAGAGCAGGGAATTAATGAAAATGGAGCCCCCCAATCACCAATGATAATTCCATTTCATTCATGACTATTTGCTTCTAGTTAATTCGTCTCTTTTTAAAAAAAAAAAAAAAAGCTAGAAACTGTGGAAAGAGCTCATCAGTTTATTGTTCCTTTCTCCATTAATGTCATCCGATCAATTAATAAATGCAGTCCCATATATTCTTGTGAAGGATCGATTCCCATGATAACCCTTTTCTTGTCCTCTCATATGATAATTAAAGAGACGGAGGCATGGGCTCTGATCTATCTCCTCTCTCACCGAAAATGATCAAACCAACATCGGACCTATGAAGAATTGAATTGGCTTCCCATGTTCTATCGCCATCGTTATAATATTGTGACTGTGTTTATGGCTTTATATCTTGTCGAGGAAATTAAAAGGCAAGAGTTTTTTTTTTTAAAACACTTAGCACGCTTTCTCCCCCCTCTCTCTTTTTAAATTTGATACGCTGCGCTCGGGATCTAAAAGTCCAATGAGTCATGACTAATTTGGATTCGAGATAGGTCCCTCCGAGGAATTAAAGGACCAAAGCTCTTCTAGTAATAAATTTTCTCCATTTACAATATTCAAATTCAAGATTTTGATTTAAAAAGAACACATGTCAAGCCTCTTGGATCTAACCTATATGTTTCTTCACTCTTGCTAAGCATAAAATCAATTTGTAGGAGAGTAGAATGTTTTGCTGTGCATTATATATATAGAAAAAGAAGAATGGAACAAGAGGAAAGGGAAGTCTCACCTAAAGGGTTGATGGCCATTGCTTAATCAGAGTAATAATCCATAATTGAAAAAGGAGAAAAGTTAAAAAAAGCAAAAGATTGACCATGAGAAAGCAAGCCCCTCTCATATCTTTCTCCCATGGAGCCCGAACGGGCCCAAAGGCCGAAACTATGATTACTTTTTTATTACGGCCCCTCTAATTATCGAATTCACCTTCCGCACCCTTTTTGACAAAAATCGAATTATGCAAAGTTTGTTTCTCGAATCCTAGCGATGCATGCCCCCTCCTTTCTCTTGGAAGATTTGATTACTCTCTCTTCGAAAAAAGAATTCTAAACCGATATCATTTTCTTCGTTAGACACGTAATGAGATCGATGAACAGATTGCGTCGTTATCGTAAAATAATTTATCTTTCTTGAAAGGAAAACTGATGAATCCGCCAGATAATTAATTTGATGGAGTCGAAGTCAATACTGCTTTTTTGGCAGAGCTAGCTAGAAAGCAGCTGCTTGTGTAACTCATCCACGAAACTGAACCGTCGAAGTTTAAATATTAATTCATTCTTCATCAAATATCTTCTAGATGACTTTAAAAGGCAAGACAAAGGGCGGCTCTCAACATCAAACAATAGGTAGGTCGTGTCTAACCCCATTAAGGGAAACCCAAAAAAAAAAAAAGGAAGAAAAACAATACTTAAGTGACATGAATGTGTTCGTTCTAAACTTGCTAAGATAACACTCACTATCAGTTAATTATATTAACCTTAGAGAGGATATGAATTTGGAGATAAAATTGAGGTAGGACTCCATCTTGAGATAATTTGTATGAATAAGTCAATTGATCCGTCTAATCAAAAGTTCCTCAAAATATCTCGAGTTCATATTGGCTCGAATAAGACTTGACAATGGAAATATGACAGAACGTAAGAGAAGAGTTATGGGCGGTCGTGCTGGTTAATCATGTTTACCATGGAGATTAGTAAAACTCGAATATTCTACAAACTAAGGATCGGTGCTGGATCCTTAATTCCAGGAATATATATAGTTGCTATGTGTAAATTAATGATGTCTTAGATCGATGCTGCAGAGAGATGGTGATAAAGCCCATTGAACTTTAAATCACAGGGCTTGGGCTGCTATCCCCTGCTGGTCCAGCTGATCATGCCTGATCTCCTTGATTTTGCTTTATAAAGCCCTTAGTTATTCCCCTTATTATCGCTGAGGGGACCAATTAATTCATCAACATCCTTTTTTTTTTTTGGCTTAACATTCATCAACATCTTCGCTTCGTTTGTTTTGTTACATCAACGTGTACTTGGCGTGCAAAACACGAAATGATGAAAGAAAAGTTGATATATATATATATATATATATATATAATTTTTTGGTAAACTATATAAGAATGGGCCACGTATGGAAACCCTTAAAATATCGCCAAAGATGAGAGTATTAAACTATTAATACATTTAGGAGGAGAATGAAAGAAATGGAAATCCTAGGATAAGTCCAACGACTTGCAAGCCAACCGACTCGAGCAATACTCGAAATGAATGTTATTCGTGACTCTCGTCGAAATTATGAATATGAATCCTTGTCTTCCATATTTTGCTTGGGTATAATATGAATGTCCGTCGTTTGATACATAAACGAAATTCTCACGTGAAATAAGAAACAATAATAAAATCGAAATTAATATACAGATCAAAATAATTACAAATTTTTAAAAATAAAATGGTAATAGCGCCATAACCACACAAATGGTCGATCAGCTGATCAAATGGGGCCGAAATTGATGTATGCATGCTAATTTCGTCCCCTGAAAATTGAATTTCACGTGGAAAATAATTAGGTATTTTTGCGACACTTTCCCCCGTACAATGCCATCTCCAAAAAAGGACTGTCCACATATCTCTTTCATGTCTCTGTTTCCGACCAATCAAACGTTCCCCAGTTAATTGTTTGATTGATTTTTTTTTCGATAAATCTCTCACAGCGTGAATTTTTTTGCATCAACAAGAACTCGAACCCGAGACCGAGATTTTACTCAAGCGGAACAAAATCCGAATCGCTTGAATCAACTAATATTGGCTCAATAATGCATACATGCAAATGGGAATTAACACCAAGTGGCGCCGTCCTCCAAAGCATTTGGGACAGCGATCAACGACAAAACTCTCTAAAACCACCACAACACTTCCCTTTCTTCATCATCACTTCCATTGCTCAAAACGGGAAGAAAGGACAATCATCAATTCCATAGCATAGGAATGGGAAGCACATAAATTGTTAGGCGAAGGCAATAATTAATTCCGATACGGAAATCGGGCAGGTTGTTTTCTTGTCATGGAAAAGCATGTGATGAGCCCTACGGTCTGATCATCTCTTGATCTCCTCTTCCAGCTTACCTAAGCTTTTAGGCCATTATATATATATATATATATATTATGGAATGATTTATTCCTCACTGTAATTTATGTACATATCCTAGTTTTCCATATTTAGGTGTCACTAGTTTAGCCATATTTTATACTTTCCGTTTATCGATTGGACTTGGCTGTATACATATACATCGAATTAATGAAAACATACCAAGTTCTTCTGCTCAATTTCGTTTCTTGACATGGTATCAGAGCGGTGGTCCTGAGGCCAGCCGTCTCGTCATCTTTGCCGGCCAGAATAGCCGAGCTTCTCTTGCCAGTGTTGCTCACTGAGCGTCATCCTTCTCTTGTCTTTCACTGAGCTTCTTCTTTCTGTTCATCTCCCTGTTTACCATCACCATGACAAAATCAGCAAATAACAGTGAATCAAGTGGAAGCATACCACCGGTTTATCTCTTCACCCCCTCTGATGGTCCCGGCACACAGCTTATCTCCTGCAAACTAAATGGCAGGAATTACAATACTTGGTCTCTAGCAATGCAAACAGCGCTTCAGGCCAAGAACAAGCTCAGTTTTATCGAAGGAAAAGTGTTACAACCAGCAGAAGGAGAACCTTACCATGAGCAGTGGGTGACTTGTAATTCGATGCTCCTCTCATGGATTTTCAATCGCCTGGACGAAGATTTACAGAACTCAGTGGCAGGAGCGAGAAATGCAAAAACTCTCTGGGACGATCTTAAGGAACGATT
Organism: Punica granatum; assembly: GCF_007655135.1. Lineage (NCBI taxonomy): Eukaryota > Viridiplantae > Streptophyta > Magnoliopsida > Myrtales > Lythraceae > Punica > Punica granatum. Next base: position 1,599,834 of record NC_045131.1, read on the forward strand.
TTCCCAAGGTAATGAAGCAAAAATTCACCAGCTTAAGACTGATATTTGTTTACTCAGACAAGAGAAAAGATCAGTTTCAGAGTATTATTCAAAGTTAAAGAGTCTCTGGGATGAATTAGATATGTATCTCGATTTACTCGTTTGTTCGTGTGATGCTGGAGCTCGACTAATGGCCTACAAGGAAAAGGAGAAATTACATCAGTTCCTAATAGGGCTCAATCCCGAGTTCCAGACTATCCGTTCTCAGATTTTGAGCATGGAGCCACTGCCAAATGCGAATAGGGCACATTCGATTGCAGCAAACGACGAGGCACAACGATTAATCACACACGGCAGAGAAACAATTTCAGAATCGCTCGGTTTTGCAGCAAAAATCAGTCGCGATTTTGGTGGGGGATCAAACCCCAACCCTAATTTCAGCAATTTCAGAGGAGAAAGCAAACCTCGAAGCCGCCCGTTCTGCGATTACTGCGGTCGGAATGGCCATTTTCGGGCCACTTGCTACCAGCTGAATGGGTATCCAGGTTCCGACCAGCGAAATCCGAAGGGATCCGCTGCTGGTGGCTCTCGGCCGGGTGTGAGGAATTCGGCGCCTTCTCTCTCGACTCTGCAGAGCAAATAAGGAGGAGGAGGAGGAGTCGGGTTTTCGTTTTTAGAAGGCCCGGGTAACCCCTATTCGGGTGGCCCATCCCATCAGCGTCAAGCCCAACTGAATCGTGGGCAATGGAGGCCCGGTCAGTCGGCCCAACAGGGTTTTCACCATCAGCCAGCCCAACAATCCTTTCAAGGCCCAGGGAATTATACTGCAGCACGAGCCCATACCGAATCACCTGCGGACCTTAATAAATTGGCCCATCTTTCTGAGGCCCAACTACAACATCTTATGTCAATGATACCTCGCGATGATGGTGAGGTTAATCGTCTAAGTGGTGAGACTTTTGAACCTATTGCCTCAAATATTGATTGGATTATTGATTCGGGAGCTTCACGACATATGACTGGCAGCCTGGATAATATTTTTGATATTTCTCCCATCAATAATGGTCCAATTATTCATGTTCCAAATGGAACAACAAAAGCTACTTTTACAGGCAAAGTTTCTTTTGGAGTCAATATGATACTTCAAAATGTTCTTTATGTGCCGGATTTCAATTGTAACTTATTGTCTGTGGCTCAATTATCTCGAGAACTTAAATGTAGTGTACACTACATTTCTGATTTATGCCTGATCCAGGACCGCACCTCGGAGAGAATGATTGGAGTGGGTGAACTTCACGGGGGGGTGTGGATTTTACGACGAGTATCCTCATCTCTTCAGAAACTACGGGCAATGAGAGCAGATGATGAAGATATTTGGCATAAGCGGTTGGGACACCCTTCTTCCAGTTTCCGGTTTGAGAACAATTCTATTACTATGCATCGTTCAGTCAATAATTCGCTCTGTGACATATGTTGCCGTGCAAAACAGACGCGTTCCAATTATCCCATTAGTTCGAATAAAGCCTTGTTTCCTTTTCAATTGGTTCATTGTGACATTTGGGGACCCTATAAAATATCATCTATTTCTGGTGCTCAATATTTCCTGTCGATTGTGGATGACTATAGCCGGGCTGTATGGGTTTATCTTTTACGAAATAAGTCGGAGGCACAAGGTTTCCTGATTAGTTTTTGCAAGTTGGTCAGGAATCAATTTGATCGAACAGTGAAAACCGTGAGAAGTGATAATGGGTCAGAATTCATGAGTCGACTTGTCCAAGATTATTTCTCTGACAACGGCATCATCCATCAAACCTCGTGTATTGACACTCCTCAACAAAATGGACGGGTTGAGCGTAAACATCGGCACATTCTTAATGTAGCCCGGGCCCTGATGTTTCAAGCTTCTCTTCCAATAGATTTTTGGGGAGAATGTGTTTCCGCTGCAGCACACCTCATTAATCTTGCACCTTCAAATATCTTGTCAGGCAAGACCCCTTTTGAACTCCTTTTTCGACAGAAGCCGGATTATAGACACATTCGTATTTTTTGTTGTCTTTGCTATGCACACTATAATCCACGTGTCAAAGATAAGTTTGGGTCACGTTCGAGAAGATGCGTATTTGTTGGGTACCCATTTGGCAAGAAGGGTTGGAAAGTCTTCGATTTGGAGAATCGAGAATTTTTTGTTTCTCGGGATGTTAAATTCGATGAGGAAGTTTTTCCTTTCAGCAGTCCGACTCAATCTGGTTCGGCAAATTCAGGCATTCGGTTTTTGGACACTTCAGGCCCAGGGGGAGCTCAGGGGGAGTCCACCATCTCCTCTGAGAAAAATACGACTCATCACCTATCCAGCTCACCTTCTTCCAGGACGGTTGGGACTAGCGTCGACACTGTTTTTTGTTTGGATCAACACCAATCCCCTGAGCCTACATCGCCTGCCCACATGTCAGGCCCTGCTTCTTCTACCGACCCGGAACCTTCTTCTGGCACAGACTGCATGACAGACACTATAGCCCGTTCTAAGGCTCCGCGGAATATTCGAAAGCCAAGTTGGTTCAGTGATTTTGTCTCCCACACTGCTCGTTGCTTAGATTCTTCTTCTACCCCCCCAATCATATCACCTGCTCCATCAAACTCTCCAGGTACGTCTCATCCCCTCGAGCATTATCTTCAATATTCTGATATTGATGCCACCCAATTGTCTTTCCTAGCTGCACTTGACTCTGACTCAGAGCCAAGGACTTATTCAGAAGCCGCAAAGGTTCCACAATGGCGCCTAGCCATGGCTGATGAAATCCGTGCCCTCGAGGATAATGGCACGTGGACTCTTCAATCATTACCTCCCGGAAAGAAACCTATTGGCTGCAAATGGGTTTTTAAGATTAAAAGACGAGCTGATGGCACTGTGGAACGTTACAAGGCTCGACTCGTGGCCAAGGGCTTCACTCAGGTTGAAGGAGTCGATTTTCATGAGACATTTGCACCGGTCGCCAAATTGGTCACAGTTCGCTGCTTATTGACTGTTGCTGTTGCTAAACAATGGGAGATGCATCAGCTTGATGTTAATAACGCCTTTCTTCATGGGGACTTGGATGAGGAGGTTTACATGTCTCTTCCTCCTGGTTTTCGTTCCACCGGATCTAATCAGGTATGCCGTCTGCAAAAGTCCCTCTACGGTCTTCGTCAGGCATCTCGAAATTGGTATTCTAAGTTCGCCACTGCTCTTTCTCAATATGGTTTTCAACAATCCGGCGCTGATCACTCCTTATTCACCTTCTCCCATGGCGACACATTTCTTGCGGTTCTGGTTTATGTTGATGATATGATTCTCGTGACTAATGATTCTACCGCGTGTTCTAGTTTTAAGACTTATCTTCGACACTGCTTTCACATTAAGGATCTTGGTCCTTTATCCTATTTCTTGGGAATAGAGATTATTCGGAGTGGCTCTGGTTTATTTCTCAATCAGCGAAAGTACACTCTGGATATTCTCACCGAAGCCGGTATGCTAGGTTCACGGCCTGCTTATTTCCCCATGGAGCAACAACACCAATTATCTCAAGACAGTGGTGACCCTATTCCAGATCCGGGCCAATATCGCCGTCTGATTGGTCGTCTATTGTATCTCACCATCACTAGGCCGGAGCTAAGCTACCCTATTCACATTTTATCTCAGTTCTTGCAAGATCCTCGTCAGGGACATTGGGACGCTGCTTTACGAGTGCTTCGATATCTCAAGCAATCTACTGGACAAGGGATTTTTCTCTGTCCAACATCTCTATCTTTAACGGCTTACTGCGATGCAGATTGGGCTAGTTGTCCCATGACTCGACGGTCATTGACTGGATATTTCGTCACTTTAGGCGGGAGTCCCATCTCTTGGAAGACCAAGAAGCAAACAACAGTCTCCAAGTCTTCTGCCGAGGCAGAATACCGAGCCATGGCCGCCACTGTCAGTGAACTCTTATGGCTTCGTTCTCTCCTTAGCTCCCTTGGTGTTTATCATTCCGGTCCAATGCATCTTTTTTGTGATAATCAAGCAGCTCTCCATATCGCCTCTAATCCAGTCTTTCACGAGCGCACCAAGCACATTGAAATATATTGCCATTTTGTTCGGCAACATTTGCGCTCTGGAGCTGTCGCCACATCCCATGTGTCTACCCGCTTTCAACTGGCAGACATCTTTACTAAGGCACTTGGGCGTGATCAGTTCCATTTTCTTCTTCGCAAGTTGGGGATTCGGAATCCTCATTCTCCAACTTGAGGGGGAGTATTATGGAATGATTTATTCCTCACTGTAATTTATGTACATATCCTAGTTTTCCATATTTAGGTGTCACTAGTTTAGCCATATTTTATACTTTCCGTTTATCGATTGGACTTGGCTGTATACATATACATCGAATTAATGAAAACATACCAAGTTCTTCTGCTCAATTTCGTTTCTTGACAATATATATATATATATATATATATATATAGGCTTAAAAGCATGCATACATATACCGGAAGCTCATATTCGTGTTTTTCGATGCTGTTATTAGCGTTCTTCTAAATAGAGGAAAAGGCAACACATGCAGTACAACATTGTAACATGAGAATGAAACAGGTCACGTGAAACCATATAACCAAGGAGGAGTGCTCCTCATGGTGATATTGTTGGGTTACCTTACCCTCCTTTTGTATAGCTTAATTTTCATTTATTTGTTTAGGGCCTGGACCCCGCCTGCTTACCGAAGAAAAAAGGAGGATCGATAATTTTCTTATGAGAGAAGTAAAGGTATATAAACAAGTCGCTTAATCAGAAGTTGACACGTCGGTTGAAGGTGAATTACGTGCCGGACACGTGGGCGTGGCTCGTTTCGACCCGACTACTGAACATTGCATCTCGCGTCACGCTTCTCAACAACTACCTGAACGCTCCTGCTGCTGACACTGGCAAACGGTATTATATGATAAAAGGTTAATATTATATACTAAGTATGTGTATATATATATATATATATATATCAATTTATGTATATATAACCCTCCACCGGATAGGACAACGTTTTATATATGTCCAACCCCACACGCATTGCGCAGCTGAATTGCCTTCCGTCTATATACAACACACAGCTTCTTCGCTAAATCTCTTTTGTTCTCTCGCTGTTTGAAATTGATGAATTCAATCGGGAACTTCCTTCGAGAGATCAGACAAGCAAGTGGGGCTGGTTTTTGGGGATGATGTGACAACTTTGCCCCTGGGCGGCTCCCCTATATCTATATATATACACACGTATATATACATATGCACATCACACTCATATGGAAAGAGAGAGAGAGAGAGTAGTACAAAAGCCCTTTCTAACACTTAATGAGATTCTTGTCTTTTTATTGAGAGGAACAGCAGGGAGAGAGAGTGAGAGACGCATCGGGGGTTGAGTCGAAGAATTTGGGGTATATATCTAATGGTAAGTTGAACTTATTTGGAGGAATCTGCAGAGTGGAGCATCGTTTGGATCCTTTGCTTTGTCTCCATTTGATGGTGATGGTGATGGTGATGGTGATGGTGATGATGATGACGATGATGAGAAGAGGACCTCTGATCATCATCATGTTCATGGCCTGATTCTGGTGAGGATGATGATGATGATGATCTCTTCCTTGTGTTGTACTCCTCAAAGAACTCCTTGTTCTCCTTTTCCAGCTCCTTCCACACTACACATATGCAAATTAACACACCCATAAATACATACATAAATACATACATACACACACACACACACACACACACACACACACGATATTAAGGATCGCGCAATACTGTATTGTGTGATCCTTAATACACGAAGACAAGATTTTCGTTTATGTAATACTCGTATCATGCTTAATCCGGGAAAAAAAAAGAAAAAAGAATCTCTGTATCATGCTTACGATCGAGCTTGATAGCTATTCTGCGGGATGACTGAGTACGAACAGTCGAGCGAGTACCTGTGGAGGTTATGACAGGCTGGATGTTTGCATGCTTGGAGAGGGCTTCCATGCAGTCTTCTCTGCTCATGTTGAAGAGGAGGCACTCCTCTATGAGACGGTGTACCTGCATGCACATGTCACATCGTGTCAATATTCCGTGGGATCGCCAGCAAAGGAGATTCACCGGCTGCCAGGGTTGGTCGAGATCTATTCTAAAAGACCGTATCGTTTGCAGATCCCTTTTCATGGCCACAGCATCACATATACGAGGATAAATCGAGACTTCAAACATCTACAAGTTAAAGAAACAAAATTTCGATTCTATATGCATAGGGGAACGTTTTAGCTAGCTAACCATGCGAATATAGGAGGCAGAAGAGTCGTCTCCCATGATCCAGTCTAAGCTGAGAAATATGGATGAAGGAATTAGAGAGGGATAGAAAGATCTCAATATAGAAGAGAGAAGGAAAAAGGATAGGAGGATATAGAAGAGAGTAGACTATGGAGAAGGCAGATGGAGGAAGGAGCTAGAATAGATGATCAACAAGAAAAAAAGGCCCAAAATGGAGAAAATTGTTCTTCCTTTTCCACTAATATTTATACTTACTATTATTATATAAAATTATTATAATGAAAAATGGTCATCACAAGGTGGCCAAAGTTTACCGCGACCACACCTCACAAATCTTCTTACTCCTCCCCCGAACCCTAAGGCACCCAAACCTTCTGCCGTTGTCGTCAGCGCGTTGGGCTCCGGCTAGGCGCGTCCGATAGCGATCCCCTGCCCCCGATCTTTAGTCCCCCATCAGATTCCCTGCCCTATCCCCCAATCCGACTCTCTCCCCCTTTGCCCTCCGGCTACTACCCCACAATGGCTCTCCACCTTCCCATCCTGACCAGCTCCGCCGCCCCCTCACCGCGTCCCTTGGTTCTCCTCTATCAAAACTTGACGCCTGCCCCACCTCCGATCCACCATGCCTCTTACTCGCCTCGATCCAGTCCCCGCTACACCTCCTATCCACCTGTTCTGTCCCGATTGGGTCGAACTCCATCCCTATCGCCCAATTCTGGATCAGTGCTGATCATATTTGGTTAGTCCACATCGGATCTACTTGGATCTGACCCTTTTGCTAGGGCGGCATTTGCTTCCCACCCAGAGTTGTGCCTCTTCATCACGTGTTAATATAGATTTGGCTGGAAATCTCTTACGGTCATCTAATTTAAAGATAAAAAACGCGGGTTTTAGATTTGATCGTCGACGTATAACCGATGTAACCCGACACCCAGTTGTGTTCATTACACTATTCTCTATGGTGTCCGTCACAAGAGTCCCCAGATCGTGTTAATGTGTGATTGGTTGGATACGATATGGGTTGAATCAAGGCGATATGACTTAGGGGCAGTTATTTCAGGATAAGACTTCACTGCTGTTCAGACTCCATTAGGATCAGCTCGGCGGCTTCTTAACACGTTTTGGCAATTAACTGTGTTGGGCGCTATTATGGCCACTTCCCCCATTTCTTGGAATTAAAATCTTTGGTTGCTCGGATTGTTATCATCGACGCCTTTCCACCGTAGGTCGGCGTCGTTTTTGGTTTCATGTCGTAGTTCCCTTTGAGGTCCTAAGAGCCCTAGTCAAGGTCACTCGATCCTGTTAAGCTGTAATTGGTCAGCCCTGGTCTATCTCCAATTAAGTCAGGAAGTCGCGGATTCACTATGGACCCATGTCATGTTAGTGTTATGTTTGTTGTTTGTTTTTATCAAGGATGACTTTTCAGTCATTTTTCTATATGTAAGCTCGATTTTCAATTAGGTGGGCGACAAAACCGGTGTTGCACCCAGCAGTACAATGTAAATTCGGTTTGTTATTAATAAAACGCTACTATTTACCCAAAAAAACAGGGTTTGCTGTGATCTTCTACCGGCAAAAGTTTAGTGTGATCTCTCAATGAAATAAATAAAAGTAAAATAATTACTATATAAAAAGATTAAAAAAAATCAACTATCAATCAGGTCGTTTAACGCACATTCTCTTTAGATAAGATCATAGATTTGAGTTTATGAATTATACCTCTTAATAGACCTATTCGACTTGAACTAAATTAGTAAGAACATGTCCGATTTTGAAATACTAGATTGCATATCTAAAAGGCACAGCTGCAGTTTCTTCTTCTTTTTTATTTTTAATGGAAGCACAGGTGGAGTTTGACTGTATCACATCCTAGAGTGGAAAATTTCGGGGATGCGGGGCCCAAAGGCCCACGTGGGAGGAGGGTGGCGATTGGTCGAAAGGAGATGAGAGGAGATTCTTTTTCTAATCAGCCGGGGGTCATGTCCTCTTACGTGGCTTGCCCACGTGAGACCCACCGGTCTTTGGGCCCCTCCGTCCGACGTGGCCATCTGGCACTTGGTAACGGGCCTCTCCTGGTCCCCACATTCCCTTCCCTCCCTTGCCAACAATTCTGCCCATAATATTTGCCCAAAAGAACAAAAAAATTTATTTAGTGAATGGACGGTGCCATCCATCGGTATAAGGTCGGTCGATTTTCGATATGATTGACAGTTCGAGCTATCTGAATTTTAGTTTTGCAGGCACAGTGAGAGGTTGTAAGTCTGTTTAATCTATGAAATTTAGACCTTTAAGTTATTTCAATTTTATATATTCAATCGTTATTTTCGTTAAATAATTTTTTTTCTTTTTTTCTTTGGGTTAATAATAAAAAAACACAAACTCTCATATTTTAACAATTCTACCACGATATTTTTTCTTTAACCCAAAAAATGCATAAACTTTCAATTTGATAATAATTTTAGTACGACGTCAATTTTTTGTTAATTTGGACGGACTCGAGGCTACAGAGAGCGCTGACGACCCCAATCGGGGGAGGGCACCGGCGATTCCAATCGGGGTTGAAGGCCGAGGTCATAGCTCCACCAGTAGGAATCCGGCGCCCTCTCCCGATTGGGATTATTGGCACCTTCTGTAGTCTCGATTTCGTCCAAATTAACGAAAATTTTGACGTCGCGCTAGAATTGTTATCAAATCAAAATTTTGTGTATTTTTAAGTTAAAAAAAATACGTGACAAAATTGTTAAAAATACGAAAAGTTTGTAGTTTTTTTTTTTATCAAGTAACCCTTTTTCTTTTAATGTTTTTGTTTGGTGCTGAGGCCTGAGAATGGCTGCTTCTTGATGGTCGTATATTATTGCTGTTTTAGGATAATTCTGCAGTGAAAGGCAGATCTGCAGTCGGTTTATGATGCAATTGATTATATCATACCATCAAAATAAATTACATTAAAGTAGTAATGAATTATTTAAAATTATTAGTAAATAAGTAACAAAGAAAATAAAGTATATGAATTTTGCATTAAACTACACAAATTCTGAAACAAATTATATAAATTTCAATATAATTTACACATATTTCTAAGTGATAGATACTCTCTCTTGAACAAGTACTGTTAGTTACTTGGCTGAATGATATTCAATCAAGATAAACACGAGTGATACGTTGGACGAACAGTGATTTCTCAATTTCGACTTACATATATCTCCGTGGGCCCCCCCTTGCCTTTTCTAGGATGTCATGCGTTCATTAAAATAATTTTTGTATAACTTTTTATTAATTAATAATTGTTTTTTTTTTTTATGGAAAAATATCTGCTACTTGTCCAAGCCGGTCTCCTCTCCTTGATTTTTATTGCAAAAGCTATTTTAACTAAAAAGATTAACCTCGTCGAGTGAAAATTACAATACGTAAAAGCAAATCCAACATTATCATGACACATCGAATCTAATAATGTGCGGAACACCTCAAAATAATATTATATCCCATGACTGCCAATTTTAATATAATATAATATAATATAATTTGATATGATATCAGTTCGTGTCGTGCAATTACAGCTGATCAACTTATGATTTCCCATTAATTTATTAAAGTCTATTTCTTGTGTTGAATTAAAGTTAAATTTTTTAATTTGAAAAATGTGTATTTTTATTATGTAGTAAAATGATTTAAAGTTAAAATTTATGTGATTTTAACCCTAAAAACAAACGGACCATTATATTTCTTGATTTTTTCATTAATTCATTGAGCTACGTCATTAACTCACGCAGACGGTTTAATTTTTAATGTTTACCGTCCAATGTCATTTTTACAGATTATTCCCTTCAGTTCAAACAACACAGTTATAAATTCTTCACTAAACAAAAAAAAAGAGAGAAAAAAAACTAATAGACATAACCCTTCAATTCAAACTTTCCATTTTTTTTATTACATAATTAATTATGTAATTAAATAATATCATACTTTTGATAATGAAAAAATGGACAAGGGCAACCCATCAAAGGGAAAAAAAAATAACTAGCAGAAACAATATGCACATAGGAATTTAATTTTCTATTTTCCACCCAAATGAAAACCAAAAGGTGAAGTCTGCTCTTTCGGTAGATTACCACAGGCATAGGCACTATCTACACACCCGCACATTTTTAAGTACACACGACAAGAATCCTTTACCAAGTCGCGAAGAGGACAGCATCGCGAACAAATTATAATGAGCTTACAATTATCAAGGCCATCCTCACAAAGGAAATTGTGTGATATAACCTTCGCTATTTCCGCCTTGACGAGACAATATCGCTCCTCATCTCGTGGAAATGAAGTTGATCCTCTTATCTTCCCACCCTTTTTTTTTTTTTTCAATTTTCTGAATGAATTAATTACATTTGGAGGCCACACCTTCGGTATTGTCTTGTAAAGAAGGGATGCCGAAGTGCTTCCCGAGCTTTGAGCCGCTCGGAGGGCTCGTACCGGAGAAGGCCTTGCAGGAGATCAATTAGATCACCGGCAGAGTGATCCACATGCTGCATAACCAAATTCTGCAGGAATGTTGTGTAACTCAACAAATGTGCAGAAGACAAGTCCAAGCTAAATCAAAATTGAACAACATCATCCTGAATGATTACCGGAAGACGAGGCAGCTTCCAAACTGCTCTCAGACTTTCTCTTGAGGCTGCACCCTCAGGCCAATCCAACCTTGCACCTCTCTTAAAGTATTTCTCTGCATGGCGGCTGAAAGGAGAAAAAAGACAGGGTTAGAACTTTACCCTTGAAAGAAAGCTTAAACAAAGTAACAAGATAAGCTATGGCAAATCATACTCGGCTCTTAACACCATATGCTGCGGCAAAGGTCCCAATACCCTCTCCATCATTGCAAGATGCTCCAAATTCTCATGTGTCTGGAAAAGGGCCTCACCCTGGTTTTTTTAACGAAATCACAGTTATGTATAACATTGAATCGAGTGTACAATGACCAAAACTATTAATGTCAAATGAAAAATCTCTGATTTAAAGTTTGAACATCCTCTTTTTAATATTTAGTATGCAAATCTATACAAGGCACAATACTCACCAAAACAATAAAAAGACAGTAACTATATTAAATATCTATCTGCCAACCAAAAGTTACATACCGAGCATAGCTCAACAAGTATGCAACCTATGCTCCAGATATCACAGGGATAGTTCCATCCAAGACCTACAAAAAAGATTCATTAAGAAACCCCATGAATACACACAAATCCACACAAACTAAATGAATGGATCTAAGGTCCCAAGTCTATACAACATAGAAGGGGTAAGCAGTTAGTTACCCAAGATAACTTCTGGCGCACGGTAATGCCGTGTTGAGACCACATAACTATGATCCTGATGTTCAAATGTGGTGCTCCCAAAATCGATGAGCTTTATAGCACTTGACTTGGGCAGAGTCTTGAAGTAAGAACCATCTTTCACAGACCGTGATAAAAACTATAAAAAGGGAAATATAATAATGACTTCAGAATAGTAACTTTATCCTTCCAGATTCTCCAACCACATATTTTAGGCAAATCTGCCTTTTGTCAGAAACTAATTCTTCGATCATAGATCGTATGATGGTCAAGCTATAAACTCCACAGGACAAATTTTCTAGCAATTACATATCACGCAATGTTGACTTTCAGCAGGCATCCTCAAGAATTGCATTTCCAGATCATGGATTGCACAAGTATTATCTTTATAGCATGTGAGAAGAAATAGCAATGGCTCACAGAATCCTCCTCGTTTGGAAGTATGTTATGAGAAAGAAGAGTAGACCTATACTTCTAACTTTAAATAATGCTTAAGAAGAATCATGTGCAATCAATTGAGAGAAAATGCCAGTGCCTACTAAAGCCACTAGTATGATCCAGGTAATATACCTTATAGTCTGGCACTTTCACACAATCCGGGGATACAAGAAGAATGTTTTCTGGCTTCAGATCAGTATGAATTAGGCGTAGATCATGCATGACTGCAGATGTAGATACAACAAAAATCAGTAAAGGTACTGTAAAAAAATAAAAAATTAATTACTTGTTCATGAAGTATATCATAATAAGCTTACAACTATGGCATAATATCAATGCTAGAAAGCTTCCTCGAACAATATAGTATAAATAAATGGAGCAAGTACTGTCAACACACATGCTACAGACTCCAAAAGTTGTCTGCCAAGCTCCCGAACAAGATCAATGGGAAAAGATCGATAGCTGTTTTTGCGCAGAAAATCGTATAAGCTTGGTCCAAGCTTCTCAAATACCTGTTGAAACCATTTAAATCCATCCGCAAGTTTTTTAACTTACAGAAATTCAGCGACAGAGCAACAAGCGTTGCCCCTCCAAATAATCAAATTACAAATATAATAAATACTTACAATACAAATATGATTACGATAGTCAAACCAATTCCGAATTTGCACACAACTGCAAAGAATGAAATCACTCATACCGAATTACTTCTATCTTCTACAGTAAACAATCAGAAATAACTACAAAGGCAATAATCTTACCGAGTGCCCCCAACATCATGCCTGGCTAGCCGTTGCAAGACGTCAATTTCAATCATAGCCGCTTCACGATATTTGTGTATTGACCTTACAATTTTGATTGCCACTACTTCTTTCTTTTCATTGTCAAAACATTCTAAAACTTGCCCAAAGGTCCCTGAAAAGATTAAATTCAGAACACAGCAAAAGATCTGCTAGTTTAGACATGAGAATATAAAAAAATCTGATTTTACAGGTCAATGAGTTACCATTCACAGAATTGACTATATATATTTATTTTTTCTGTCATGGCCACACATTAAGAAAACATCTATTTCTGAATCACTCACAATACCAGTTTTCATTATTTACCATCGTCTATGTAAAGTAAAAAGATACCATCTCAAGTCGGGAGAGGCAGTTCCACCATCAAAGAAGACAGAACATAATGAAAATTAACATACTAACCTTCACCCATTTTGCTGAGAATTCTGTCTGCAAGAAAAACAGAGAACTGGATTCAGCAGGCATACTTGAAACCAGAAGATAATCGACAGCACCAAGTTAACATTAAGCAGAAATACGCCAGGAGATAAAGAACAAAGCCGAACTCAAACGAACCAGAAAACTGGAGGTTGTACATCAGATACATCCTACTTACAATAACCTCCAGCATGACAAATGACAACAGACAATGCTTGTCTCCCGTTTTTACACTTACATCGAGGAGTTAAAGCGTCTCCAATGGCAAAAGCATAGTGACCGTCTTTATCATCGGGCCTCCAAGGTGGAGATGCATTCCGAGGCATTCCCCTGTAGAAACCAGAAGAATATGCATAATTGGAGATCAAACCGTTCCCAAACTCCTGCCCACAATACATCCCTGGGAGGACCTGTGAGGCAATTTGCACCGAATTATTAAATAAAACCACGGATAGTGCATCTTTTTCATGCCGAATTCGGGCGAATTCAACAATGACTGCAGATCATCATAACATAGGTTCTCTAAAATTCTATAAATTGATGAAGAGTACAGATCACAGACGACCGCTATTACACGGATTAGTAAACAATGCGGAAAATTTCAATGTGAACTGATCGTCAATTGAAGGCTTACTGGTGATCCATGGCTGGCTTCCTTACACCATGAACAACACAAAGCTTTAGATATATCACATTTAGCATGATGATCAGCCAGAATTCACCATACATGAAGCGAAACCTAAAAATTTACACGCATATACGATGATAGATAAATGCCCAGTGTCGTATAAAATCACGAAATTCAAGGAAGTACCTTAGGAGGAGGGGGAAGAGGAGGCGGCATGTCCCAAGTCAAGCGAGGCCGCTTCCTCGGGCGCTTATCCATACTACTGTGAGGGAATTCCATTATCCCCTGAGCCTCCATTGATGGATTCTCCCGGAAGATATTCTCCTCCACCAGGAGAAAACAGCCTTCAGTGAAAAGAATCAGAATCAAGAAGAGATTCACTTAATCTGGCATCAGAATCACCATAAAGTTGAAAAGAATTGGGATTTGGAGCTGAGAATTTGGGGAAAATCAGAGATCGATGATCACGAAATCGAGGATCGAAACCCTAATTTTGATAGAGCTCAGATCTGGAGCTGAACGGGAGGGGAGGTGGAATGTAACCAACGTTACAGTTGTTAACTCGATAGGATGGTTTCCTTCCCAACTATAGTTTGGTGGTGGGCCCCACTTGGGCAAACGATCCGCCGTGGGAGGGACCATGGAGTTGTTCATTGGGATTTGAACAGATCTCGCAACGCTGATGGGCCCACTGTTTCCGGCCCAAAAAATACAGACCTCTGCACTGCAGTTAAGAAAACAGCAGAGTGATTTTTTCATCCAACCTTTGGTGATAAACAACTGAACATACAGATTTCGTCGACAAGAGTCAATTGATTGATGATGCAGAAGAATCGATCACTGTCGACAAAATTGCGAGTATTTCTTCATGCACCAGCTGTACAAAATGGTATCTCACCCCGGAGCGGAATCCTAAAGTGGCAACAAAATCTCAAGCCACAGTCCATGGCATTGGCTAAATGCTAATAGCATACTGGAGACAAGGTGATTTAAGCACCTATGGAGGCATCTGATAAATTCGACTCACTTTGTATGGTCTGAGCTCACCTTGTGTCTTGTTGGATCCTTTGCCCCGGTCCTTGAATCGACATATGTCACTTCCAACAAGTTTGGTGGGGATGCTTCTCAAATCCATTACCATTACCATTTCATAGCATATAGATTTGCCAATCCGTAATCACCTGACTATAGGTCGACATGTCCATCTTTTCGGGAGCCCTCTTCCCAATATACCTTCACCCAATCATAGTTTAGGCAATGCCAACCGAGGGACTAGTGGTCGAGCTCGAGGAGAAGATTTGGAGCTTCCATCTCCTTCAAATGCTCGAGAAAAATTCCCATTACCACGTAAATCTCGTCCTTTTGCTCATGATTCCGGTCCGACGTCACAAAAACATGGAGTTTGTTCTTCCCTTCGATCCAACTGCAGCCCGGGACACGCAATAGCCCTCTCTCTTTCATCTCCTTCCTCATGCTTGAGACTCTCTCCCACCTCCCTGCTGCAGAGTGAGCATTCGAGAGCATAACGTAGGATGAGACATCCATGGGATCCAAGGCCAGGATCTTTCTTGCTGCAAGCTCACCAAGCTCTAAGTTTGAATGGATTTGGCAGCCCCCAAGAACCGCCTTCCAGAACCCGATTCCTGGGTCAAAGGGCAAGTCTGAAATAAACTGTTCTGCCTCCACGAATCGCCCACACCGAGACAACAGATCGACCATACAAGCGTAGTGCTCAGGCTTAAGCAAGTCAGGGCTCTCCTCTGATCTCCACTTGATGAAGTACGAGTAGCCCTCATCCACGAGACCTGCATGATTGCACGCCCACAGCAGCCCGAGACAAGTCACGCCATTAGGCTTAAATCCCGCATATTGCATCTTCTCGAAGAAGTCTATAGCCTCCTTGGCCTTTCCATTTTGGGCAAGCCCGTAAATGACGGCATTAAAAGAAACAATATTTCTTTGCATGAGCTTCTGGAAAACTAAAAGACTATCTTCCATGCTCCCGCATTTCGCATAGAAGCTAATCAATGAGTTGCCGACAAACACATCAGGCTTTCCCAAGCACTTGATCACACAAGCGTGGAAGCTGCGGCCCATCCCGAGGCCTGCGATATTGGCTGCTGCAGAGATTGCACATGGGAAACTCGACTTGTCCGGGATCCAGCCTTCTCTCATCATCTCCACAAAAAAGTTAACTGCATCCTCGTTGCGGCCCATTTGGCTGCACCCTGCGATCACCGCATTCCATGATACGGTATTCTTGTCGGGCATTGCTCGGAAGACACCAACCGCATCCTCAAACATCCCTCTCTTAAGATACCCGCAGATTAGAGTAGTGTAGGAGACCACATTCGGGTCATTCGTGTCTTCGAAGACTCTCCGAGCATCTTTTACAGTCCCCAACTTGACGTAAGAATCAAGAACCGCACTGCCCACGAAGACGTGAGAGCTGAGGCCCATCTTCGTCGAGCAAGCATGGAGTTGCCGGCTCAAGCTGAGGTCCTCCAGCTCAGTTGAGGAGTGAATCACGGTCCCGAACGTGAACTCATTCGGGCGGATGTCCAGGAGGAGCATTCGTGAGAACAAGAGCAGGACATCTCGGTGGCGGTGGGACTTGGCGAGGCGGCTGAGTAAGGCCGAGACTGACACCACGTCCGAGTCATGCAATTCGTCGAACAGCTTGAGGGCATTCAGAGATGGGTCTGACAGAGAGCGAGAGAGATCAATGTCTGAATCCACTGAAGCTTTGCCGGTTATGGAGGACTGAGATTTGGCTGCGTCGATGAGTCGATTACTGGAAAAAGAATGGATTTTGAGGTGGGTTGATACGCATGCATGAAATATAGCACGTGATATTCGTCTGTGCACCGGCAATTTCATGCACATAACTGACATAGAAAAAGGGGTAAAATGTGCCAAAATGAATGGTCAACTTTTGAGATGATTAAGTTGAAATTTTTAATAACCAGGGAGTTTGGTCCAGTGGTAAGGATGAGATACTTATGAATTTAAGTATTCACTTGATTCCGGGTTCGAAACCCCCTTGAAGTCACGGAGCGTTTTTGGCATGATTACCCATTACGTGTATCGCCGAAAGTTTACGGAGTTTCGGGATTAGTCGGTCGAAATCCGGACGCCCCGAATTAGCAAAAAAAAAATAAATGGCCGACTTTAGTGGTTGATCATTCACGCGTCCCTTTATGTTGCGTTGGGTACGTTACGGTGAATCCAATAAATATTCAACTATTGGATTTATAGCATTGTACTATAAGATGCATTTATAGCATTGTACTATAACATTATTACTTGCAGGGGTTTTATTTTTGAGTACTTAATCTAGTAATATTTTTAAAGCAGTATTTTAACTTAATCATTTTGATCTTTCATGTTTTTGTTTTTTCATTATCCTATTAATTTTTATATGTATAAAACATAAATGTATTTAAAAATAGTTATAAAAATATTGAATACTTCAATATAGATAAAAAAATTTATATTTTTGCAATATCTATTTCATTATATTGTAATAATTTTTTAAGTAAGCTGGCTCACAACTTTTGAATTTTTATTCAGTAAAGTGTTGAATTTGGATTAAAAAATAAAACTTCCTATAAGTCCTAAACTTTGAAAATTATTAACTATTTTTCTTTGGATCACTAATACTAATTATAATATTATATTCTATCTCCATTCTAATTATAATATCTATATAACTTTTAAGTACAGTAATTCTTTATTATATATTTTTAGAACTGTTAATTAGTTTTATATTATATATGCTTATCCGTATATTCAAATTAATTTACAATTTTATCTTCTCTATTAATTACATCATTAGATGGACCAATTCTCATTTACTTATGTATACTGACCTTTTCCTGTCCGATACATGGGCGTCGATGGTGTTTATTTTGTTTAAATTTGTGTTAAAATATTATCAAAATTAACAAATTATAATCGAAAGATTTTATGTTATGATGTAATAATCGTATATTTGGTACTCAAACAATGAATGAACTATAAAACTACGAGTAATCTACAATTATTTCTTTTACTAAGCGATTTCTTTTACGAATATTTGTATTTTCGATTTGCATCAAATATGTTTTCATTTGTAAAATTGTATCTTTATTGATTTTCACGTTGTATATAAAAATATGAAAATAGGTTTTTTATTTTTTAAAACATAAAAATCAAAATATTAAAATATAGTACACGATACTTCTTCATCAGTATATTATCGAATATCGATGTTATATATATACATATACTTAATTGCTGCAATTATAATATAAGAGCAAAAGCTTATTTATGAAATTTATCTAAAATACTTTTTAGTTATTATCATGGTAAAAAAAGTTATAAGATCTTTTATTTGAAACATTTTCTTAGCAATAAAATTAAAATTGATTAATTATGCACTAAAATATTTAATGAGAACTAAATTTACTACATGTATATAGATGGTTTGATGTTTGCATTATTTTCTAAGAGAACGATATCGTACAAGACAATCGAAATAATGAATATATATCCTTTCAAATGGTCTTTAAATTGTTTTTAGGATATGGCTTCCTCTCAATCGCCGTCAATCCTACTACTTAAAAACGTTCGAGAAAACATTTTCACAGACAAACCACTCCCTCTTCTACTTGATTTGTTGATTTATTTAGCACTATGACCAAACTTTCATACTCTACCCAAGGGGTTTGTTGAAAAAAAAAAAAAGGAGAAAAGAGAAAAATCAAGTGGTTTGGTTTGGTGATTCTCGTGCAGCATCTATGCTCCCAACTAACGATCAGATCGCGTCGGATTTACCTGTAAATTTTCATATTAGAGCAGGAACGATTTACCTTTGATTCCCCTGGAGTGGGCTAAATGGAAGCGCGAAAATTGACTCGATCATCACTTTTTTTTTTTGAATAAAATGTTAGGTCGGATTATTAGTTCGCTGTGATTGTCCCAACTAAAAAAACCTAACTGCCACAAAATATTCATTTCGCCATAGCTCGTTGAGATTTTAGCTCAACTTGGTCACCGCAGCCCCACCAATACACTAATAAATTAAGTCTAAAACTCACTGGATCAAATATTATGAACCGATCACAACCATCTCATAATACATTCACATAATGACGAACTTTACGTACTCAGTGAAGTTTCAACTCGTGATATTCTACTCGGACATCACCCGAGGAAGTAAAAAGAGAGAGAAAAAAAATCATCCTCAACCAAGGGGTTCTATTTGGTTCGAATAGATACAGATATTTTTTTCTTTTTTTAAAAAAGAAGGTCATGCTCTTACCAGCTGTCTAAACTTCATATGAGTTTTAGCATGCCCCTATGTTTCCCCGGGGCAATTAACTTCTAGAAAGGCCAAAAGAGACGATGAATGAATTCAACTTTAGAATAATTGCACTATATAACTTAACGTTTAAATGTATTTTTAATTCTAGTTCAAACTTAATTTTTTACTTGAGATATTTCAATGTTGACGTATTGATTTTACATCTATTCCGACTCTAATTTCCCGTCCAAAATTGATGGAATTGCACACGTGGCATGTTATTTTTATAATAAATGTCGGAATAGATGTGAAATTAACATGTCACGTGTGTAATTCCGTCAATTTTGGACGAAAAATTAGCGTCGGGATAGATGTGAAACTAACACGTCAACGTGAGGATATCTAAGATAAAAAAATTAAGTTTGGGCTGCAACAAAAAATTCCAGGGAAAAAGATATGAATTGACCCCTCAACCCAACTCCTTATATTAATGTTCTAATGTTCGATGTCTCGATCCAGTTCTATCGGATGTCTTCCCTGTCTAATATATTGTAATCCAAAACCAAGACAAAATTATCTCGATACCGAAAAAATGAAACAAAATCAGAAGCCTGATCTGATCAGCTCCTTGCCAACCGAGATCCTTCGCCGGATCACGTGGTTTCTCCCTCTCAGGGAAGCTCTCCGAACGTCGACTCTCAGCTCATCTTGGAAGGATCTCTGGGCACCTGTCCCCGTGAACTTCGAAACTGAGGATGGCCACTTGATCGAAAAGGCCACTGCCCAAGCGATCGTGGACAGGTTTATCTCGTCTTGCAACTGTTCTGAAATCCGGAAACTGTGCTTCAGCTGCCCTGGGAATGATCAGGAGCTGGTCATGGTAAAGGGAGGAGCAGATAAAGAGCTTTATTTACAGTTTTTCCAGTTCAATAAGGAAGACACAACACTTGCCAGGAAGGAGTACAATCTGGTATTGGAATTGGGCCCGGATTGGAGAAGCCTCGACGAGTTCCGTTCTCTCAGGATTCTTCACCTGAGGTCGGTTATGTTCGAATCGAAGGACTTACTCTCGGCACTCTTCTCGAACCTCGAGCGTTTGGAGAGCTTAGAGGTTGTAGATTGTCGCGGGCTGCAATTCCTAGAGGTCAAGGACAGCTGTAAGCATCTCAGGAGCTTGAAGATCAAGGGCTGCTCCGACATTGAAGAGGTTAAGCTTTCGACTCCGAACCTGAGAGCATTCTCCTACTCAGGTCGCCTCCCTAGGATCGAGATGAAGATTGGCCAGAGCTTGGTGGAGGTGAGGCTTGATCTGACAGATGGGTTGTGTCCTAACGGTGAGTTCGACTGTGAGGAAGTGTTGTCTCTATTAGAATCCGTCAAAGAGGTTGAAGTTCTAACCATCAGCGGTTGGCTTCTTCGGGTAATTGAACTCGAGAACCCCTTGATCATTAGTATTCGACATTCAACTACTAGACGTACAAATTCAATCGATAATCGACTAATTTCACACTTTATTTTAGAAAGCACACTCCCAGGTGATATAAACACCTATTTGCTAAGCCACGGGCCCGACCCCCGACACTTTCATGCTGCTTCGTAGAATCCATCACATATAATAACGAATTTCCTCGAGTTTTGCTTCCAAAATTCACCACTTTGATATCCTTCTTCTGCAGTGGCTCTGCTCGGCAGGAGTGATATTCGGAAGGCTAGAGTTCTGTTTTGGGAAGTTAAAAGAACTGCAGTGGGTCGATGCCACATTCGACTGCCCGAAGAAAGATTCTCTTAGTTGCTTCTTAAACATGAGCCCTGTCTTGGAAAATTTGCATATCGAAGTAAGTGTTATCCATGAAAATTTCTACCACCATTTCTCATTCGGTCCCACTCCTAAACAGAAGTGGATAATGCTCGTGCAGATTGATCTGAGTAGGAGTTCGGTTGAGCCGCCCTATTTTCATCAGTACTGGCACGAGCCTCACCTTTGGATGGACTGTACGGCTGTGACGTCCGGTGTTAAGGCCCTCAAAAGCTTGAAGAAGGTAGAGTTTGTGGGCTTCACGGGCGAAGAGGATCATTCGACATTCATCGACCTTCTAGTAGAAAATGCAAGTGCACTCGAGTCAATGATCATCATGTAATCAAAAGACATGATTTGTTCGGGTTCCTGGAGTTGATAATTAATTATTGTTCCTGATCATGCAAGCACTAATGTACTTCTGCAGAATAGAGCATAATCATGCTTGCCGAGCTTTACGGCATTGACTGCGTCTATATATCCATCTCAGAACTTCTATTAAAACCCAAGTCAAATTGACTGTATAAGAAGAAGAAAAAGAGGAGGAGGAGGAGGTCATGGAAATTATGGGATGGTTTGGTTTTAGCATTAAAATTTTAATCTATCCAACTCAATTCTATTTTTTCACAAATTCAATATTATAATCATTATTATTTTATGTTTTTTATTTTATTTTAATAATAATATCTCACTCATATATTTTTTTAATAATTTTTTAATAATAAATTTTCTATTTATTTTACATATATATATATATATATATTCTCACATATCCATATATTTTTCAACATTTGTAATAATTCTTTTTATCTTTTGTTATTTTCCAAAATTTAGTAAACATGAACGAATGGGATATAGTTCATAACTACAATCGACAGCAAGCATAATGAAGGAGTATGCAAATAACATTTATAGTCAAATGGGGCAGTCCACATAAAACGTTTGGGCCTTTTTTCTGGATAAAATGGTTTGGGCTTTTAACCCATTGTTTGATCAACTTTTATATCAATGAAATGACGATGAAGAAGTGACCCGTGGCCAAAATATACGAGCAGATTATTGTATATAAACAACACTGCCCGTGCACGAACAGGGTACAATCCTTTTTTTTTTTTTTTTGCTAAATAAGATATTTCATTAATGCAAAGTAGCGACTATATTGTTCAATGGATATAAGATCGAATACCCTTCAAAAGTATATTGTGAAAGAAAATTTGAAATTGAGCCGAAGTGGCCCAAGTCACGAGCAAGGGTATTTTCTGTCATAAGGGTCCATGAGTATAACCATTCCGAGAAAAGTTTGAGAGTAGAGATAATATCAACTATTATGTTCCTCATCTCCCACGGAATATTATGTGGGTGCAAAATGACATCTATAAGTAACAAAGCGTCGCTGCGTAGCCAAATCTTCATCATTCTTCTCTTAGCAGCTACAGTAAGGGCGAGAAGGGTTGCTCGGACCTATGCTTGGAGCGGTTTGTCTTCAGGGTACAATTCTATTGTGTGTGTATATATTCCAAATTCCATTTCCTTAATAAACATCAATTCGATAGATTTGATCCTCAACCTCTCTTAAATTTTTTCGATTTCATTTTAAATGCGATTTTTCATGTTGATTCTGGATATCAAAGATTGAAACGAAAGCCGACTCGACTTCAATTTTAATTACACTTAGCTCGAGTCCTACCAACTTCCATTTTCTTCTTTGATGGTTAACACATGTTTCACATTTGTTTTTTCCTTTCTGATATCCCTTTTTCTTTTACTTGAATTGGAAATATGAGAAGAAAATATTAAAAATGAAAAGAAAAGGACACGACGAAGTAGAAAAACAGAACCCTCGCCGGCGCAGGCTTGGCGGGTGCTCGGGAAAAATTGCCCACCCCGCCAACCCCCTCAGCCACCACAAACCGGGACGGCGGCACCTCACCAGTCACCGGCCTCATAGTTCTCCAATTTAATCCGCGAACGATTTCCTCTCCATATTCTCGGCGTCCTCTCTTCTCTTCTTCACTTCACGGTACTGAACTTATCAGCCTCTGATGCTCGGAATTTGAGCTTCACCATTTCTCCTCTCCTCTACGTAATTGTTTTTTTTTTTAATAGCTGACACATGATTCACATTTTTGCCATCATCGATCTCAATGCAACCTCCTTCAGTAATATATATGTTTTCCATTTCCTCTTCACTGCTACCTAACAAGCTAGGGGATCATTGGAAGCAGCCGCCGCCGCCGAAGAGAGCCGAGTGGAAGCTTAAGCGGAGGAAGCCATGGCCATAGCTGCCACTGTCTCTTTGCCCCTGACTTCCCCTTCCCGCGCTGCTCGTCTCAGCTCGGTTCCCGCGCTCCGGTCCTCTTTCCTCTCTCATTCTTCGTCTAACACTAGCGTCTCTATTCGCGCGAGCATTGCTCCAAGAAACCCTAGGTTCCGCATCTCGATGACCCTACAGGCTCCGGAGAAGAGCCTAGGCGCTTCCTCCTTCCTCGATCGCCGGGAAAGCGGAGTCCTTCACTTTGTTAAGTACCATGGCCTCGGCAACGACTTCATCTTGGTACAAAATCTCTCTCCTCTACAATCTTGGGGAGCAAGGATTCAGCTGAAGTGAACTCAAGAAAGAAACTTTTCTGCAATAAAACGAGAAATGTTAAGAAGCTGCACTTTCTTTCAGCTTGTTGATATGGAAATGAGGGGAACTTCTTACTAATTCAATGTCAAGTTTGGTCTTAATCAATGGGCTCTATTTTTTGTTAAGCTTCTCGTGTCCAAGATTAGTTTTTTGCAATGATGTAGGTGGATAATAGGGATTCTTCAGAGCCTAGGATTACTCCAGAGCAAGCAGTGAAGCTTTGCGATCGTAACTTCGGGATAGGTGCTGATGGAGTCATATTCGCCATGCCTGGAACCAATGGCACTGATTACACCATGCGGATTTTCAATTCTGACGGTAGCGAGCCTGAGGTATTCCATATTTTCCTGGTTACTGCCGTAGTATATGCGTGGCAGTTAGATGTTTATGCGCTAATCGAGCTTCTCTTGGAAGCTATATCAGTTGGATTTTGACTTATGAATGGCATAAATTATAGCACGTGCTGTAGTTGGAAGTGCGTTCACCTTGATTTTTCTTGAATTTGTCTAGATGTGTGGCAACGGAGTTCGATGCTTTGCAAGATTTATTGCTGAGCTTGAAAATCTACAGGGCAGACAACGGTAAGGAAACTTCATTTCTCAGAAATATAATTTAATATGCTGTGGATTTATATTCTTCATGTCTGTTTGCAATCAAGCTCTTTATTTGTTGCCGCCAGAGACATGATTTTGCTCTCGAGAATATAGTTGAATGAAAAGAAAATTGAAGCAATGCAGCTCAACATTAATAATGGATTCTTGCTCTAGAGCAACTATCTGCACCCTCAATTTGACAGGAGCTTATGCTGTTTCTCGGGGCTGTTATTTCAGGTTTTTAACTTCTTTTTTTCTACTTTTGGAGTTTGCAGCTTTACAGTTCACACTGGTGCTGGTTTAATTGTCCCAGAGATTCAAGATGATGGGAAGGTGCATTCTTGAAATCACCTCATACTTGTAGCGAAAAAAGAAATCACTTTATACATTGCGATTTCTGTGAGACTATGAGTTCTATATTCTGAGTGTTCCGAAGTGCTTATGAAATTCTTTTTAATGCCCTGAGATTGGAGCATGATTAGAATTATGTGGTTCTATTTTTTGTAGCTGATGGTATATGATTTGGTACTTATGTGACTTATTCAACTCCAGGTTACAGTTGATATGGGCGAGCCTATACTTAAGGCATCTGACGTGCCTACAAGACTATCGCCAAACAAGGGCCAGTCAGTTGTGAAATCAGGATTGGTAGTGGATGGGGTAACCTGGGATGTGACATGTGTTAGCATGGGGAATCCTCATTGTGTCACTTTTGGTAACAAAGAAAACCAGGTATTACATCAGAAATGGATGATTCCAAGTGTGACATTTCCTGTAATCTTTTACCTTTTGGAGATCAGTATATCCTTTTTCCTGTGACCGTTTTATCTTCCAAAAATGAATTGTATTGCTATTTCCAAGTTGCTGACCTTCTTGCTACTTTTTCACTGGACAGAGTTTGCAGGTTGATGAGTTGAACTTGGCTGAAATTGGTCCCAAGTTTGAGCATCACGAGATGTTTCCTGCAAGAACTAACACAGGTTTGTGATTGATTTACTATCAGCCTCCAAGGTCTTTGATGAGGAATCACCCGATACAATAGCACATCTGGTTTTTGATGAGCTGTTCTGCCACGTCTTTGTTGTTTTCTTTGTCCATGCAATAACAAGGAGTTGGAAAATGTTCCTCCTGCTGTTCTTTCCGGATGTTCTTATAGTTCATTCCCGGTGATGACTGTGTCTTTTTTTGGTCATGTCTGAACTCGTGAGTAGGAATTACTGATAACTATCTTTTCAATTACAGAGTTTGTGCAAGTTTTCTCCAGTTCGCACCTGAAAATGCGTGTTTGGGAACGTGGGGCAGGTAAATGCTTTGAAAACAGCATCTCACAGTATGTTTTTCCCTATAAAAATGACATGTTAGATTGTATCAGCTAGAATCCATAGTAAGGAGCAATCAAGGGTCATTAGATTGATCATCGGCATAGGCCTTACCGTAGAACATTCTTTTTTCTGAGAAATCGTTCTCTACTTGTAGGAGCAACGCTCGCCTGTGGCACTGGTGCATGTGCAGTGGTGGTTGCTGCAGTTCTTGAGGGCCATGCTGGAAGAGTAAGTTAATCACTATACTGCATAAACGAAGAGAAATAGTGGTAAAGTGCTGTGGTAGTTCCCTCTGTGACCCTCTTCCCAACATTTTGCAAAATATCAATATTATCTAAATCCCGCATCTTTAGTAGTCATATTTCTGTTCTTGCCTTCTGCTTGTTTATAAGCGATTGCTTGTGAACCTAAAAACGGACTGAGTGCAAGAAAATTCACCCTCCCCTTCTCAGACTAGGTTTACACAATAGAAACACGTATGAAGTCGTTTATTCTATTTTAGCGGGTCCTCCTCTGCTATGTATTGCATGTTGTGAACTGAATGACATCTGTTGCGGTACAGAATTGCACGGTTGATTTGCCTGGAGGACCACTAGAGATCGAATGGCGAGAGGAAGATAATCACATTTACATGACAGGCCCTGCTGAAGTGGTATTCTATGGATCTGTTCCCCTTTAATTGCGATCGTTGCAAAGTTGTTGCTGTGTTCATCTTTTGCTTCACTGGAATAATCGAGATGTATGCTGTGGAAAGCATGAAGAGATTATGCGTTTTTCACACTGAAACATTCTCCTGGCTGTGAAATGAAAAAGAAAGGCTATCGTACCAACTTTCATGAGAGTGTTGCGTTTCGGCTGTTCCAACTACAGGCTCCTATGCAATCCGATGTCTCACTTGTTAAGCGAATTCTGGCCATCAACATCGTCTCTACTCTCTAGAGCCTATCATATTCTAAATCATGAGCTGCAGGTTCATCATTCTTTTCAAATGATCCACATTGAGTATTATCCTCGATAGGTAATTTAGTGTTATTGGTTAGTTGATAATTGATGAGTGGACTGCTTGAATTGTTAACGGCCTTTATCTTGTAAGGATGGACATGTCGCTCGATAAATTCATCTTAATTTTGAAAAATAAAAATTCATGTTATCGTAGTATCATCATCAAAATGAACGTATTAGATTTCAAATGTAAAAGTTATGTAGAAATATATGCTTTTTTGTCCTTTTCTTTTAAATGTGTACTTTTTCCCCTCAAAAAGTAGACATAAGATCCTGGTGTGGTTTGAAAATTTTGTATCGGATGACTTTTTTTCCCTAATGAAAAAGAAATTAATGTATTTAAGATAATAAATAAAAGAAAAAAAGAACAGCAAGAAAAGCGAAGCGCTCTTCATTTGAAATCTTTCTACGAGGTGGGTCCCAGTTTGGACAGAACATGCCACGAACACGGCTCCACGTGTCGCTCGTACGTAAGAACTCTCATTCGACTAGCCGTTGGAAGGGAAATCAAACCCACACTGACTCATTCACCATTTGAATACATTTGAATACATACATACACTCGCAGTCGCCCTGATTCTCTGCCTCTTCCCACCAAAGAGCAGATAGACCGCACGAGATCACCCCCTCAGATTGGTATCCGCATCAAAGACAGCAGAAATCGAACAATTATACACATCTCCTCTCTCTCTCTCTCTCTCTCTCTCTCTCTCTCTCTCTCGATACTGAGGTTAGATTGCGGAATTTATCTGT
This sequence comes from Punica granatum, assembly GCF_007655135.1. Lineage (NCBI taxonomy): Eukaryota > Viridiplantae > Streptophyta > Magnoliopsida > Myrtales > Lythraceae > Punica > Punica granatum. The sequence goes on from NC_045131.1 coordinate 1,627,114, forward strand.
GCTTCCGTGAGGACACCTTAAACAGTCCAATCGGGCAATCGGGTATTTAAAGCTTCACGTGTGACGATATGGGATGAAAATGGCGTGGATTTCTGTCATTGATCTCTGAACTTTTCCCCCTTTGTTGGGTTTATGCAGGTTTCAGGTTTTGCAGAGAACAATGTCACTGACTCCTGATCAGTTCAGAAAAGTCGGTCTTGGTGTGACCCCGTCTCCGTCTCCATTCCTCACTCCACGGCCTGAAAGGCGGCGGATGGATTTGAGGCAGCCCGAATGGAATGCGGGCAGGCAGGACCGAGATAAGGAGGTTAATGTGCAGGTTCTGCTTAGATGCAGGTTTGTCTATTATTCTGTTTTGTTTCGTTTTATCTCATAAATTTTCAGCATTTGTATGTTAGTCGAGTTGTGCTAGGCGACATTACAGTTGTTCTTCTGTTCCTAGCTTTGTTCTTGCAACGGCAATGTCCTCAATTATATTTGTTCGTAGTTTTCCAATTCAAGAACTTAAATTTCATGAAATTTACAACTTCAGGCCATTAAATGAAGACGAGCAAAAGATGAATGTGCCAAAGGCGATCTCATGCAATGAGAACAGAAGAGAAGTCACTGTCTTGCAGAGCTTCACCAACAAGCAAGTTGATAGAGTTTTCACCTTCGACAAGGCATCCTTCTGCTTCCATTTTGATTGTGTATCCTTCAAGTGTCTCAGTACTGACACGCTAATTGAGGTTTTACTCGTGTCATTTCCAGGTTTTCGGGCCTAAAGCGCAACAAAGATCAATCTATGACCAAGCGATTGCTCCGATTGTCAATGAAGTCCTGGACGGTTTCAACTGCACGATTTTTGCCTACGGGCAGACAGGCACTGGTAAAACATATACAATGGAGGGTGGGATGAGAAACAAGGTATCTTTTTCATTTAGACCTAAACTTAATTGCTTTCGGAGAGTTACTATGGTTATTTTTCCACTGTCCTTAGTCGAAAATTTCGTATGTGTGACTCACAGGCAGGTGAACTGCCTGCTGAGGCTGGTGTCATCCCAAGAGCAGTTCGCCAATTTTTCGACACTTTGGAAGCACAAAATGCGGATTACAGCATGAAAGTGACATTTCTGGAGCTCTACAATGAAGAAGTGGCCGATTTGCTCGCCTCCGAAGATTCCCCAAGATATGCTGAAGACAGACAAAAGAAGCCCATATCCCTCATGGAGGACGGGAAGGGCTGTGTGGTTGTTCGGGGCCTTGAAGAAGTAGCTGTGTACAGTGCGAATGAAATCTATTCTCTCTTGGAACGAGGGGCAGCTAAGAGGAGAACAGCAGATACATTATTGAACAAACGTAGCAGGTGAGATTTTTTTGTGTTCCAACAGATGAATTTAAACTTCCAGCATACAGAGGGACCACTGGTTTTGCTCTTCTGCAATCAAATGCATATGATTCTTTGGTGCAGCCGCTCTCATTCCGTCTTTTCCATCACGGTGTACATCAAAGAAGCTGCTGTTGGAGATGAAGATTTAATAAAATGCGGCAAGCTTAATCTTGTTGATTTAGCAGGGTCAGAAAATATTTCTCGTTCAGGTGCACGGGAGGTAAGAATAGAACTACTTTAGGTTCTTTAAAAAATAACTAGTGAAATGAACAGTAATTTACTTGCCAACATGAGTGAAACAAAATACGCGATCCAATGAGAACGTTGGTCACCAATATAATGGACATTCCTTTGATGTAAAAATGGAGACTTTATGTTGTTAAGACTAGTCTCATAATCACCATACTTTCGCAGTGAAACTTGGAAACTTTCTTTGTGCAGTTCACTAACGGTTTCCTGATGAGATTTAATTTTTTCAGGCCCGAGCAAAAGAAGCTGGGGAAATAAACAAGAGCTTACTTACCTTGGGGCGGGTCATAAATGCTCTAGTGGAGCATTCTCCCCACATACCTTACAGGTTTCTTTCATTATAGTAGAGATCAAATTAATGAGATCTTCAATATCAAAGTTAATATACTTTCTCCTTTTGCCTGCTAATCATACAGGGACAGTAAGCTGACAAGGTTACTAAGAGATTCTCTTGGAGGGAAAACAAAAACATGCATCATCGCTACTATTTCTCCTTCTGCTCATTGTTTGGACGAAACATTAAGCACGCTAGATTATGCCTATCGTGCTAAAAACATCAAAAATAAGCCTGAGGTATGACTTTGAGTGATTTGTTCCCCTTTGTAGTTTTGTGCCTTTCTTGTCAGTGCTCACATCAGCTTCTTTGCAGGCCAACCAGAAAATGTCGAAGGCCGTGTTACTCAAGGATCTGTATGCTGAGATTGAGCGGATGAGAGAAGGTTTGGGGATGCTCTTTGCGTATCCTACAATTTGACATATGACTGCATTTGAAACTAATAAACTATCCCTGATCCAGATATTCGAGCTGCAAGGGAAAAGAACGGCGTTTACATTCCACACGAAAGATTTGCTCAAGAAGAGGCTGAAAAGAAGGTACCTAGTTTGTCCTTTTCTTCCTCTAACAGCCAAACATCTTGGTTTCTTTATAGTTTTTCTATATTGATTAAGTTGATTTTCAAATTTTTTAAATGCATTCATCTACCTGTTAACTGCAGTTAAGGAATGAAAGGATAGAGGAGTTGGAGAGCAATCTAACGGTATGCGAGAAGGTAGGGTATCTGGTAGCACTTTGTTTCATCTCTCCCATCATCTGACAATTAAATCTAGCTAATTCTCTTTTGCTCCTTGCAGCAAATTGAAAGTTATCGTGAGCTCTATCTCAATGAACAAGAACAGAAGTTAGATGTGGACAGTCTACTTAAGAATTGCAAGGTTTGCATGCTGATGTTGGAATCCATATTTAGTGCTGAACAATGAATATTTATATTATGATTTTCGGCATGTGCTTTATTTACAACATCCATGTTTTCAGGTTGATCTCGAAAAGAGCAACAAAGCATTGCTTGATCTTCAAGAAAAACACCGACTGGCCATCTCTTTGTTGAAGGAAAAGGAGTTTGTCATCTCTAAATTGTGTCAGTCGGGTATACTACTGCAAGGAACATAATATGAATGTAATTTTGTCATCCCCTTCTTATTTATTTTCTTCTCATGAATAATCATATTCTTTACTGCATAAACAGAGAACTCTCTGATTGGTTGTGCAAAGGACTTGCGATCAGAACTTCAGTGTGCATCAGAGGATATTAGCTCATTGTTTATGAAATTAGGTAATTGGGGTGTTCATTTTTTCTCGTAAGTGGTTTGCAGTTAAATGATCTATGACTAACTTATGTTTCTCAATTTTCCTCTGGACTTGTCTGAACTTGGGCTACAGCACAGCAAGTTTGGCACCATTTCATTAGAGAAAAAGAAAATATTGCATGGGTTAACTGCATCAGTGGGATTACCTTCTCGAATTCCTATTTACTATTCCATCCAATATGCAGATGAGAAAAACAAGATGGAAGCAGAAAATCATAACACGGTTCTAACGTTTGGTTCTCAACTCGACCAGAGCTTAAAAAATCTGCACAGAATCATACTCAGGTCGGTTTCTCATCAACAGCAACAGATAAGGTGTATGGAAGAACACTTCTGCTCGTTTCTTGCAAGTAAACATGATGTGAGGAACTCTAATACTCTTGGTCCTCCTTTTTTGCTCTTTTTTGTGCATCTTTCCGAGTAACGACTGTACTTTCACCTATATTTTCAGGCCACAGAGGTTCTGCAGTCAAAGATTGGAAAGATGATGGAGACACATAATTCAGGAATAGCTTCCTTAAACGATTTCGCTAATTCGCTCCAAGTGAAGGCTTCGTCTGACCTAGTTCAAATAAATTCTACCAAGATAGCGCAGAAGACTGCTATTGAGAAAGTATGAAGTTTGAGCTCCATTCTTTACCCATTAAAATTTACAGAGACTGGTACTAGATTTTTAAACTAGCTTGCAATATTTTCTTTAGTTTATCCATACTTTGGCATTGGAGGCAAAGGAGGTCATTGGAAACATACAGAGCTCTCTTCATCAGCAGAAAGAACTGCTGGATTTCTCTGCTCGACAACAAGAGGAGGTAGATTTTTATATATGTTTTAGATTCTGCATATTTCATGCTCAATACTTATCTTCTCATATTCTAATCAGTTTGGTCACTTAGAATTTACCATGTTCTCCTTCGTTCTTATGAAATGTTAAAGGGATTACATAGAGGTTTAGCATCTGCACGAGTTATGGCTGAGGCTACCGTAGACTTTGTCAATGATCTCTACAGCCATGCTTCTGAAGTCATGAAAGTTCTTCACGAAACTCAAATTGAGAAAGCTGATCAATTAACCAAGTTCAAGAAAACATTCAAGGTAAGCTAACCTTCTGGGACATTGTACACTTAACTTATAATATCAGCTGCTTAGACTGAAGGAGCTTTATGGGATCTATACTCTGCAGGAAGAGGCTGCGCAGGAGGAAAAACTAGCCTTGCAGCAAGTGGCAGCAATTTTAGCAACTTTGACATCTAAGAGAACTAAAATGGTCAGACAAACTGTGCTCTACCCTTGTGCCCTATAATAATCGGCTGGCTATGTATTTTAAGCTAATTTCACTTTTGTTTTGATGAACAGGTCTCGGAGGCTACTAAAAGCATGAACGAATCAAACAAGCACGAGAGTAAAAGACTGCATGGAGAGATGTGTCGCATGCAGAAATTGTCTGATGACACTCGGAACGAGTTGACGGACTACATGGCCAAAGTGGAAAAGTGTTTCTATCAGAACACTTTCTCTGCTGCTGAATCCCGGGCTGTGATGGGCTCTTGCTTACAAAACTGGTAAGTAGTGAATTTTCCCAAAAGATTGTTATTCTTGAAGAACAATATTTGTGTATTCCAAAGATGTTAGAAACATTAATATCATGTTATGCAGTTTGAAGGAGGTGGACTATTCCAAGCAACAATGGGAAAATGCAGAATCTGGAATTGATCGTCTTGGTGAGAGCAGTCTTCAGCAGATAGAATGTGTGGTGAAGTGAGTTCCCCTCGATGTTCTTTTCTTCAATTTCTGCAGTTCATCGATTATGGTGGCTCATACTCTCTGTGCTGACAGAGAAAAGATAAACACAAATGAGGGCATATGCGGAGAATTTATGTCAATGTCTTCCTTGACAGACAGAGAATTTAGTGCTAGAGTCAATGACATGCTCGTCGCCATTAATGGTTAGTTATAATCTTCCTGTGATTATCATCTTACGCTGCATACAATAAGATGAGATGAATCATCATCAGGAAATAGAGTTGCCCTTTTAAACTTGATCATTTTTCCGTAATGCTTCCATTTCATCCAGCTTTACATATCTCCTTGAGAATGGAATGGTCTCATGCCTTTTGTATTACCGCAGATTCGCTAATGAGAGATCGTGAATGTAAGGAGAAAATGGATTCCATGACATCCCAGTGTATTGATCAGCTCAAGTTAGTGCCGGAGAAGCACAGGGAGAGCATATCAGATGTTCGAAGCAAAGCAGAACAGTGCTTCACGAAAGATTATCAGGTGAATATAGTCAGTCTGATGGACCTATTCCAGCCCTTCCGTTTTGTCTTGTTGTTTTTCAACAGTTTTATTATGGTAACGAGCTGTGTAAATTATATGATGCTGACAACACGCCTTCTGATGCGGTTTCTGGCAGGTTGACGAGGACACGGGCTCAATTCCTAAGAAACGATCCATACAAGTGCCTAACTTAGCAACAATCGAGGATATGAGGATGTCATTCTGTGAGAGCTTGGATGGAGAGAACATGATCGAGAAGAAACTAAGATCCGACGACGTTGGGACGAAGACTCAGCAGTTGCACCAGGAGGCAGTTTCACCTCTCAGAACACCTTTCGCAGATGTCAACTAAGTGATTGCTGACATTTCTAAGAGTCCGAGAATGATCAGAGATCCAACAAGACGGCGACGAAGACTCGGCGGTTACGTCAGGAGACAGTTACACCTCTCAGAACTCGTGTGGAAGATGTCAACTAAGTGAATGCAAGCGTGATCATTTCAAGCGAAGAGAAGAGCTCATCAATTGATGACCAAATGTTTATGATCTCTGACCAAATTTGTGCCAATATTTGCTCAATTAAGGCACAATTCTCAGTGAACATTGGATTTTTCATGATAAATGAATTTTCTTCTCTTCCATCATGTCGGATAGTATCCATTCAATCATCTATAAGGCCTCGATAGTATCTTTCCAAGAGTCATGATGAAGTGGGTGAGGTTACTAACTAGAGGACGTCCTCTATGGACATGACAGTTCCTATCTAACCAAAAAGGGTAAAGTGGGTGAGACCTCGATCGATCTTCTACCCATATGAAATCACGACCAACTTTCTACCCAGATGTATTAAAATACACATTCATATATAGACATAACGTGATAACGAGATCGACTTTATTTATTTTGGGCAGTAAAGCAACAGATGATGGCAATTATTGCTATTTGTCAATGCTTGTAAAAAAAAAAAAATTGACAACTCTAACAAGAACTTTCTGATGCTTTTGGTAATGGAATTGAGTTATGATTTCGTTTGATTTTAAATTTTTAAAAATTAAAAAATGACCCATAATTTTTTTATTTTTTAAAAAATGCCCCATCCCCCTCTCTCCTCATACTCTCTCTCTCGATTTTAGGGTTTCAGACCAACCCTTGCTACTCCCTTGAACGAAAAGCTGCTACTTTTTCCATCTAGGTCGAGGAAATTCACGACCTTGTCGCTTGGGGAGAGCGACAACCACAGGAACAACGACTTAACGACACCATAGAGGAGGGAGTGACCCTTGAGTCAGCTCGTAAATGAGGGTTCCCAGTCGAAGAACACGAGAGGCAGCAGTGAGGCGGTGGAGAACGGCTCGGGTTGGCAGTGAGGCGCCAGAACCCGCTACACACGGAGGGCACGTAGGCAAAGGCAACGATCTCTTGGAGGGAGAGGAAGGAGAGTATGTAGAGCTGGAGGTCCTCCGGGAACTCCGCGAAGGGAATAGCGTGAGAGCTCCAATCCATGATTAATTGCACGGAATTAAGAATAGATCTTTCTGGGTCGAATTGAAAGTTCTGAAATTTCTTGATGGGCAAGAGGAGATTTGAAGGGAAATCAGGTAGAGAAGAGAGATGGGCGTGAAGGAAGACAATGAACAATGATGAGATAAGGGATATAACACATTTTGAAAAATATTAAAAAGTTTGGGTCATTTTAAAATTTTAGAAAGTTTTTGGTGAATTAAAATAGAGTTTTAACTTTGTAACCAAACAAGTTAATATTTCCTTAATTTAGAAATGCACAAATTTTCGATTTGATAACAATTCTAGCATGACTTCAATTTTTTCGTTAATTTGGACGATATCGAGGCCACAAAGAGGTACCGACAACTCCAAACGAGGGAGAGTGCCAACTACCAAAATCAGGAATGATGGGCGAGGTTGTGACTCCACCCATCGAAATCAAGATAATTTCTAATATGAGGGTTCTCTCGATTCCAGAAGGGTGAGGGTCTCGATTCCGGCCACCACCCCCTGATTGGGGATGTCGACTCCTTCCATTGATTGGGATCGTCGGCGTCCTCTATGGCCTCTATTCCGTCAAAATTAACTGAAAATTTGATACTGTACTATAATTGTTATCAAATAAGAAGTTTATGTATTTTTAAGTTAAATAATTTGTATTATAATTATTAAAATGTAAAAAGTTTATTTAATTTTTTTTTAAGTTACAAACCCAAAATTTTTGATAGGAAGGCACTAATTGAAGACAGGTCCAAAAGGACGACGACAAGCATTCCTCCCTATTCAGTACATCACATTTCTCAGGAGGTTCAATTAAATCCAGGGCCCACCCTCGGGCCCACGTATTTCATGAATCCCGTGCGGTTTAACCCAGAAAGGCCCACATCGCGGCCCGCCGATCTACTGAACCCCGGTCCCATCTGATCCTCCTGTCCACGTGGACGGCCCAGATCACGGCTCCACGGACGACGATCGTGCAGGGCACCATGTCCCATCACCTTCCCCCCTCCCATGTCCCATCTCATCAGCCAGAAAAGAGAGGAAAAAAAGAAAAGAAAAAAAAAGAAAGGCCTTCAAAGTCCCAAACTCATCCTCCGCTTCTTCCTTAGATCTCCTCCGCCCGCGATCCCCGTCCCTACTGTCGCCGGCGCTCCTCCCAGCAGTTGGCCCCGCCCTCCGTCCTCGCCTCCCCTGCCGCGATCGCTGCTCCAGTTCGAGCCACCAGCTCACGCGGTCGCAGGTACACAGCAATGTCACCTCAGATGCCGTCTGTGTCTTCTAGTGCTTCCCGTACAGCACAAGTGTACGGAAGATTCTACGGCGTCATTCCATCTTCCTAGCTAGAGAGCAAGGCAGTCCACCGTTTGGTTGCTGATGAAAATGGAGTGAGAGAGCTCGGCAGTTTCTCTCCTCTTCTCATGGGGGAAGAAAATGTCTTCATCAGCTCAGCTCTGTTGTTGCGTTGGGCACACTTAGTCAAAACGAAGAAGCTGATGGGAAAGCTTTCTGATCGTTATGTTGCATGCATAGTCTCCCGATGCTGAACTCGAAATTTCTCTTCGGTTTCTCCCAATGTGGTGTTTTCATTAAGTTTCTAATTCTTATGTATGATTCGTTTGGCAGGCAAGCTTGTGATCGGCTTCTTGTTTCACCGTGGACACATGACGGTTAGATTTTTAGCTTCAACCCCCGGAACATGATATTGATAGCGGTCTCTTGAAGGCTTACATTGCCCTGTAATTGGATTGGTCGATCTGATTCGAAGCACAACAACTACCTTACTACGGCATCTCACTCAACTAAAGGAAATGGTATATGTTCTCTTCGTAATTTTTGCTTGAACGATTATGAGGATAAATAATATTCTTTTTTAAAAAATCCTCTTGGAAGTTTTCTATGGCAGTTTATCTTGCGACTCGATGCTCCCGTGCTGTCATTGTTCAGCCTTGAAGCATCGCATGCATTATTGTTCAAGTTGTCAGCCTATGGATTCTTATTTATTCTCCTTTTTTATCTGGATTTATCTACGGGGATCTACTGATTTGTACTCCCTCAATTGAATGAAATTTTTTGACTGGAGTGGAATGATGGATCTCTAGCCATTTATGACATTTGAGAAGTTGAAACATCTATTCGTACTGTATGTATGAAAACTTGACGTCTGAATAATTTTGAACTTTGACCACTTTGTGCACCCCTGTCAGTTCACGGCCAAATTTTCAATTGGAAGCTTATTATATAGCTTTGGGTTCACTTGTTCTGCATAATGAATTGCTAATTACCAATTTACTATTGCCCACTTGCCAGCTGCCACTACAGTGTTTTTGTTTACGTATATCTTGAAATATCAATGCCATATTTGCATGTCCTTGTTATGGCCGTTCTTGGTGTATCATGTACTGGAATGTTAACTGCAAGTAATTTTCTTGATCACTCTTTCCAGAGCCAGGGATTTTGGATGCCCAAAGGGGGTGGCGATTCAAATGATGGCGAGATGGCTTATGATAGTACTTCCAGAGTGGAAGCAAAGCGCTCTCATCAGTGGTTCATGGATGGTTCTGAGTCAGATCTTCTCCCCAGCAAGAAGCAGGCACTAGAACTTACGAGCAACAACTCATTTTTAGAATTGTTAAATAGTAATCCATCCCAATGGGGCGCTGCTTCTGGCTTTCAAACTGCCTCTGGTCATCTTGGTGAACAGTTATTTGATGCTGAGTCTGCAAGAATGGTTAACTATGATGAGAGAGGCATTCCGTCAATTGGTGCTGGGAAAATGAATATGGCCATGGGGAGGAAGATTCATGAGGATCTTCTTCTCAGTGATTCCTCATTTGGTTTATCAATGTCGCATGTGTCAGAAGATCCTGCATCAGGTCTGAATTATGGTGGCGCTAGAAAAGTTAAAGTCAGCCAGGTTAAGGGCCCCGAGCACGTCATTCCTGTATCCATGGGACATGGCTACAACAAAATGGAGAGCAATCACTTGTTTATGCCTCATGCATTTGTAAGGAATGATGAAAATCCCATATCATTGGCTCTCCCTTCGGGCTTAGGAGCTGGGGATGACAGCATTATATCATTGGGCAATACAAATGGGGGAGATAACAGTGGCATATCAATGGGAAAACCTCATGGAGTTGAAGATGAGAGTGCATCTATAGGACAAACATACCGAGAGGATGAAAATAGTGTGTCTATTGGTCATGTGATAGGCAAGGAATGCAACAATATCATGTCCATAGGTCAAGGTTACCAATCAGATGGTTGTACAATGTCGATGAATCATATGTATAACAAGGAAGGGAATAGCAGTTCAGTTTCTGTTGGTAACAGTTATGAGAAGAGCGAAAATATAATGAGTCACTCTTTTGGTAAAGGACAAAGTACCATTATATCCTTTGGTGGTGGTGATGACGACACCAACTCCTCGAGCAGGCTCGTTTATAATTATGAGATGTTGATGGGCCAAGCTTCTTTACAAATGCCAGATGCAATTGGAAACATGGGTTTGGTTGGGTCTAATGGTGATGCCCAGGTCATTTTATCTGGAGCCGGCAGTAACTCCAAGAAGAAAGAGGAGCATAATATCAATAAGAAATCTCCTTCAAACAACTTCCCCTCAAACGTCCGCAGCTTGCTATCAACAGGCATTTTAGATGGAGTTCATGTGAAGTACATAGCTTGGTCTCGGGAGGTAATCTCAGTGTTTGTCTGCTCATTTTTACCTTTGATTACTGTATGGTGATATATGCTAGTTCTTTGTGTGTTAGAAGGAGCTCCGTGGCATTATAAGAGGTTGTGGATATTTATGTGGCTGTGCATCATGTAATTACACTAAGGTGAGCGACAACTTGTATTGAGGTACTTTTGGAGCACAAAGCGGTGTCTTCGTCCTTAACTGTTGAGATGTTTTGTTGTAGGTAATAAATGCGTATGAGTTTGAACGCCACGCTGGTTGCAAAACTAAACACCCGAATAACCACATATACTTTGAGAATGGGAAAACCATCTACGGGACGGTCCAAGAGCTCAGGAGCACTCCTCAGCATATGCTGTTTGAGGTTATGCAAACAATAACGGGTTCACCAATCAATCAGAAGTCCTTTCGACTTTGGAAAGGTGCTGCAACTTAACTTCTTGGCCAACAGTTTAGCTTATCCTGGGATATTGTTTTTTGTACTCTTAAATAAAGAAAGATGATTCCACTAGATTGCATTACTCAAGTTAGGAAATCTTTCTTTATTTCATTTCAGAATCATACCTAGCTGCAACTCGAGAGCTGCAACGCATATATGGGAAAGATGATGGGAAAGTATTATCATAACTGCTTTTGCTATGTTCAGGTAGAGATAATCCTTATCTAATTTTTGTGCATAGCAGTAATCCCTTTGACTGTGCCCTGTGCTCATGTAATGCTGACGGAGCTAATATTTTTAAGGGCTTGCATATCATTTTCTAGTATTAGGACGAGGTGATCAAATTAAGAGCTCAATTTTGGACTTGAGATCTCTTGCTCTTTCTTTATTACTGGATCACGGATGTACAAGCGCACTGAAGTCTGTATTTTATTCCAAGGGGAAATTAATATAGCACGATGAATGGCATGAGCAAATTATTTTGCTATGAGTCTGATATTCTATTGTCTTTCAATTGTTATTCTCTCTGATGTCTTTTTAAAAATGAAAATCTTAATAGAATTAGTCTAGTGAGCAATGAGAAAAGTATATAAAGTAGAAAAGAAGTGAAACGCTGGACATTTTCTCTGATGCTGATTAGTGCCCTTTCAGGTGACGATAGATATGACTTGCCCCTGTCCTTGACAGCAAGCGTATATGAAATCAAATACCAATATGACTGTTAGTACTATAATTAAATGAGGTGACAACGATTCAGCTCCTCCAAATTAGATGTGTCCATGAAGATTGGTGGCTCGTGCCAATATTTTGGCGAGATAAATGGAACATGACAAAATCTCATGACAGTGGAGTTGTTGCTTTGGTAGATCTAGGTAGCTCATCATTGGGTTATACAGCTTGTATGCCTTCCATCATTAATTCATTTTACTTTCCTTTTTCTTATCGGCGATAGATATAACAAATGAGTACCAAGTTGTACTATCTAAGTACAAATCTTGATTGGGTCAAATGATGATCAACAAACTGGCAAGTATGATCAACAAGTGGCTCTGCACCGTCACTTCTGAGTGATAAAATCTTTGCATGGAACTTCATCTCTCATCATGCATTGGTTTTAAATCCCGCTTACAAAATGGTCATTAGATACGTGAATCTCGATAACAAATTGTACATGGGAGTTGGATTAGCAGGAAATGCCATTGTCTACTCAGAACTAAAGGATGATGGAAGTCAAAGTTTAGACGTTTAAGCTGGGACAGAATCTGTTTTCTCATCTACTTTCCCATCTGCAGTTGATTTTTCCTTGTCAGTGGCATGTATCGTGACCACCTCGTGATCAAATGACTTCTTCCCTTTGCCTCCACTGTTTTTCATCTGTGTGGGTAGGGTTATTTGCTCATCGATTGGTTTCGATGAGGATCCATAATCTTTGCTCTTGCCCCACACAACTAGATAGAGGCCTGCAACTATGATAATTGCACCGAGAACCCTTTGAAGGAAAAGTGAAGCCAAGTTAGCATAATAGGAATGTAATTACTATTACATTTTGTAAGATCTGGTCTGATTTCTACCTTCCCAAGAAGAGTTGCTCTGCCAAAATGAATGACCCCATGATCGCAACAATTACCATGTTTAGAGGACTGAAAGCTGTCACAAAAACCGCCCCTCTTTCTTTCATAACCACACCTTGAATGTAGTAAGCCAATCCTGAGCACACAACTCCCTGCGTGAATGCAAGCTTTATGGTTTTACAAGGAATGTAATCGAATAATCTATTTTTATTGTCTGATCAGCTTGCTGTTTCTCTGTTTATAATTTAGTGATCGGGGTCTTACACTGTATATGGCTGCCAGCAGTTTGGTGTTCCAACCTATAGCCCAGACGGAAGGCTTTCCCCTTTCCATGATGAGTGCTAGAACAGAGCCTTCAATTGTTCCCAGTAAGCAAATCCAAGCTGTGAGAGAGAGCTCGGCGGGATATGTTTCGAGTGTTACAGCCTGGAAAAACAACTTTTCTTCTTAGATGCACACATCAACTGTTATTGCAAGAAAATTTCCATTTCCAGGGAAGACTTCTGTTTTTTCTAGGGTTCATTTTCCGGAGAGGGTTATTGGTTGATTTTTATATGTTCCAGTATTCTTTCCCCATTTCATTTCGGTGAATTAACAGGATAGAAGTAGTTTCTATTGTTCTAAATTCCCGTAAAACAAGGACAATAAGCGGAAGGGGGGGAAAAAGAAAAAGCCCTTTTCTAAATTTATGTGAAAGCATTCTTAGAAATTGAAATGCTCTTCAGGGCTAAAAAGCAAAGACTATTGAATCATGAGGAGCAACATACTTGCAGAATCATGAAGCAAGCCCAACTGAAGCATCCCACTGTGATCATCAGAGAACCCTTGATGGAGTCATGGAGATTGGTTCCTCCACTTCCATGTTGATACTTTGTTCTTCCTCTTGTCCATATTAATTCAATTATCGGTCCTTTCATCAAAGTCATGATCATAGCTCCTGCAACCGTTGCTAATGTCCCAACCACCTTAGCTTGGGTCCGGATGCTTCTAAGCTTTACCTTCTCCAGCCTACAATTGAGGAAACAGTGTTGCAGTTATTCATTTTGCTTTGATGAGCTCTTGCTGTTATCCTTTCTTGCACTTTACTGGTTATTGAAAGAAATTTGTGCAAATTTGAATAGAAGAGTTACCTTAGGATGCAAGCCATTATGAAGGTGATGGCAGGGAGGACATTGCACATGGCCGCTGCAAATGTTGCTGTTGTGTGCTTCATGCCAAGGTAATACAGGTTTTGGCCGATGACTGGCCTATATACGTAATTGAAAGAAGAGACACAGTTATGGTTAAAACTTGTTAAAACTTAAAATTCATGCTTGAGGATTGAAAGTAGAAATATTTTTTTTTTTCTGTTCATAGAAAGGATCATTACTCAAGTAAGCCAAGCACCAGTAGTTTGATGAAGATCGACAGAGTCATCTTTGGCCTTGTTTTCCTGTCATCAACAGATAAAAGGTTAACTGTTGTCTTAGTTTCTGTCCTTTGCATGTCTCTGTTATGCTTTGATTCTTGCGTGCGAGTACATTAGATAAATATTTAGATGGAGAGGGAGATAGCAAGAGACTTGTCGAAGATGATCGCAAAAGGGGCCATCACGATTGTTGCTATGGCGTGGCGGTACACAACGAGCACGTAATTGCTTATTCCCTCATTCAGTGCAGCCTTACAGATGACATCCATCCCCGAGAGGCCGAACTGCAAGAAGATGACTGCGATGAAGGGCTTCAGCCTCTGTAAGCATCCCTTCCCTTGCTCCATCTTTTCTCTATGGACCAGTTGTCCGTGCTAGTTAGTCACTACTCTATTAGCTGAATTATAAGCTAGCTGATCAATTAGTTTGGGTGCTCATTTTGTTCTGGTAATCGTCCACTATAAATACAAGAATACTCTCTAAAAAGTTGAAGATTCTTGCTACACCTTTTTTGCACAATCCTTGGGCTCCACTATTATTGTTGTTGTTGTTGTTGTAGATAGAAGAAAAGCATACTCAATTATTAGCATTGCATTAAGTACTCTCATTGGCCAATCCTTGGACACAGGCTTTTTAATCCCCTCTGTAGAACTTGTTTGACTCATCCTAAGAGCAGTTGCAGAAGTTTAATTGGCTCCTTTCTTCTATTTTATTACTAAATTCTGTGTAGTGTAGTGTGGCTGAGGTTTTGTTTGTTCACCGGAATGGGTTTTTGTTTGTGCTGCTGTACGTAATGGGGGTTGCGTATGTCAAGTGGTTAATGTGTCATGTGTGAGGTAAGGTTGGTCACAGCTGCACTTTGGTTATTTTTAGTACTATTAGCATCCACTTCTGCTGGAGTGTCCTGCTCGGTCTGTGAAGTAACAGAAAGTCTGGTTTTTGGTGCAAATTTGGGCGGAATAGAACAGCCACGTAAGACTCAGCCATCTTACATGGTAGCCTGGTTCGGTAGATAATGCGCCTCATTGCGTGATGATTGGTTACATTAGTTTGGCCTTTTGGTTTTCACTTTTTCCATATTAGGATCCTACATAGTTGTGGCTCCGTGCAGTTTTGTGCCACTATAGCTCAAGATTGAGTAATCTTGGTTTGAAGGATTCAGAAAGGTGGAGCTGTTGAAATCGCAAGGGCTAGCCGTTGCGCTGTGGACAACAATTGATCACTACCTAAAAGAGTCTTGATTTTCCTTGTGTGGATCGTACACACACGATGCGATTGAAAGGAGGTAGGTATTCTATACATGGACTTTTTGAAGATCGCATGGAGTACGGCAATGGTCTCATCATGTTAGCGGATTCGGTCAGATGAGTGAGGTGGAGTAGGAGCTGGCTTTTCAGTGACCACTGGAAGTGGAAAAGTTACCACTCCAGGTCCTGGACAATCACACTGGTTCCGGACTTATGCCCGTGGGGTGGTCATCTACTAACTTATTCGCCACGGGGGTTGATTCTATGGGCATGGGTGATGAAAGGGGGGATATATCAAATCATGGGTTCAGTACCATGCACATATTTGCCGGAAGAACCAAAAATTACGTCCCGTTGCCTTTTCGGATTCCATTATTGAAGGGGCAGTTCAAGATGGTCGACGTTAACATATTTTATCTGCCCCTCTGATTTTCTCTCTTTACTATTTTTTTTTTCAATATATATATATATATATATATATTTTATTTTTTTTTTGTCTGGTCGGGTTTGAATGGTCA
Source organism: Punica granatum (assembly GCF_007655135.1). Classification (NCBI taxonomy): domain Eukaryota; kingdom Viridiplantae; phylum Streptophyta; class Magnoliopsida; order Myrtales; family Lythraceae; genus Punica; species Punica granatum. The sequence continues at coordinate 1,643,034 of NC_045131.1, forward strand.
AATAGACCATGAATGAGGGCTTTTCTTTCTTTTATGATAGAGTTTTCCCCACCACTTGAAATGGTTTTGTTGCATTGTAGTGTATGGTGGCACTACCTTAACACCTTTGCCATATGGGAATGCGTAATGGACCCCTTCCCCTTTCACTTTAGTCACCTCCCGTAAATATACATCTCATTTCTCTTTTATGCAAAATATATGGGCGGCCAAAAAGGCCCAATAATGCAGCTGATACCCCGCCTTCCTTGTTCAAGGGATTTCATGTTTCGATATTACATGATTCGGCGTATCAGAATGATCTTCTTCAAGGATTCACTTCGAAAGAAAACCGGAGCACATCATGTGCAACACCATGCACTGGACTGCCAGGAAGTCGAGATGTATCGGATCCTCAGCCAAGAGAGGTTTGTTGCTGCCTTCACTTATGCCGGATCAATTCAGCTAGGTGAGCCAATGACCTTGGTCCTGTATGAGCCATCCATGAATCTGACTTGGGTTCATCCATGCTGGACCTTAATTAATGAAGCTTGAGCCATCTAGGCCAGACCCATCCGTCTCGGACTCTAATCACAAATTCTATAAACAGTAGATATTTTCACAATTGTCTGTGAAAACTAATTATGTGAAAAAGGTACCAACCCCTTCTCCTGCCCGATGCATCGCATGGACAGTGACATATATCCAAACCTAATGTCCTTGAAGTGCGTATATCCAAGTTAATAGTGCAGGTTCTTCTTAGCGCAGAACCTGGAATATTATGATCACTGGGCTTCTTTTATATTTTTCCTATTAATATTTATTAAAATAATTGGATTCCTTTGATTTGCTAAGAGGAATCACTTACATTTATGTGATTTATTTATCTGTTTGTTTGTTTGTTTGTTTATTTATTTATTTATGTATGTTTTTATGTCAGGAAGAGGAGATTGAATATGCTGAAAACAAAGCTCCAGAGAACCAAAGGTGTGAATTCTCAGTACTTTGCATCTTCACGAGGACGTTGGAAAATTCTTATTCCAGGGACGTAATTTTTATATTTAACGCAATAACTCCCGAGAATTTCTTCCTTTTTTCCCTTAAAAAGAATAATTATATTCCCAAAATAAGAATTAAAAAAAAAAAAGATAAGAAGGGGAATGATATCTAACTCTCATCCATATCCATATATATATATATATATATATATATATATATATATATAATGGTGATGTTCTTCCACCTTCAGGGACGAGAATTATATGTCTCAAGAACAATCAGGAATCGACACCCAATCTTGTCTCTTCAAGTCCCACGTTGTATCCATCCTGCCAACTCCATTTTCATCATCGCCTCGAGATATTTTGCTTAGAGAAAAAGGTTCATGACTAAGCTGTAAACTCTCGAGTCTAGGATAGGTAGACGTATCATTTTGCCATATATATGTATCCTCCCAAGCGTACGTGTGGAGGTGGACATATACACAGCATGAGATGGTCCAGTCATCCTCCCACGATCATGAAAATTTGACTACATGAAGGAAAATTGAATAATGAAGAGCTTTGTGTTGCTAATGGCAGGCAATAAAAAAATACTAGTGCTTTTCCCAGTGTACATATATACAAGTTGCTTGGTTTCGATATTTTCTTTCTTTCTTTTTTTAATGGTCTTCCTTCAAACTATACATCCCAAGTGGCTTGTGTTTTCGTAAACATACACACGCACGAGCACACAGATATATATATATATACATACATACAATTTTTTTCAGGAAAAGGCTGGCTTTTTGTATCTCCAATAATAGCACAAGAATTATTCAGATTCCGGATGCTTCACAAAAAGAAAGATTGATTTCTCCTCCTCAGTTGAGTATGGTGTGGCAAGCAATATTATTTATTTTACATTGGGATCGAGCCCACTTACCCTTTTGATGTCCCATATATAGGAGTGGCCTCTTACTCTCAACCCCCGAAAAATTAATGTCCGAATCCATTGCACTCATTGCTAGTTGCTACCAAACATTTATGATTGATACCAGGTTTTGGTATCGCGGAAAGGGAATTTGATACCGTGCGCACATCAATCAGATATAGGGGCGTCATATGGTTTGCAATTTTACTTCTTTTGAGGTTCTGCAGGTCCTGATGCTCGAGTTCAAAAAAACAGTCAGTTCAGAAAAGAAATATATATATATATATTTCGAGGAAAAGAAAAACTCAAAAACTTCATCCTATGTATATAGTTTGGAAATTTAAAAATAAATGTGGGGGGTCAATCATGATATAAATGTGACCTATCTTTTTTTTTTTTTTTTGGCCATAATATGGGCACTGGTTGACAGAGGGGAAATCAATCATGATATTGGTTAAAAACCTGGTAATCTTTCCAAGTACTCGATCGAGAAATTCTGCCTCTCCCACGTTTCTTCCATTTTATGCACGTGTTATCTCTTAAAACAATTGTAAGAGGAGAATTTAACGTTGGGAAAGGAATTAAATTCCTAATCATAATCCTCAGGAAATTTCCGGTTACAAGAGAAACACGTGAATATGATGTAATGAGATAAAAATTTTATAATAACTAATAAAGAAATACGAGTAGTCAAATCACGAAAATTGAATCTGTAACTTATTGGTTGACGATGTCATTACACTGCAACCTCTTTCTCAGTATTCGACACCTTTAAATCAATTGGGTAACGATTAAATTATAAAAAGAGGAGATATATATATCATATATGTGTGTGTGTACGCGAATGAACGTTCTCCATGCTGTTTTCATGTTCATGAAACTTTAGGGTTGGGATCGATGGTGTATTACGGAACTGACAAAAGCCAATAGAATTATGGAGATGCAAAGCACAAGATAAGAATGAGATAGCTGCATGCATATCCTCACGTATATACGAGAAAATTCATAAAGAACGGTTCCCATTCCATCTTTGTTGCATTATTTTCCAAAGTAACAAAAGCAATGTCGACTTTGGGGAGTGACAGATCATTCATAAGGGCATCTCATGGAATCAGATGATTAATTCTTAGATCAATCGGTCTCATTCAATGCGGATTGTGGACCCGTGTAAGACCAAGCGATGCATGGTTGTTTGTAAGCGCTACACGAGTCACATTCCACTCTCTCAGTTGTTAAACTTTAATGAATACGCACTCTTACACAACATTTCGATCATAAAAATTATCTAGATAACTATGTAGCAGGGTGTGTATAGATGTGCTTTGTTTTTAAATAAGTGACGAGACATTACTATGGGCAAAGGGGTTGACCCGACGATCCAATACTATTGATTCTTTATGGACCGGACCGGTTGTCGAGTGTTTACCCATGAAGTTTACCTTCATGGACCGGTCTAGAGATAGCCTTCATGGGCCTAATTTTGGCCCAATAAAAATGTCAGCCCAGAGATGATGAATTGCAATCCTGTGATACCCGTCCTAATAGAAATTTTGTTCATCTTGAACATTGTGACCAATTAAAAGTTAACATTTAACATTTAACAAGATCTGATCAATCACACTAGGTAAAAAGTAAAATCTTGAAGCAACTGAGAACAAAATGATCATTTTTGGTCAGGGCAACCCTATTATTTCTTCTGATATTTTCCCACATAAATGGAATGGATGGTAATTTTGACCACGGTCATGGGCAATGATTGGCCTTTCCCCGTCTTACGGTTGGTTTGAGAATGCTATCAAAAAGTGCTGAAATAAAATTACTGAAAATGTAATTATTGGTTTCATAATAAGTTTAAATGTTTAGAAGATATTAAAAATTGATATATATATATATATATAAATATATAAGGACTAAGAATTGAATTGATATATACAATGATCAAATTAATATCTATAAGGACTGAATTGATGTATACAACGATGAAATTGACGTATACAAGGCCAAATTTAATGAGCAAATTAATATTTTCATTTTTTATATGGACGAGTTATATCGATCCGGTCCCTCTCATAAAGTAAAAATAAAAAATTACTTTTTCTTTTTTCTTGTCATAAATAACCGAATGATTAACACTTCAGATACAAAATAAGTCAAAGGAATTTTCATAGGCACCTATTAATCTATTGTCGAGAAAATCACGGTGACAATCATCAAAGGTAATTCAACCAATGGTTTGCAAAATTTGCACCAAACAAATGTTTCTCCTTAATCAACCGAAAAATTGTTTCTCCAAAAAAAAAAATGGAAAGGAAAAAGTCCTCAATAGACTTCCACCGAATACTATCTCATATATATAATTTGTAACATCCTTCATCTACGATTTTGTGTTGAGGAAATCATGAACTGAAGCGTGTATGAGAGAGCATATGCGGATGCGACTATTATTATTAATTAGGTGCCAGCAAATGCTATATATATATATATATATATATATATGCATGTTATATTGTCCTTATCAAAAAAAAATTGTTATATTGTTAATTAGTTGTGGTTTGCATATATATGATTTTTAAAACACAAAAATAATTCTGGTAAGGAATCACGTTGGCTGTATAAGAATGATAGAGTATTTAATCGGAAGATCCTCGAAGATGCTGTGCTTTAGACAGCCTAAGTATCGAGGATGTGATATATATATATATATAGATGGTTGTGAAAGACACTCGTCAACTCTGCCCCCCAATAAGAAAATAAAAATAAAAATGCTACAGTAATTATATATATATATATATATATCAGTAAATTAATTGGTTTATTCTCCAAAGTCAAAGGGAGAAAATTAATTAAAGAAGGAGAGAAAGAAGTTGGGTGGCATGCATATACACTGGGGATATTGACTGGTAGGTTTTTCTATTATACATATAAATATAGATATACACACTAGATATACACATATGTAAGTATTCATGTACTGCAAATGAGAAGAAAAATGAGTGCCAGCCATTGATTCGAGGGTTAATGGACGAGCGTTCTTGGGCAGCTCCTTCCACATATATATCGATCCCAACCCTTACTCATCTTCTTCATTTTTTCTATTAGGGAGAGATATGCAACCAAAAAAAAAAGTATATATATTGGTTGGCAATTCATATTGCTTTCCAGCCGCCTCCTCCTATATGTGGCCTTCATAACTACACATCCTTCGACCACGAACATGAGGCCTTGGTTCATGCTGCCATGCATATAGAGGATAAGTGTTGTAGTATCAACTTACTGTTTCCGATTCAATCATTCCTAGGACGACTCGGCAAAAAAAAAAAAAAAAGGACTATTAATCATATATCATAGGGTGTTTATTACAGAACTTTTGCACATTCTGTTGCTTGTACTAATATATGATTGCATTGGATATTATAGATTTTTGACTTTATGCTATATATCTCTTCATTGACGAGTAATTTTTATCAGTTCCTATTTTTTTTTTTCCTTACACCGAAAAGAGAAAGGAAACTTTTCCCCGGTTCAGCTAATAATTGGTAATATACTTGATACAAATATTGTATGAGACGACAAGCGGTTTGCACGCTAATATTGTAATCAAACGTTATTTTGTCACGGTATACTTATTAGGACGAGCTTATTTTGACAGGACCCATAACAAGTTCTCTATTATGCTTCGATTCGTGCGCGCGAGTACATTAGATAAATATTTAGATGGAGAAGGAGATAGCGAGAGACTTGTCGAAGATGATAGCAAAAGGGGCCATCACGTTTGTTGCAACGGCATGGCGGTACATTAAATCTCGGCTAGAAGGATTCAGAAAGGTTGAGCTGTTGAAAATTGAAATCGCAAGGGCTAGCTGTTGCGTCGGGGACAACAATTGATCTCATTCAATGCAGAATTTCGACCCATTTAACATCAAGCGTTAATGCATGGTTGTTCGTAAGCGGGTCACATTCCACTCTCTCAGTCGTTAACGCATGGTTGTTTGTAAGCGCTAAATGAGTCACATTCCACTCTCTCAGTGGTTAAACTTTAATGAATATTCACTCTTACACGACATTTCGATCATACGGTGTATAGATGGGCTTTGTTTTTAAATATGTGACGAGACCCGAGGATCCAATACTATTGATTCTCTATGGACCGGACCGGTTGTCGAGTGTTTACCCATGAAGTTTACCTTCATGGACCGGTCTAGAGATAGCCTTCATGGGCCTAATTTTGGCCCAATAAGAATGTCAGCCCAGAGACGATGAATTGCAATCCCAATAGAAAAATTGCTCATCTTGAAGATTGTGGCCAGTTAACACATCTAACATGTAACAAGATCTGATCAATCACACTCGGAAAAAAAAAATTAAAATCTTGAAGCAACTGAGAACAAAATGATCAATTTGGGTCTGGCAACGCTATTATTTCTTCTGATATTTTCCCACATAAAATCATGTGTTCATCTCACACAATCAAATGGAATGGATTGTAATTTTGACCGCAGTCATGGACAATGGTTTGCCTTTCCTGTCTTACGGTTGGTTTGAGAGTGCTATCAAAAAGTGCTGAAATAAAATTAATGAAAACATAATTATTGGTTTCGGAACAACTTTAAATGTTTAGAAGATGTTAAAAGTTGATATATACAAGGAATGAGAACTGAATTGATATATATAATGACCAAATTAATATCTATAAGGACTAAAGATGTATACAAGGACTGGACTGATGTATACAGCGACAAAATTAATGTATACAAGATCAAATTTAGTGAGCAAACTAATATTTTCATTTTTGATATGGATTAGTTACATCAATCAAGTCCCTCTCATAAAGTAAAAAAAAAAAACACTTTTCCTTTTTTCTTATCATAAATAACTGAATGATTGACACTTCAGATACAAAATAAGTCGAAGGAATTTTCATAGGCACCTATTAATCTATTGTCAAGAAAATCACGTTGACAATCATCAAAGGTAATTCAACCAATTGTTTGCAAAATTTGCACCAAACAAATGTTTCTCCTCAATGAACCGAAAAATAGTTTCTCCAAATTTATTTTTTTAAAAAAAAAGGAAAGGAAAAAGTTCTCATGATACTTCCACCCAATACTCTCATATATATAATTTGGTAACATCCTTCATCTACGATTTTGTGTTGAGGAAATCATGAACTGAAGCGTATATGAGAGAGCATATGCCGATGCGATTATTATTATTAATTAGGTGCCAGCAAAAGCTATATATATATATATATATATATATGTATGCATGTTATATTGTTATTACTATATTGTCCTTATCAAAAAAAATTGTTATATTGTTAATTAGTTGTGGTTTACATATATATGATTTTTAAAACAAAAAAATAATTATGGTAAGTAATCACATTGGCTGTATAAGAATGATAAGAGTATTTGATCGGAAGATCCTCGAAGATGCTGTGCTTTACACAGCCGAGCTATCGAGGGTGTGATATATATATATACATATATATGGTTGTGAAAGACACTCGTCAACTCTGCCTACAATAATTATATATATATATATATATATAAATCAGTAAATTAATTGGTTTATTCTCCAAAGTCAAAAGCAGAAAATTAATTAAGGAAGAGGAGAAAGAAGTTGGGTTTCATGCACATACACTGGGGATATTGACGGGTAGGTTTTTCTATTATAAATATAAATATAAATGTACACACTAGATATACACATATGTAAGTATTCATGTATTGCAAATGAGAAAAAATGAGAAGAAAAATGAGTGCCAGCCATTGATTCGAGGGTTAATGGACGAGCTTTCTTAGGCAGCTCCTTCCACATATATATCGATCCCAACCCTTCCTCATCTTCTTCATTTTTTTTACTAGGGAGAGATATGCAACCAAAAAAAAAAAAAGATTTTGTTCATATTGCTTCCCAGCCGCCTCCTCCTATATGTGGCCTTCATTACGACACATCCTTTCGACCGCGAACTTGAGGCCTCGGTTCACGCTGCCATGCATATAGAGGATCAAAGTCATATATATTTAGATGTCGTGATGATCTCTAACCATTCGTAAGTGTTGTAGTATCGACTCACTGTTCTCCGAATCAATCATTCCTAGGACGACTCGGCAAAAAAAAAAAAAAATCACACTACTAATTATATATCACAGGGTGTTTATTACAGCACTTTTGCCCGTTCTGTTGCTTGTACTAATATATGATTGCATTGGATATTATAGATTTTTTGTCTTTATGCTATATTTCTCTTCATTGACGCGTAATTTTCATCAGTTCCTACACCGAAAAATAATAAGGAAACTTTTCCCCGGTTCAGCTAATAATTGGTAATATGCAGTTTGTACGATCTGTCAAATGTCTCTATCTCTCCCTTATAAATCTAACTTCGTTCTCTCCCTCTCCTTCGATAGGTCTCACTCGCACATGCAATTTCCTCACCATTAGAGAAATCTATGCCTTCCTTTTCGACTAAAAGAGATCGACAGATATGTGAAGTTTGCAGCTGAGCGAGCATAGACAAGTTCCAACTTGAATTTATCGTATCTGATAAATACGTATTTGTAGGTATTGGAAGCACAATAATATGTCGACAAAAAATTGCGCTATGTGAATGGTATATTTGTATCTCTCTCTCATTCATGATGATACGATCAAGACCAACCCCATACCACATAAACTCGGAGGTATGGGATGTAGCATGTGTGGCTTGTCTCATCGCCTATGTCATCGGACCATTTACATCAATTGATATGGTTCCCCCGATTTAAGTTTTTTCTTTTCTTTTTTAGTGTGAATTTTGATATCTGGAAGTCCAATTAGGTCTTGGCTAATTTAGTCGAGTCGAATCGGTCCACTAAGCCGTAAAGCTCTCACAGCGTGAATTTTCTGCATTCACAATGACTTAAACTCGAGACAGAACAAGCGCCGAACTGCTTGAACCAACCTATATTGGTAAGTTTTTCCTTTTTTAATTTATTGGTATCCACTAGTCAATATTCTTAGTCATTTTACTTTGCTCATCGATCGATCGATCGGAGCATTGTCCATTGAATATTTCCCGAATAAAGTTCGATTTACCTTTTCTTCTTTTTCTCAGGGAAGGAAACAAAATACATGGAATGTGACGAAAGGGAATTTCACTTTGTGATCCCCATTGATTCTTTGGTTCTTTCCTTTTTCTTTCATATAGTACGGTCTAGACTCCGTAAACGCTACGCACATACATACTATGGTATATTCCAAGCTAACTAATATAATCTATAAGATCATCAAATGTAAATCTATTTGGTCTGACGGTATAACCTCTCTCCAAATTGACGGAGAGAGAGGCGGCTGAAGAGTCGGAAATGGCCGGTAACGGCCGCGCGAACCGAAATTCGCCGCGCGAAGGAAGACCGTTAGGAAGATGGTCCCTGTCGGTCGGTGGGCCCAGGGCCCAACTCAGTGGCCTAATCAGAGTCCGACTCACGACCCAACGGGCCTGCCAGCTGGCAGCCCGGAGAGAATGTACATTACGGGGTTTTCATTTCCATGGACCGGAGCACTTTTCTTTGCGACGTCAGGTAACTAAACTGAGCATTTTCCCTCTTTTCCCTTTCCCTTTCCCTTTCCCTTTCTTCGCTTTATTTATTAGTTTATTTATTAATTATTTATTATTGACGGTGCCCTTTAAATAGCAGGTGGAAATAGAGCGGGAACGTGAACCAGCTTCGTGCGTTACTTCTTCTTCTTCTTCTTGTTTTTCCTCCTCCTCCTCCTTCCAACTCCATTTCTAGGTTTTTCTACTTCTTTGCAGCTTCTTCTGGTTTCCGTTCATTCCCGTTTTGAGATCGTCGCTCGCGTTTTCTCACTGGCGGCTCGGTTGTTCTGCAGGCAATCTAGTTTCTTCGTCTCAGGAGCTGAAAAGCTGCATCAGGTACATTTTGGGCTTCAATTTCGGTTTCAGATCGCCATTTTCGAGCGGTTTCTGTAGCTCTCTCTTGAGTCCGTAGTCTGATTTTGTGCTGCTTCTTGTGCTCGACGCAGAGATTCGCTTGAGTAAGCGAGAAGCGCATGCATGATATTTTGATTTCTGTACCAGCATGTGTGTGTGTGTTTTTGGTGCTGTGGATCTTGTCAATGATAAGCGAAATTTATGCGATTTTTGACCGAAATTGCGCATTCCACAGTTTTGTGGAGATATGATTGACCATGACTACACGCGACTTCTTTCGGTTCATTTCTTATCAGTTATTTTGCTGTCTTATATCTACAAGAATGGGGATTTCAGGCTGAGTCTCGCTCGATTCAGATTCCAAGCAACTCATTATATATTTGAGCTGATCTTTGAGTCTTGGTGAATGGTTGTTTAGCCTTTCTACGGAGCAAGGCTAGCAGCATAATCAGTTATTGAGGGGAAAGAATAGCTAAGATCCTAAACGAGTCGTGCCAGAACCCTCTGGGCCCGTTTTTGAAAACTAATGTGCTGGTCGCAGTTGCTGTTCTCTCCTGGTTTTGAAGCAAAGAAGATAAAAAAAAGCAAGATGAACTACTCATTTTGCTGTTGCGAGAGAGTCATCTATAGTCTTTCTGTTTCAATGCCACCAAACTTACTATTAGCAAAAAACTGTCCCATTGGAATTTCTCTATAAATTTGGTGAATTTATCAAGTTGGTATGATCTGCTTCTGTTTTGAATACTTGATTTCTCATAACAAAGAAACCTTTGGAAGACATTCTCTGAATCGTCTCATTTTGCAGTGATGGCTCCGCCTAGCGAGACTCCAGTCAAGGGTGCTGACTCCCAGCCTCGCTCACAAGCACCGCTGAATGAGAGAATCCTTTCATCCTTGACCAGGAGGTCTATTGCTGCGCACCCTTGGCATGATCTTGAGATAGGTACAGAGTGTTTTTATTTTTTCTGCATAGAATGGAAAATGCATTATATGTGGTCCTGCCTTTTTCTTAAAGGTCTGTTTAGCGCTATGTAATTTCAAGTTTTTTTCCTTTTCCATCTTAATGCAGGACCTGGAGCTCCAAAAACTTTCAACTGTGTAAGTTATTAAAATCATTGGCTGTAGTAACAAAAGGATATTATAACTGCCCTATGAATCCCTCAATTGATGATCAAGTACATATGCAAATATCTACGTTAATTTCTTTCTTTTCTGGCAGTGGCAAGTATACAGAAAACACATAGTTTATACGAACTGCAATATCAACAACTCTTGGGCATGACATGCCGACGTCATTTGCACTTCTAACTAAAGGAAGAAAGATGGACATGAGCAAGCCAAACCCTGTTTTTGCTTATAATATTACTTGATTTCTTATCTGAGTAAAGCTGGACCTTCTTGAGTTTGTTCTCAGATAACATTTTTCTCCTAGTGGTTAAAACTCTTCTGTCAGAGTAAAAGAGATGTGCTAAATATATGGAAATTAGTCTGATATTGATTGGTAAAAAAAATCTGATGTTGTTTGATCAAATAATAATATAATATTTTACCTAGTCATCTAAAAGGACTCAAGTATATCATGGCAAATTTGTGCAGGTGATTGAAATTGGTAAGGGGAGCAAGGTGAAATACGAACTTGACAAGAAAACTGGACTTATCAAGGTAAGTTGAGTGAACACATTTCTCCGAGCTTATTCTGTGGTGTTTGTTGAGGTTTTCTTGATGGGCTCATATGCGCAGGTTGACCGTGTGCTGTACTCATCGGTTGTGTATCCCCACAACTATGGTTTCATTCCCCGCACTCTCTGTGAGGACAACGACCCCTTAGATGTCTTAATCATCATGCAGGTATGTCACCTCATGAGGGTCTCTGTTCTACATGTCATTGTTGTATTCATGCACAGGGCGTTGGAAGAGCTTCATGTATTAATTTTGTACTTTCCAATCTCACTAGTATCTTATTTAATAATAAAGTAACATTGGATGCGTATTTGAAAAAGAAAAACTGATCATGCGAGAAACTCTTAAACATCGAAGCACTTGAATTAAATTTAAGATGGTCTCTGTTAAGTCCCTTAACCCCATTCCTCAATTTGAGATTCTTACATCTCAATTCTTGGGATGTTTAACTCACTATATATGCACAGCTTTCTCAAACAATTAGATGCAAAAGTTCTCTCTCTTAACATATTGTTAACTGATTTTCGTAGGAGCCTGTTCTTCCAGGATGTTTCCTTCGGGCTAAAGCCATCGGCCTTATGCCTATGATTGATCAGGTATATACTCCCATTTAACCAAGAGAGATTATTCTTCTTATTGTTGTATGTTTATTAATTTTCTCTACACAGGGTGAGAAAGATGACAAAATAATTGCTGTTTGCGCTGATGATCCTGAGTACCGACACTACAATGACATCAAGGAACTCCCCCCTCACCGTCTGGCCGAGATTCGTCGCTTCTTCGAAGACTGTATCCTTTCTCTGATGTTTGGATAACTTTCACTCAATTTAGTCCTCTTTTAATACATCAATACTCTATGAGCGACTTTTAATCCTTAATAATAACTGATCAGACAAGAAAAATGAGAACAAGGAAGTTGCAGTGAACGATTTCCTCCCAGCTTCTGCTGCCCTGAAAGCAATTCAGCATTCCATGTAAGTAAATTAATCTATTCAACTAAAAAAAAAAAAACGATTATCACTAATCTGGTCTCAAAAATGCCTCGTGATTGTACCGATGTCCCAAACTATAAAAAAATTGTTTGAATATGGTTTAATTAGTTATGCAGTTTGACTTATGTGATTCTTCACATAATAATTCCGGACAACTTTTCTTCTTCCTCAAACTGATCAGGGATCTGTATGCAACCTACATCGTGGAGAACTTAAGGCGGTAGAGTCGTCTCCGATCAGCGAAGGATGCCAAAAAACTGCAATATTATCTTTTATATGGATGATGACGATAGTATGAAGTCCTTTCCATGTGACAAATACTCGTATAGTTCTGTACTTTTGCTACTCTCAGGAGTTACCGTAGTAATATGTTGTCTTTGCATTTTGTGGATGGATTAGCATCACGGTATGCTCATGTTTACAGTTGAAGGGAAGAAATGGTTCCCCCCTTGTAGATTGTTTTGTTGTAATGTCACTTGCTTTTGGTCCATTTTTAGTATTCCACGCCTACAATTTGTTCAACTATACATTGGTAATTCACCAGTTGTTTTTACACTGCTTGTTTGTATCTGTAGCAGCTGTAATCGATAAGCATCTCATCTCAGCCATGTAGTTTGATCCATGGATGCAGTGCGACCTCCACCCGATATTCGAGGTTGACACCATTTTGTTGTTCGATGGGACGCCAGGTTCATTCGTGTAAGAATGACATTTCCCGTGAAGAAATCAATGGATCCTTAACCAGTCGATTGCAACCCTGAATTGGGCCCTCGTTCGTGTATAGCCCAATTCTGAACTCAGCCCCAAAATTACCAAAAATTAAAATAAATAAATAAATAATAAATAAATAGAAAAAAGAAAATCCAATATCGCAAAATATCCCACCTGAGTGAGGGTGTGGCCAAAAGAACCGTAAACCCTCATCGGGGATTTCCTTTCAATTGATTCTAAAACCCTTCTCGCCCTTACAAAACCTCTCTTCTTCTTCTTCTACCTTTTTCTCCCTGTATCACTGCAACCTGCAAAATCTCATCCTCGCCAAGCATGAGCTCCTTCACCAATTCCACCACCAACTTCGACAATCTTCTCCTCCAAACCCTGATGGGCCGGCTCCAAATCCGCCCGCCACAACCCTCCTCCGCCGCCGCCGCCTCCCACCACCCTCTCATTTCTCAGTCCCTTGAGGACCTCCTATTCGACGCCGTCAACAACCTCTCCGACTTGGACGATGATGACGATGAGGACGACGACTACGGGACTGATTCTAAAACCCAGCTCGCAAGGGAAGAGTCCAAGCTCGAGAAGGAAATCATCAAGGTGATCCTCGCCGGCAACACCGATTCCCTCAAACCCAATTCAGGTCCGTCCCCGTGTTTTTACTAATTGTTCGTAGTTGAAATCTACCCAGCATAAGTAGAAATTGGACTTTTCATTTCATTAGCAGCATACGGTTGGTTGATCGATTTACATGATGAAGATAGTCGACTCAACGAGTTCAGATTTTATATGCGGAATCTGATGGTCCTCCTGCTCATATGATTTTGGCTAACATCTCTCGATGAGTTTATATGCAAAAACACCAAATGTGATAGTATCGCTCGTTTTGATGTTTGTCTATTAACAAGGTCAAGCTGTCACCATCGGCGAGCACCATATTTGTGTCGGGTTCCACGAGGAAACCGGATCAGAGTATCGGGTATGGGAGTGGCACGGTCATATTATGCTCTTTGATGAAGAGGAGGGGTATATGCCCGAGTATATATACGGGAACTACTTTGAGAGATTGAAGGGTAAACCACGAAGAGGAGTGGAGGCTGTTAAGGACAAGGAAGAGGAGGAGGTGGAGAAGAAGGAAGAGGAGCAGGTGGGGAACTTGGGGTTGAGAGAGTTGATCGATGGTGGAGAATCAGCAGGAGCAGCTCGGATTCTTCACAGGAATGCCAATGCTGGTTCCCCGAGGTGCATATGACTAATCCTTCGTTTGTCTTGAATTATTTTATGATGCACATTTGTTTTGCATTGCCGCATCTCTTTGTTGATGTGTCTTAGATCCATCTCTTTACAATGGCTTTAAGAAGATATGTCGTGTTCGCTTCTAAATCTCCCGAGTGTTAAAATCGTTCAGAATAAATTGATCTCCTTTGGAGTATTTGCAAACTTTGACACGGGCATTTATCATGTGGTCATAATGAGAATTTTTCCTTCCCGTATTTTTTGACTCTTGATTTTCGCTATATTACCCCGCATTAGATGCATTTGGTTAATGTTTGTTAGAGTTGCAAGTTTGCCCTCATAGTTCGATCTAGTGCTTTGTTGGTGATATATGTGCTTTGGGGGAGCTTATTTGTGGTTCTAGGTTTGATCTAGATCTTACTCGATTGAGAACATTCGAGCAGTAGCTCGGGCGTTAATGATTAGTCAAAAACATGGAGAAACTATCACCTGCAACTTCACCCCACGAACATGACTGAGAAAAATTGTCTCGTAGGATGGGCTAACATGTATGTAACATCATTGGCCTTATCGGCCTTTTTTTTTTTTCCCTGTGGGAAGTATTGTTTGGATATGTTTATCTTTATTATAAATTTCTGCCCATGCCAACCTGATTAGGCTTAGTGTTTTCTTTTTCGTTTGCTTAGCTTATTTTTCCAACTTTCTAACATTGGATGGCTATTTCTGTGCATATATCTTCAGCGGTATGAAATACATCTGACAGAATTTGACTGCGAAGATCCCCGACCGTTTTGATAAAAATAAGTCTTAGGATGGTGAAAGATCAAACTACGCACAGTCATATATCCTGCGGGTTTATGTTGCCTCCGTTGATCCGAGGTTCTGCCTAGTGTTCTGTCCAAAGAAGATTCAAGTTTGACAGTGCAGAGGATTGCCATTTATTTGTATGTCACTGTACTATGATCAGTTCTTCCAAATTAGCCGAGTAATTACCCGAAGTAATATATCGGTTTCACATCTGTTAACGACTCCTGCTGTTGCTTGTGGGATTTGTTTCTCTAGTCTTTGGTGTATTTCTTCTACTACTCCTGAAGCTTGCATAGCTGATGTGGTCATGGTGAAAGAAGGGATCAAGTATTGCTTGCTCACCTTCGAAATTGATGCTTCCAATGCTGATTTTGCTCGCCATCCTTTTTCACGAGCATCATGTGATAGGGTTAGCTGTGCAGCCGGTCGATTTTAAAACATAGTAGAACCCATGTATATTCAATTCAGTGCACCTTTGAGATGTAAAAGTTGCGACCCATATCATCCGGAAAACATGCCATCTATTGTTCGTTTCCGACTCCGGGCTGATTCATGAATAGTTCCATCAAGTAATTCTCAACATCTTCAAATTCACAACTCTTATTATGCCCCGAGGTGGAACGAGAATTTGATCGTTAGGTTGGTATTGGATATAGTTGGGCTCATTCCACGCCTTAGCCCATGCCAATAGCTCTTCCGGGCCCAATCAATTTTCAGTCAATCGACCGATGTGAGCCGCTCACGTGGCTCAGAACGGACGGTTAGTAGGCGTCCAGCTCATCGATCCGTGAACATTTTATGTGCCAATAGAAATCTGTCTCCGACTCTTATATAACCTTCTCGATCTAATCCTTTTTCCAGTTGCTCGCAGTTCGCGAATTTCACCAAACTCCCTGCGCTGCATTTGTTTGTCTCCTCCGCTTCAGAAGCGATCGTCAATGGCACCGAAGCCCGCAGGGGAGAAGAAGCCCGCAGGGGAGAAGGCCCCGGCGGAGAAGCGGCCGAAGGCGGAGAAGAAGATCTCCAAGGACGGCGGCGACCTGAAGAAGAAGAAGAAGGCGAAGAAGAGCAGCGAGACCTACAAGATCTACATCTTCAAAGTCCTGAAGCAGGTCCACCCGGATATCGGGATCTCCAGCAAGGCGATGGGGATCATGAACAGCTTCATCAATGACATCTTCGAGAAGTTGGCCCAGGAAGCTTCTAGGCTCGCGAGGTACAACAAGAAGCCCACAATCACGTCTCGGGAGATCCAGACCGCAGTCAGGCTCGTCCTCCCGGGGGAGCTCGCCAAGCACGCCGTGTCCGAGGGCACAAAGGCCGTCACCAAGTTCACCAGCTCCTAAAATTTGAGTTTCGTATAGTAGGGTTTCAGTTTTGATTTCGAATTTTCTGATGTTATTATTACTACTGACTGATCAATGAAATTGATATGTTTCTCTCATTGCAAATTTGCGACCCTGCTTCCGTTAAATTTGAACCGATTGGAAATGGTTGGAGGGAAACACAATCGATCATCAGACATAATAAAGCGGTGAACTTCGATGTCAAACCTGCAAATCCTGATCAACTCAATTGTGAGGCAAATGGCTTCAAACAGGTTCTGATCACAGCCTGTCGTCACAGAGTAATCTGTCTTAGCAGTAATTCATTTCAATTTTGACGGATGTGATGAACTGCCTGTGATCTGTGTTCTGCAAAGATTGAAATGCAGTGTTCTTGGGCAGGAGAAAAACATTTGTTAAGGGTTGTTGAGAGTGAGACGATCATCGTGGGACTGAGAAGTAGAGGGTGTTCCGAGCCCTGTATTTTTCACAATACTCGGGCCTAAGGGGACTGATTTCAAGATTTTATCGGATCCTACCGTTGAATCCTGAAATCAGAATCCGGAACCTTTGTATTATATCACAGGTATCGGGTACGGGTTAGAACCTATAAATTTTTTTCTGACTAAATAAAATAAAAAATGTCACGTACATGATTAGTAATAATACTAAATAGAATATCAACAAAGATTTAGATTAATTCACGACAACAAAAATATAATATATCTCATCAATTCACCGATAAAATTAAACATCTATAATACGATCTCACACAACAAAGTGACTATATTCTGATTCATTAGAAGAGGTAATATCTTTACTCTTTTCTTTTTTTTTATAATAAATAACATGATTCGGGTACCATGTAGGCATGAATCGGACTAGAATCATTTTTTACCGATTTCTGATTTTAATACCCGAAATCTATCATATTTTCAATACGAGTTACCCGAACTTTATCCTAATGGGTAGGTTCCGACCGATTCCAAATATACTCAATACCCCCTGGACACCCTACTGAGAAGCACTAAAAAACAGGATGAGTGGTTTTGCAGGAAGTGGGATGGCTTTTAAGGACATAATATGATATCTAAACCAAGTGTGATGGATGTGAGGAACTGCAGATTGCTTTTAATTGCAGAAGTGTGAATCGCTACCTGAATTAGTGGAAGTCAACATCTTCAGGTTTGATGCTTAATCAATTGTCTAGAATTCGTGTCAATCCTTCAAACCCATAAGTGAATGCAATATATATAGTAGCACACAAGCTTTTTCAATGCGGGGCAATAGGTTGTCATCTTCTCTTAAAGCTTTTGCATTGATCTGCAGTACGAGCTATATCTATTTATCTTTGCATATCATCTGCTCACACGGCTATACGTCTCATAACGTTTATGAAATTAATATCGAATTAATATCAATGGCGATGACGTGAAATACTCTGTACCGAGAGACATCCGCCACCTTGCTAAATGGCAATAGATGCGGGAAATGACTTAGGATTACAAGGTAGCCATCGCGCTGGGAAAACAAGTTATTATGTAATGTACCATTTCTCAAAATATTTATCCGTTTGACTTGAGGGGACTTCAAGCAGATTCAGGAGCAAAACTTGTGGAAGCTGAAGTAGGGAAGGTGGAATAATTAGCCAAAGATTTGGACTTCTCGCAATCTAGAATTTGGACTTTCATTCAATTCAAGCAGAATGATGTTCAGAAAGTAACGCTAATTTCCAGTTCCTAAACAACACGATCGATCGATCACTACAACCCAGAGAGAATTACACGGAGATGATGCGTACATACACAAGGAGAGCAGTCAAGGGAGGAAGAAAAGCACAGAATCAGTAGAAGAAAATCTAAGCCTTCTTGGGGGACTTCGTGGCCTTTGATGGGGACTTGGGTTCCTTGGTGGCCTTGTCAGTTTTCTTAGGAAGAAGAACAGGGTTGATGTTCGGAAGGACTCCTCCGTGGGCAATGGTCACGCCCGCAAGCAACTTTCCGAGCTCCTCATCGTTCCTCACTGCCAAGAGGACATGCCTCGGGATGATTCTGTTCTTCTTGTTATCCCTCGCAGCATTACCAGCCAACTCGAGAACCTGCACCAATTTAAAACGCAAACATGTTATGTTAGACCCGATTAACAATCTGGTTGTCGTTGCAAAGAGAATCATTGCTGCAATGGACTGGTACACAAACAGTTGCTTAGAATTTATCGTGCAATCTTCAGCCATATCTAAGGAAAGTCCTAAATGTAGCTTGTATGGTAATGGAGCTCGACCGAGAAGTTGGCCATGGAGATGAAATCTACACTCAATTCAGTTGATTGCTAAAGCAGAAACCTAGACTGAGTTGGAACATACTCTTCAAATGGTAATGATGCCCACATGGTCAACCTTCTCGATAGCACAATCATAAATAACTACATATGACTTGTATCTTCCATGGCGAAACCCTAAATTTGGGACTTTTGACCTAAACATCCCACTGATCTCGAGCCCAAGTCAAGAAAATGTCTAAAACCAACGCAAAAACTAGAAAAAGGGGGGGAGCTGAATCTACCTCAGCGGCAAGATACTCGAGCACGGCAGCCAAGTATACCGGAGCTCCGGTGCCGACACGCTCTGAATACCTTCCCTTCTTCAGGTACCGACCGATACGACCGACAGGGAACTGCAGGCCGGCCTTGACGGACCGGGAAACGGGTTTCTTCTTCGGGCCGCCTCCCTTCCTACCGCCGGCGCCCTTCTTCATCTTCCCTCCGGTTTCCATAGCTGCCAAAGTATCTGCTGAATTTCTCTCGAGAGACAAACGGGGGGCTGAAGGAAGCTCGCGGTGCGGAGTCGGGTCTGAGGAGGGAAGGAAATGGGGCTGAAAGCAGAAGGTTTTAAATGGACAGGTGACGATGTTGCGGGAGAACCTTGGATTGCTGATGGAGACGATTCCGACCGTTGGATGTCAGCTCCATCGACGGCTGTCCCTCGATGAGCTGGCGATCCGTGTGAAGGCAAAATGGCCAATGAGATTGAGCTCAAAGCGAAGGATGTTAGTGGGCCTTTTGGGCCTTGGGAATATTCCCAGCAGATATGGCATGTTAATAAAATTATGTTTGGTAGTACAAAGGAATAAATGTTGCGACTTGAAATCTCCATAACAGTATAATAGACCGTTTATTACCATCAAGGATGGGTCCATAATTGGACTTACGGTGGGCGAGATCCTTAAACGCGGATAAGGTTCTTTTTTTTTTTGGAGCATGGGGAGCGAGTACGACAAATTTTAAAGAATAATATGCAAATTCTCTTAAACTAAACGATCCGACAAAAGAATCTAATTAATGTTTTAGTCTCAATCAATTTTTTTTAGTGTACATTTTTTGTATTCACAATGAATCGAACTCGAGATCTTAATTAAGCAAAATAAGCATTGAACTACTTAAACCAATCCACGTTGGTGTTAACCTGATTAGCCATTAACGAGTAATCCTAGATAACCTGAGCGAATTTAGCCAAGGGGATGTAGAAATAGCACCTTAAGATCTCCAACGTGTCCAAGGCCTTTTGTTCTTTTCGGCATCTGTTATTTTTGGTTCTTAAATCAGAACAGTTTGTAAAGATTTGATTGTTCGAAATGAATTTCTAAATTTGCAAATTTATTAGCATCGAGTACATAAAATGATAGGTCAAATTCTTGAAATTTTTGGGGAGCTCATTCGAGAACTTAGTCTTATATAGAAGAAAATAAAGGTTTTGGCTAATCTGTTCCTGTCTAATACAAGGCCGTAGGATCAATAGCAAAGGATATTATAATACTCTTGTATATATTCTTAATTATCTATACACATAAGAAATCGCTCTTAGTTCAGATCAGTAGAACGTGTGGGTCTACAAAACCTGATGCGGTAGGTTCAAATCCACATAGCGTGAATTGGGTCAAGGTTGGATTAAGCCGAAAACGACACTGCGAAAATCGAACAATTATCTCGGTGCTACTTCTAGCGGCGGACGTGTCATTACCGTACGTATAAGAACCTTCCCCTTGAATAGCGTCCAAGGAAGACCAATGTCTTTTGGCTACAATTTAGTTACGTACTTGAGAGTGCTCCTAAAGTAATTTTTCATCTCATGGTCGGTCGTGTTGTACACAAATTGACGACCAAAGACAGATTGCAGACTTGGAAATATGGAGTTGCTTGAATGTGTCAATTAATAAAAGTGAAATAATTCTGTGTCTGTGATGGTGAATCTAGAGATCATTAATTTGTTTTGTTTTTCACGGGGAAGATTTCATCAAAGACCACGTTGGCATTTGATAAATTCAGTAATTTAAAATTAAAGAAAGAAATGTATAAGAAGAATGGATAAATAATAAGGATGATAATATGTTTTGTGAATAAGAAATGACACCGATAAATAAAAAATGATTTATTTTATTAAGTCAAATATTTTTACTTAACTCGTTAAGTAGTTTTTGATTTAATAATTAAGTAATATAGGATCCCATTTCTCATCTCTTCCTCTTTTTCTCATTCATTTTCCTTTATCTTGAAATTAACTTGTAAAGTACTTATTTTGATTAAGTTAAAACAAATACACTCGATTCATTTTCGAAAGTCAATGGTGAATGCATGGGTTCATGAACCTCATTTTGCATCAGGGTGGAAGGGAAAGAAATAGAGACAGGCTACATGGGGGAAACTTTGCAGGACATGATAATAGGATGTTACATTAATACATCATCTGGTGATAAAACACAAGTCTTGAAGAGCAAAAGTGCCAAAGGGAGGGCTTTTTATCGCAAAACGGAATTGGAGTTGGCAAGTTTGGTATATTTGGATTGCTTTTTTTGCTGAATGATACATTTGGGTTGCTGGTTTTGAAACTCTTGTACATTGTTTATTATCAATGAAATAGCACACAACTCATGAAAAAAAAAATACTAATCATTGTTCTAATATTTAGTTTAAAACAGAATGGTTATGCAATCTCTACCTTGTTTAACACGTTGGTATTGTGAGGGGGTTTTTTTGCTTGGTCCGCAAATGTTAAATTATAAGGAATGTTAGATTGATGGGGAAATAAGCCCGACAATGTCAGATATTTTGGAAATTTACTTATCGTGTTATGTAAGTACGCTGTGTTTCTTGAAATATACACCGTGTGTAATGTAATATTACTATATATGTTTGCTGTGAAAATATATTGATTGAGGTTTAGTTTGAGAGAGTTGTTGCTAAAATAAAAGCGTTGAAGTATAATTACTGAAAAATTAGTGCTGATTTTAGAATAAGCAAAAAGCGTTTGAAGTATAACAATTTGAAACTGCTGAAATTAAAATTAATACTTAAAATTGAGAATAAACATAAACAATTTTTATAAGTACCTATCAATTTGCTAGAGAAAATTACGTTTCTAACAGTAAAAATTAGTCAAACTATGAATTTGAAAGAATTCACAAAACACTGTTTTTGTTTAAAATTTAATAAAATAAGCATTTATTAAAATCGCGACTGTAGTCCGAAATGAAACGATATGTAATATTATAATATTACTCCCTTTTTTTTGGTAATTTATAATATTACCCTTTATTATCCTATAATGTCGGGAATATGAGATTCCCAACCGCAATCCGCAAACCAGCCAGTGCGTTTGGTTTCAGAATTAAAGAAACTTTGATTTTGATTGTGGAAAAAGACAAATGTTGTGTAGTGTGTTGAGTTAAAGTTAAAGTTAAAATTTTTTACTTAGGAAATGTGTATTTTTGTTGTGTAGTGGGTTGAGTTAAAATTAAAGTTAAAATTTTTGTGATTTTAACCCTGAAAACAAACGCAAATTCAAATTGACCGCGAATCTTACGATTGATCCTTTGGTGGACGACGGACCTATTTACGCAGGCCCATGGGCCTCTCTACTATATCCTTTGACCAAATTCGGCCCAATATTACGGCCCCGCCCAGCTTCGGCCAGTAAATATCTCAGGCCTAAGCGAACGCAAAACGACAGAAAGTTGGGGCCCCCGTCGCTATGAAACGTTGACGGTGGAGATCGCTCTTCGTCACCTGCCACGCAATCGTACCCGTCCATCTCGCCGAGGAAATGTTTATCCTGAGAAGGCACCGCCTCCGCACTGGGTCAAACCCCACAGCTGTATCGTTATCCCGTCTTCTTCGTCTTCTTCCTCTCTTTTCATCTTCATTCGCTTCTTCTCACATCTGAAATCCTCTTTCTGTTTCCAATCGCGAGCTTTCACTTGTCCTCCCATGGATCATCCACTGGATCGCTGAGTCAACTCGCAGGTGCAGTTCTATAATCTCCATCCTTTGGCATTTCCGGAGTCCATTCCTCAATCCGCATTCTGCCGCAGCGACACTATTGAGATCTGATCGGGGGTTTCGAGCGAGGGCGTGAGCTAGGGTTTCGAAGAGCATCTGACCATGCCTTCGGTGCCCCTTGAGCTACTCCTCAGCCCTATTATGCCTTCTTTAGCTTACTTCCATGGCGGTCTCTGCTCCCATCGCCTGAAACACCTCGAGAAAAGTGATCGGCGCGGTAATCTTAGTTAACATCAGGATCAATTCCATCCCTCTCGTTGTTTTCTGTTCTTTTTAGCTGTTTCAGCCTTTCCACTTTGATCTGTACTCGTCATCTTCGAAGCCAATCGAGCTTTCCCGTTGACAAATTTTTGATCGGGAGTAGGCGGATCTCCACCATCAGCTTCATTATCGTTGCGATCGTGTAAGCCATCTCTACTTTCTTTTACTTTTCTGATTGTGTACCGTGAGTCAACGAGCTCCTGATATCACAATTAGCTTCGCTGAAGCGATGATTGCATCCGTTCGTTCTTTGACCTAGCTCTCTATATACGGTTCTGTTGAACTTGTGAGGATAGATATTTATATCTTATATAAATTAATCCAGTTCTAGCCCCATGATGCTTATTCTGACGATTGATTATCTATCCATATTGGTGGACATATATCGGTCATATTTACTTGTGTCTTTGTAATGCAAAAGGTTATTATGCCCAGTCAATGGCAATAGTGCAGTTCACTTATTGTCATGCGATTTGAAATTTCTAATTGGTGTCTTCCTTTTGCTCTTTCTGGCAGATATATTCCATTGATGGACGAATCCTTTCCTTTTGATGAGCCTCATTTCGATGCATCTGACATTTTGGTTAAAGAACTGGCCGGTACTCTGCGTACATCTGTACGGATTGCTGACGATCACGAAATGGCCGATACCTCTGATGGGGAGGAGGAGGAGGAGGAGCTTAATGACTATGAAGGGTGTGCAATCACATCTACTCAAAAGCATCTGAACAGATATGTGAGCTTTCCATCTCCAAGGAAGACGATGTCTCCTTCATCTTCTGATAAAGAAGATGAGGAATCTGAGCCAGCGTTGCCGGAACTATTTTCTGAAGAACACGTGCGTTTCGGTCTAGTTTACGAACTTTGTGATTTTTATTTATTTCTAGTGGAAATGGGCCCATTAATATCTTCCAATAGTATTGTATTACCTTAATTTGCCTTTACTTTGCTACCATGGTTACTTTATTTAATTTGATTTTAGTTTCTACTGATTTACAAAAATCCAGACAGACATTTTTTAGTATGGATGGCGAAGATTTCGTCATTCTTCCATTTTCTGGATAAACTAAAGTCTTGCCTGCTTAAGTTTTCTTATAAAGTAATGTGGCTATGCATTCTAGCCTCCATAGACATTTGTTAAAAAATGGAGCTGGTTACCTTATTCATTTAATGCGGTGATGGTGATGAAGCTAAACAAAGAAAAATAAATAAATTTATTTGTCTGTTCCTCGATCACTACTTTAAGTTCTCTGAAGCTTGTTCTCGTTGTTCATCAGGCCACAACAAGCTTATTCTGTTTTGCGTTATCTTGCTTAACCCCTTGCAGGCACCTTTAAAGCTTGTCTCTGCCATGAAAGGTAGCCGTGAGAAACTAGGGGCAGCTCAGAGAAAGCTGAAGGTAACATGGGCTCCCGATGTTTACGACCCACCTCCGACATCAGTGTCTCATGTCGTGAGAAGGGGCACGAAGCAGCAGAAGCTGTCCAGGAAAGACAAGAGACATGGCAAGAGAGGCCACAAGGGAAAGGACTTCTCTCGAGGCAAAGGGAGCAAGGACTGCTCAAATGGGGCTACTGGGAAGGATAAGAAGAAAAAGAAGAAGAAGCAATTTGGCCAAACCCCTCCAAGCTCCAGTACTTGCTATAAATTGCTAGATGCTAGTAATAGTGTAATGGATCCCAAGCCAGATCAGGTGGAGAACTTGGATATGGGCATTCTGGACACCTCCTGTGGGAGCAGCTTCTTGAAAATATCTTTGACTAAGCCACATTACCCTGTTGCAGAGGCACTGTGAGACAGCCATCTCCAACCAGTACCTGGGCCATCTTCCCAGGTGATGTATATAAATAATATCGTCGACTGTTTTCTGTTTCATGACTGATGTTCTGAGAATTATGCAAGTCTGCTTGAGCTTGTTACTGTTTTTGTTGGAGTCTTGACCTTTAATGTTCGGGACAACCTTACAATGCTAAAATGTTTCGGAAAATTATTGTTCTTGGGTGTATATAAATAATGCTGTCAGACTGTGTTGGGTTCGATCGCTGATGGTCGTAGAATCATGCAAATATCCTTGAGCTTGTTACTGGTTGTTTTGGAGTCTTAACCTAAATTATAAGAGCTGTATACATAGGAGATATTGTTTTGGAACTAGAAGCGTAATGTTTTCTATCGAATATATCCTAGGAGGGCTGACTGAATTTTTATATAGAAAAACATAGCGTGAGCATTGACAATGGCTTTAGAGGTATACAAGCCTTGAGATATAATCTAGAGCATACATAAAAAGACTGCAGCGAATAATCTGACAAGGAAAAGAACACGATCAAATGTAGCATGAAATTGATAAACTCAAACCCTAAATATCAGTAATTCATGTTAAATTTCTATCCCATTCCCACAATTCCATTAAATCAAACCTACATGACCTAAATATCATAAAGGAATCATACAACTCAAGGACCATCAGAAAAGAAAAACTGACATATGAACGATAGAGCTACTGTGATTTAGTAAAGTTGGGAAGGCTATTAGTTGTTGGCTAATACATTACACCGTTGCTCGACTTTCGGTCTTGGTTCCAGCTGATTGCCTTAAGTATTACCTCCTTCCTCAGGCAGTGTTGACCTTCTCACAGCAACTATGGCCATGTAAAGTTCCTCCCCGACTCTGAACGACCAAACCTGGACTACATCGCCTTCTTTCAAATTGTTATCCTCCACAAAATCGGTCCAAACCCCTGTGGTCAGCACGTACATGATAGATACCTTCCCATTTTTCTTTTTCATGTGCCATCTCCTGAAGCTCAGTTCGTGCATATGGCGTGATGGTCCTATAACCTGAACTGGAATACCTCTCTTTTCAATGTCACTTTTCGTGGCTGGCAACTTGACTATTTCCTTCTCCTCTTCCCTTAGGAAATTGAGGGATAAGATATTCTTCTTAGATAGCAACAGGCGCTTGTAATGTCTTGCCACGTCACTGCTGGTGAGCTCTTTCTGGCAGACGGGGGTAATGTCTGTCCCTCTTTGCTCGCGCTCGATCCAGTCCTTCCATTCTCGAGGCATTTCCACGGGATCAAAGGGTGTAGGCCCTTCTTCCTTTGGTTTTTTTAGTGGCCTTGGCTGCTTGAGCCTCCCCGACAGAGGTCTCTTCTTCCCTCTTGTCGAACTTTCTCTGACCTCCTTGACCTTGCCAGAAGCTTGGATTCCCAAGGGCTGCTCCAGTTTTGTTGAGGACTCTCCGGCCTCATGACAGCTGTGAGGGCCGAAAGGAACCTCGACTCTTAGAGACCTCGGCCTCTGCCCTTGCCAGTGAGGAAGAACAAAGGTTTTGGGGACTTGGTTCTTCTGGTATGCAGATTCCCCATCCTTGTGGGACCTCACCCACTCTGGCTTCTCGACGGGACGACAGGTTCCAAAGGGCATCTCTCTTCGCACATCAAAGCGAGGGGTTTGAACAGTCCTCGACGGAACCCCAAGTGGTTCTGCGACCAGCTTCTTGCTTGCGACTTTGACCACTTCCAGTAATTCTTCCGTCACGGTCATGTTCTCGTGTCCACGCCCCATCATATCTTCCAAGCAGGGCGCTGCCTTGTCGGACTCCCCATTCATTTGGCTGCAACGATCCGCTAGGTTCTTCGTCTCCTTTTCTTGCTCCATTCCATCTGCCATTGTTGCGTGAATCTGCTTATAATCTGCCCTTTTTCACCAATTTCAGGTTTTGATCCTCTCTAAAGTCTGCACGCTCTCTACTTAGCGTTGTCAGATGATCAACCATGGACAGACGGCTGTTGCATTTATAAGGGGATATAGATAGATCCTAATATTACAGTTTACTAGTCGTCTCATCTTCAAGAGAGAAGAGATTCAGAATATTTAGTCGTCTTATCTTCAAGGGACAAGAGAAAATCTTTAGGAAAAATTGTAGCGGTAGAAGGTCGTAAATGCTATCTATCTTCAAGGGACAAGAGATCAAGGGACAAGAGAAAATCTATAGGAAAAATTGTAGCAGTAGAAGATCGCAAATGCTATCTATCTTCAAGGGACTAGAGATTCAGAATATTTGGGAGAAATTGTAGCGGTAGAAGATCGAAAATGCTATTGAGCCTTCAGGTATTGTAATGAGATGACTTAGTTTGAAATAGGAAATCCTTCTATAAATGATATCATAGTATCTTTGCCAACAAAAAAATATTTTTATGAGAGATATTTCCTAATTTATAGTACTTATTATCGTGATTTGCTCTGGGAAAAAGAAAAAAAAAAGATTTTAGCGTTTTATGTAAATGAAATTGCAAGTAAACACGTATCGAACAAAAAAAAAAAAGATAAGAGAAAATACTGTAATCCTTGGTTTTATTTTGATTTGTAGCGTGGGTTGTGCTCCGACATCTTGATTCTGCTATACTTCTCTTCTCTTCCCTTTTTTTTTTTTTTTTCAAGACAATCTTATTTCTATTCCTTTAAAAAATGAACCAGATTATATTGAGTTCTCAAAAGAAGCCCAATCAAAATCACACATTGCCTCTGCTGCTCTCTCCTGTCTCTTTCCTCTTCCCTCAGCTCAGCAGTCAGTACCCTTTCTACATGAATTCCTCTTCTATCTTTATCTCCTTCACCTACTGTCTCTCCCTCACTATTTCTTGTACCGAAGAACTATTATATATATATATATATATATATCCTTGAGGCGCAATTGATTGAATAATGTTGTTAATTTGATAGAAAAGCATGAAGAAAACAAAATCTAAAACGAGGGTAATCATTGGTTTGCGATATTGTCAGTAACTTATGTTAGGGTTGTGTTTGATTGTTTGTGCTCCCTGCTTTTCTTTCTACCTGGTGGGTTGAGGAAACAAAAAAGAGTGAAAATGGTGACT
The DNA here is from genome assembly GCF_007655135.1 of Punica granatum. Classification (NCBI taxonomy): domain Eukaryota; kingdom Viridiplantae; phylum Streptophyta; class Magnoliopsida; order Myrtales; family Lythraceae; genus Punica; species Punica granatum. The sequence continues at coordinate 1,671,084 of NC_045131.1, forward strand.
AAGCTCAGAGTAGAAAGCGGACTTGCAGAAGTTGCAGTGATGATTTTTTTATTTTTTGTAGCCATTTAAATGGTTCGATCTCTGTAGAGGAGGGAGGCAGCCTCGAAGTGGATCGGTAAATTTAGCAGGCAAGAAAGATAGCTGCATCTCCTTTTGTTGACCATTTTGGGAGGAGTAGGTAGAGGAGGCGGAGGGAGTCGGTCGGGGGCTGGGGTGAGGGTGCGGAGATGAGGGAGAGGAGAAAGTGCATAATAAGGGAGAGAGGAGGTGGGGCTATTTCGAAAATGAAAAGAATTTAGGTTGTTTTTTATTTTTATTTTTATTTCTTAAAATTTGAGAGGGAGATGAATGGAGTTGAGTAGAAACTTTTTTCGGAACCAACTGCGACCCATACCAGAGAATATACCGACGACCATGGTTCGATTTTCCTCATTGAATGAATCGGCTTTGATACCAAAAGGTCTCTGCCAAAATTTTAAAAAAAGATTATTGTTTTTTTAACTAATGTAGATGAAATTGTAATGTAACGTTTTATACAATTGGCAAGATCAAGAAGTGTGTTCAAAAATTTCTTGTAATAGGTTACCCGTCGTATGCTAACCCCTCAGAAAAATTTTTGTTCCACTGCCAGTACTATTGAAAAAAAAAAAGATGATCTTTGCTTCTCGTCAGTGTTTATTAGAGGTATATAATCGTCTGAGGCTCTTTAGAAAAAGGGACGACTATTTACATATCTTGTAACCGGTTATTTAGTCTGCGGGGAACGATATAAGAGCGGTATATATAAAACTTCTTAAAAAAATTATAAGTAGCCATCAAGTTTTCTGGTGGAAATTATAAGTTTTCTCGATTGAGTACGTCATGAGATGGTTCGATGCGTTTTACAGAATGGTCGAGGTGACTCGACGATGACACGGTTGCTTATATAGAATCGTTGAGGTGACTAGATCTTGTATAGAGTTGTCGCTTGCTGGTGGCTGGTTTATTTCCCCCTCAGTCATCTCCTGCTTCCTCCGGCTCAGAAGCTCTTTCGACAACGACAATGGCCATGTAAAGTTCCTCCCCGACTCTGAATGACCAAATCTGAACCTCATCGCCTTCGTGTAAGTTGTTATCTTCCACAAAATCGGTCCAAACCCTCGTGGTCAGCACGTAGACGTTAGATTTCTTCCCGCATCCCTTTTTCGACTCCCACTTCCTTAAGCTTAGCGTGTGGCGATGGCGTGATGGGCCTATTGCCTGAACTGGAATACCGCTATGGCGTGATGGGCCATTTGCCTGAACTGGCATACCGCTCTGGTTACCTTCAATAGCCGGATTCGATTGCAGTGTTGCCAACTCCTCGTCGTTCAGGAACGCGAGGGACGTGATATGCTTCTTGGGCAGCGACAGGCGGCTGTAATGCTTTGTCACATCAGTCTCGGTCAGCACCTTCTGGCACACGGGGCCGATGTCGCTCCCTCCAAGTTCGCGCTCGATCCAGCCCCTCAAGTCTTGAGGCATGTCCTTGGGATGGAAGAGCAGAGGGCCTTCTTGCTTCGGCTTCCTTGGTGGCCTCGGGTGCTTCGGTCCCCTCTCCTCTTGAGGTCTATTCCTCACTGTTGCAGGGTCCCGACTAAGCTCATGACCCTGAGAGGATTCGATCTCGCTCAAAGCCATTGTTCTCTCCATCTTCTTCTTAATGTTATACTTTTTGTACGCAACATGACCGACAAGCACGAGCATGTCGAACTTGGTCATGCCCTCCCACCAGTGCCCCCTCATATCTTCGGAACAGAGAAGGTCATCCTCCTCGACCTTCTCATCCGTCGTTCTCGCGGAAGTACTCGAGGACGAGATCTTCCTCTCTTTTTCCTTCCTTCCTCGATTCTCTTCTTCCGCCATTCCTCGATTTGTCTGGAGTTCGCACTAATTCTATAAGGTAGATTAATTTTTCCAGGTTATTTATCGCACCATGTTGCATTTAATTTGTAGCCCATGATATCAAAACAGAAATATCTTTTTAAAATTTTAAAAGTCAAGTCATCTGACTGCGATATCACATTCTCGTTTTAAATGGAGATAGCACGAGCTATAGCACGAAAACCCGACTCGAGATATTGCCATCTCTTATTTATTTTGTGAGATATATATATTTCCTAATCCATTATTCATAATAAACGAAATGTCCAAGCATCGGTTGAATTCGATATATCATTACTTGTTTTGAGGAAAAAAAATATTACATATTGGATTACTGTATAATCATAAACAAATTTTATTTGATTTATTGTCTTTTTATTTGGGCCGCCATTATGGGCCGGATCTAATACGTTGTCCAATAGATTGGTGTGGGCGCTCATTATTCTTCAGCCTTCATCAGTAAAATCCCCGTAATATATGGAGATCGGGAAACATTTGCCCCTCGACTTTATTTAAGAATAAACGATTTATAGTTTATAACGTCGTACATTAACCTTGTCGATAAATCCTTGTTTCTCGTCAAACAGTGGGACGGGCAGTTTATAGATAATATTTTATCTCGTAACAAATTATCGAGTCTCGAGCGATAGAATAATTACATTATTAATTAATTTAAGATCAACATAAGTCGGCATTAAGCTTGTATCGCTCTTATGCCAGATCATTTTATCTCGGTTTCACTTACAGCTTTCCTCTTCAAGGCATTCGAGCGAGATCGTGCTTTTCGGTCTTCTCCATTTGGATGTTTGAATATTTAGCTAACTTGTTCACATTAGCATTGAATCTTCAACATCGTCAAAAGCCTTTTGAAATTATTAGGCCATATAAGAATGAGGATGGCAGAGTAATTTCTGATTATATTTTGCCTTAATCAGCAAAATTCGACTATATACCTTGTGATCCAGTGACATCAATTAGAATTTGATGAATGTTTATGGTTGGCCAACTCTTGTTACTTGTTACTGGCTCGGGGTCACTCTTCGTATGATGAAATGTACGGAGCATGGATTAGCGTACCATCCCTAAAATATAAATGGACTGCATCAATTTGATGGTCGATATTTGCTCGTATGGAAGGACAGAAAAACCCGATCTTCATACGGCATTTTCCGGCACTACAAAATAGGTCCCGCACACAAATGCTCATCAAAACAGCATTATAACCGGTGATTATTCAAGCTCCTGCCGGGTCATTGGACTAACAAAAAATGCTCAAGAAATCGTCTGATGAAATATCTCTGTGCTTACCGAAAAGAAATTATATCTCAGAGTGAAGTGCAAGCTTCCACTTATTAGAGTATTCGCTTGTTTTATATGAATTTATGCTCTCAAAATTTTTTTTCCCTCTTTTCCGGTTAGGTACGAGGCCTACGGGTTAAAAAGGGATAAGGGAGCTGGAAACAAAGAGGGACGAGGAGCTATAGGTGAAATCTCGATCTCAAGTAGAAAAGTATATGTCAAAACATAATTATTTATTATTAATAAAAATTATTGTATAGTACATCCAGTTGTTTTATTTTATAGATATAAAGAATGGATTGACAATCAAAGCTTTCTTATGTCGGGATCCACGCGCGATCTAAGGCAATGTGCGGTACAAGTTACCTTAATATTTCTAGGAACTCCTTGTCGCAGTAGCACTATCTTTCGAGCAGTCATCAATTGATATCGAGTACATAACACTGCTCAATAAGATTCTTTCCAAATCGAGTTTTATGAGATATGACATTTTTCCCCCTTTTACTTCGCAATTTTTTTAGTTATATGTGTATGTGGAACTTTCTCGAACTACGGTGAAATTAAAAAACGAGAAAAATCATTAAATTCTCAGGGCTAAGCATAAAATTAATTCATAATATGCTGAGTATACATGATTCTATAATTGGTAGGTGAATTTCATATCTATATCAAGCCATGTAATAATTCTCGTAATCACGGCCTTATATAAGGATGGCCCTCGATGACCTGACCAATTAATTAAAAAAAGAAAAGAAAAGAGGAGGAGCTGACCAGTCCAGTTCTCCAGAAGATGACACCTTCTCTTCATCATTTTCCCAATTAATTTCCTTTTTTTTTCTTTTTTTTTTTTGGCTGAAGAAGCCATTTCCGAATCACTTTTTTTCATATGAACATTATTTGCCGCTCTAGCGGAGCTTGTGATATATATGAGGAGGATTATAGAATTACTACCAAGCCAACATCGTTGTATATGGTTTCACAAGGAAAAATTTGTGGTATGTAAAGCACATGGTACGGAGTGCAGCAGTGATGGAACACTTGTGTTGGAGTGATCATGACTCTGTCCTTCCTCTTCTCTTTCTCCTCCCTCCTCTCTCTCCCCGGCTGGACGAGCGAGGGAGGGAAGTTAATATGTACTCTTCTTTTTAAGATAAGTGGGATGACTAGCAAGCACCGGTTGGAGAAGCAACCTTTACTTTGCCACAAAGGTTGCTTTCTTTAATTTGATTTTAGTTTCTACTGATTTACAAAAATCCAGACAGATTTCAACGTTATTCCATTTTCTGGATGAACTAAAGTCTTGCCTGCTTAAGTTTTCTTATAAAGTAATGTGGCTATGCATTCTAGCCTCCATAGACATTTGTTAAAAAATGGAGCTGGTGACCTTATTCATTTAATGCTGTGATGGTGATGAAGCTAAACGAAGGAAAAAAATATATATATATATTTGTCTGTTCCTCGATCACTACTTTAAATTCTCTGAAGCTTGTTCTTGTTGTTCATCAGGCCACAGCAAGCTTATTCTGTTTTGCGTTATCTTGCTTTACCTCTTGCAGGCACCTTTAAAGCTCGTCTCTGCCATGAAAGGTAGCCGTGAGAAACTAGGGGCAGCTCAGAGAAAGCTGAAGGTAACATGGGCTCCCGATGTTTATGACCCACCTCCGACATCAGTGTCTCATGTCGTGAGAAGGGGCACGAAGCAGCAAAAGCTGTCCAGGAAAGACAAGAGAGGCCACAAGGGAAAGGACTTCTCACGAGGCAGGGGGAGCAAGGACTCTTCGAATGGGGCTGCTGGGAAGGATAAGAAGAAAAAGAAGAAGAAGCAATTTGGCCAAACCCCTTCAAGCTCCAGTACTAGCTATATATTGCTAGATGCTAGTAGTAGTGTATTGGATCCCAAGCCAGATCAGGTGGAGAACTTGGATATGGGCATTCTGGACACCTCCTGTGGGAGCAGCTTCTTGAAAATATCTTTGACTAAGCCAAATTACCCAGTTGCAGAAGCACTGAGACAGCCCTCTCCAACCAGTACCTAGGCCAGCTTCCCAGGTGATGTATATAAATAATATTATCGACGGTTTTCTGTTTCATGACTGATGTTCTGGGAATTATGCAAGTCCGCTTGAGCTTGTTACTGTTTGTGTTGGTGTCTTGACCTTTAATGTTCGGGACAACCTTACAATGCTAAAATGTTTCGGAAAATTATTGTTCTTGGATGTATATATATAATGCTGTCAGACTGTGTTGGGTTCGATCGCTGATGGTCATAGAATCATGCAAATATCCTTGAGCTTGTTACCGGTTGTTTTGGAGTCTTAACCTAAATTATAAGAGCTGTATACATAGGAGATATTGTCTTGGAGCTGGAAGCGTAATGTTTTCTATTGAATATATCCTAGGAGGGCTGACTGAATTTTTATATAGAAAAACATAGCGTGAGCATTGACAATGGCTTTAGAGGTATACAAGCCTTGAGATATATAATCAATAGCATAAATAAAAAGGCTGCAGTGAACAATCTGAAAAGGAAAAGAACATGATCAAATGTAGCATGAAATTGATCAACTAAAACCCTAAATATCAATAATTCAAGTTAAATTTCTATCCCATTCCCACAATTCCATTAAATCAAACCTACATGACCTAAATATCATAAAGGAATCATACAACTCAAGGACCATCAGAAAAGAAAAAATGACCTATGAAGTATAGTGGTACTGTGATTTAGTAAAGTTGGGAAGGGTATTAGTTGTTGGCTAATACATTACACCGTTGCTCGACTTTCGGTCTTGGTTCCAGCTGATTGCCTTAAGTATTACCTCCTTCCTCAGGCAGTGTTGACCTTCTCACAACAACTATGGCCATGTAAAGTTCCTCCCCGACTCTGAACGACCAAACCTGGACTACATCGCCTTCTTTCAAATTGTTATCCTCCACAAAATCGGTCCAAACCCCTGTGGTCAGCACGTACATGATAGATACCTTCCCATTTTTCTTTTTCATGTGCCATCTCCTGAAGCTCAGTTCGTGCCTATGGCGTGATGGTCCTATAACCTGAACTGGAATACCTCTCTTTTCAATGTCACCTTTCGTGGCCGGCAACTTGACTATTTCCATCTCCTCTTCCCTTAGGAAATTGAGGGATGAGATATTCTTCTCAGATAGCAACAGGCGCTTGTAATATTTTGCCACGTCACTGCTGGTGAGCTCTTTCTGGCAGACGGGGGTAATGTTGGTCCCTCTTTGCTCGCGCTCGATCCAGTCCTTCCATTCTCGAGGCATTTCCACGGGATCAAAGGGTGTAGGCCCTTCTTCCTTTGGTTTTTTTAGTGGCCTTGGCTGCTTGAGCCTCCCCGCCATAGGTCTCTTCTTCCCTCTTGTCGAACTTTCTCCGACTTTCTTGACCTTGCCAGAAGCTTGGATTCCCAAGGGCTGCTCCAGTTTTGTTGAGGACTCTCCGACCTCATGACAGCTGTGAGGGCCAAAAGGAACCTCGACTCTCAGAGACCTCGGCCTCTGCCCTTGCCAGTGAGGAAGAACAAAGGGTTTGGGGACTTGGCTCTTCTGGTATGCAGATTCCTCATCCTTGTGGGACCTCACCCGCTCTGGCTTCTCGACGGGACGACAGGTTCCAAAGGGCATCTCTCTTTGCTCATCAAAGCGAGGGGTTTGAACAGTCCTCCATGGAACCCCAAGCGGTTCGGCGACCAGCTTCTTGCTTCCGACTTCGACCGCGTGCAGTAATGTTTCCATCTTGGTCATGTTCTCGTGTCCACGCCCTATCATATCTTCCAAGCAGGGTGCTGCCTTGTCGGACTCCCCATTCATTTGGCCGCAACGATCCACTAGGTTCTTCGTCTCCTTGTCTTGCTCCATTTCATCTGCCATTGTTGCGTGAATCTGCTGATGGTCTGCCCTTTCCCACCAATTTCAGGTTTTGATCCTCTCTAAAGTCTGCACTCTCTCTACTTAGCGTTGTCAGATGATCAACCATGGACAGACGGCTGTTGCATTTATAAGAGGATATAGATAGATCCTGATATAACAGTTTAACTAGTTGTCTCATCTTTCAAGAGAGGAGAGATTCTGAATATTTAGTCGTCTTATCTTCAAGGGACAGGAGATAAAATTTAGGAAAAATTGTAGCGGTAGAAGATCGGAAATGCTCTCTATCTTCAAGGGACAAGAGATTCATAATATTTAGGAGAAATTGTAGCGGTATGAGATCGAAAATGCAATCGAGCCTGCAGGTATTGTAATGAGATAACTTAGTTTGAAATAGGAAATCCTTCTATAAATGATATCATAGTATCTTTGCCAACCAAAAAATTATTTTTATGAGAGATATTCCCTAATTTATAGTACTTATTAGTTATTATCGTGATTTGCTCTTGGAAAAAGAGAAAAAGAAAAAAGGAAAAAGAAGGATTGTAGCGTTTTATGTAAATAAAATTGCAAGGTAACACGGACCGAACAAAAAAAAAAAAGAAAAGGAGAAAATACTGTAATCCTTGGTTTTATTTTGATTTGTAGCGTGGCTTGTGCTCCGACATCTTGATTATGATCTACTCCTCTTCTTTTTCTTTTTTTTTTTCAATACAATCTTATTTCTATTCCTGTAAAAAATGAACCAGATTATTTTGAGTTCTCAAAAGAAGCCCAACCAAAATCACACGCTGCCTCTGCTGCTCTGTCTCCTGTCTCCTTCTTCTTCCCTCAGCTCAGCAGTCAGTTCCCTCTCTACATGAATTCCTCTGCTATCTTTATCTCCTTCACCTACTGTCTCTCCCTCACTCTATTTCTTGTACCGAAGAACAATTATATATTATCCTCGAGGCGCAGTTGATTGTATAATGATGTTAATTTGGTAGAAAAGCATGAAGAAAACAAAATCTGAAACGAGGGTAATCATTGAGTTCGACTATATACCTTGTGATTGAGTCACATCAATTAGTATTTGATTAATGTTTATGGTTGGCCAACTCCTGTTACTGGCTCGGGGTCACTCTTCGCATGATGAAAAGTACGGAGCACGGATTAGTGTACCATCCTTAAAAATATAGATGGGCTACATCAATTTGATGGTCGATATTTGCTCGTATCCAAGGACAGAAAAACCCGATCTTCGTACTGCATTTTCCTGATCCTAATTTCTGTTCTCTTGCCAGCAGGCAATATGGAGATGGACACGCAGGTCATGAATGATGCCCGGCTTTCAGCAGCTAGTGTGGAAGAGATAGTCCCAGACTCTCAAGTTGCCATTCATGCGCAACAAGCAGCTTCGAGTCCCGAAGTGTCTACGGATTTGGTTGGTAATGACGTCCACATGCAGGACTTGAGCTCTTAGTGAGTTCACCTCTAATCACCAGATTTATTATGCGTCTTATAAGCTGGAATCGCTGCGATGCTGGTGACCAGCGCAGAAGGTTTATCCAGAACGCTAAGGAGTTAATTAGATCTCAGCAACCAGACATCTTTGCGGTCAGGGTGAGCCAATAATTAGCCAATAGCATGATTGATAACAGAAGATACCAAATATATTGGATGCCTAATTTTCATTTACGAAACATTCCTAAGCCAAAAGTCGGTCATTGGCAGCACTTATTCTCATGTTCATAATGAAAATTCTTCTTTTGAACAGTGTAAATAGATCATGAAAAGGACCAACCGAGCCTTCCAACAAAGGTTAAGCTTGGATTAGATCAAACGTGCAATATTTACGGACAGGTCAATGGTCGCATTATTCTCAATTGTATCTATGAAAAGAGTTGTGTCTAAAGAAACAAATGACTTTAGAAAAAAAAATCTATGCATGTCAACTTCTCTTTCCCATCCCTCTCATTCCCTATTTTTTTTGCTTTTCGATTACAAAGGACGCTTAAGGCCTAATATAATAAAAAATAAATCTTAAATAATTAATAAATGGACACGAGTTATCCCACTAGGTATCGAATCTGTGACTTTTAAGTTAACATGTGATGATGTGTGTCACTGCGCTATATTTCCTTTTGAACTATTCCCTATCTTTTCTCCACTTTCTCCCAACTTTTGACGTGTGCTTCCTAATCTCTCTTCCATCGCACAAAGATGATTTTGTTCTTTCATAATCTAATTAAAGCTAATTTCATTCTTATATCTACGTGATTTTTTAGTATAATTCTCGCGAGTACGTTACTCTAGTATAGCTATGTCCCCATAAGCAAGAGCGAGATGTGTTATTTATAAAAAAAAATCCAGACGTATCATATATATAATATAGTAAGTCAATGAGCCAGTACTATGATAGAAAAGATACCAAACATAATTAGATGCCTAAATTTTGAAACGACCATTTCCTAAGTCAAAACCAAGTAATTGGCCCTTATTTTCATGAACGGAAGTAGAGTTCTTCTGAATGGTTCAGAAGAGATTGAAGAAAGGACCAACCAATCACAAGCCTTCCGTTATTACAAGTGAAACTTAGATTAAATCCGACGTGCAATATTCAATATTGACCAACTGGGGTAACAAGCACAATCTTCTCAATTATGTTCATTAGGAGGAGTTGTATCAAAACAAACAAGAAGAAACTAGAGAAAATAAATTTGCGCATATCATGAACTAAACGATTCTTTGCAATATCCGCAATACAGTCTTCTTGACGATTGTAATATTCACCAAGTGAGACCTCCAAACATTACTGCTCCATTTCTCAATCTAACTCTACCAAATTCTAGTCAAGCAAGCCGTGCTTAATCACGATAATGATCCGGTCACGAGTGAATAATTAAGTCCTCGACTTATTTCATCATATCGTTGGAAAGCCCAAACACAGGATATATAGTAGTCAATGCTCATGTTCTAGCTATGCGGGCGGAATCTAATCTTATTATGTCATCTAAGATCATGTATATGAAATATAAGAAAATGGTGCTCGAGGATGGAAAGGAGATAATAAATTGATGGAGTCTGCGCCCGAGTCTAGACAGCTCAATAGCACCACTGAGCGTAACTGAACCCATGAGTTTCGATGATTGATGACTTATGTTTGCAATTTGCGTCGCCAATCGTCCTGCATGTGTATTCAATGGGAATCACAGGTGATGGGCCTGGCCCAATATTGAGCGAAGATGCTCCTGGGTATGGGCTTCACAACACATAGGCCCAGCTAATCTTTTCAGGCCCGGCCCAAGCGGCCCAATTCAAGCTTCCTGGCACTAGTGCGTGTTAATGTTATGCACACTGAACAGATGATTCCTTTCCAAGCGAATTTGAGTTATACTAAAAATATAATTGAAGAGCTTGATATTAGGCAATGCCAAAAGAAGTATGAAAAACGATAAGACATCCGTCTCTAATCATATTGTACACCATCATTCACCGACTAGTATTGGCCATTTAATTTTTACGCGTATAGACAATAAAGAGATAAGAAGAGAGCATAAGAGAAAAGTAATATGGTAGTCAAACATGTTTCGAGCAATCACTTGCTTTATATGGATTATATACTCTCTTTTTCCCGGCTACATGATAGGCCTCCTGGCGAAATAGTGGTAGGGGAAGCCAAATAAAGAGGGATCAATTCTAGGTGAAAGAGTATATATAACGGATTTATATTGCACTAACATGGTTACTGATTCAAGTAGTGACTCTTATTCTCCTTAACTAAAGTTTTAGATTTGAGTTTTGTGAATAAAAAAAAATGGACTGAGAGAGCTTTATCCTTAGAGGGTCAATCTAGCTCGAGTTGGAAGAGAAACCGTTTTTTGACTTTCAATTTCCAATAATTACCAAGGTAGATAATATCTAAAATTTTAGGACCATACTATGATCAAAACAAAATTAAGAACAAATTAGCCAATTCAAATGCATAATTCCATGTTTCTCTCTCACACTCTACTTTTCTCTCCTTAATCCTCTCTCTGGCTCTCTCCTTTAAACGGCTTCTTTGCTAATTTTGCAATATTATAGTTCATTTTTTTCCCTCTATATTCTATTTCATTTCCATTCTCATACATTTTAACTAATAAGTTCGGCGTATTATCATATGAAGACAAATTGCAATTGTATTTTCGGGACAAATCTCACAGATAGAGGATGTTATTGGCAAATTAAAAAAGAGTGCACCATTAATACATAAAACTCGATAATTGATACTTCATACAAATCTGCGTATAGCGAGGGAATAAAATTTAGTAGTAATTTATTATAAAAATGGTTTTATCATACATCCTGTTATATTATAGGTGTAAGAAAGGATTTTTTTTTTTATAGGTAAGATATATAAGAATGGATTGATATAATCGAAGCTAAGCAGATGAATTTAATATTCCTTATATCAGGATCCACGTGGAATCTAAGGCAATGTAACCTTCAAGTGACCTATTACACTGCGTTTGGTTTCGAAATTAAAGTAATTGTGATTTTGATTATGAAAAATGACAAAAATGACAAATGAGATGAGATCATAAATTTGACTTGGGAAATATGTGTTTTTGTTGTATAGTGTGTTGAGTTAAAATTAAAATTAAAATTTTTATTGTATAGTGTGTTGAGTTAAAATTAAAGTTAAAATTTTGAAATTTTAATTTTGAATTCAAACGGAGCCTCATATTTCAGGGAGCTCATTTTTACAGTATGCACCATTTTTCAAGAATGTTATCAATTGATATCGAGTAAAAATACTGCAAAGTAAAAATATTTTCAACTCGAGTTTTACGAGATATGGCATTTTTTTCCTTTTTCCTTCACAATTTTTTAGTTATGTGCGTCCGTGGAACTTTCTCCAGCTACGTACGGTGAAATTTAAAATGAAAAAAAAATCTTTAAATTCTCAGGACTAAGCACAAGTTTCATAGTATGCTGATAATACATTATTCTATAATTGGTAACAGAATTTTAAATCTATATCAAGCCATGTAAATAATTCGCACAATTTCCACTGAAAAAATAATTCACACAATCACGGCCTTAGATCTGACCACTGACCAGTCCACTTTCTTCTAGAGATGACAACCTTCTTTTCATCGTTTTCCCAATTCACTTGTTCTTTTTTTCCTTCTTTTGGCTGAAGAAGATATTCGCTCTTTCTTTCATATGAACATTGGCCTAATTCACTTGATACATCCTCTGAAATCAAAGACTCTTTTTTTTTCCCTAATAAGTGCAATTTCATTAGTGCTTGAAGGATCGGGATATATAGAGCACAAGTCATGGATATATAGTGCAATCTCATTAAGACTTTATTATATTATATATATTGCCATTTTGAAAATTCAAGTTATAGCAGAGCTTGCGATATTGTCGCATATGCTTTGACAGGGCAAAATTTGTGGTATGTAAAGCATATAGTACGGAATGCAACAGTGATGAAGCACTTGTGTTGGAGTGATCATGACTCTGGTCTTCCATTTCTCCCCTTCCCTCCTCTCTCTCCCCGACTGGACGAGAGAGAGAGAGAGAGAGAGAGAGAGAGAATGGTTTCAACTTATTATATATCTAGCGGAGCTTATGATATATATGATGAGTATTACATAATTAGTATCAAGCCAACATCGTCGTATGGTTTGATAGGGCAAAATTTGTGGCATGTAAAGCATATAGTATGGAGTGCAGTAGCGATGGAGCACTTTTGTTGGAGTGATCATGAATATGACCTTTCTCTTCTCCTTATCCTCTTTCCTCTCTCTCTTCGACTGGACGCGAAAGAGAGAGAGAGAGAGAGAGAATGGTTTCGACTTAATATATATCTAGCGGAGCTTGTGATATATATGAGGAGTATTATATAATTACTACCAGGTCAACATCTTCGTATGTTGTTTTTGATAGGCAAAATTTGTGGTATGTAAAGCACATAGTACGGAGTGCAGCAGTGATGGAGCACTTGTGTTGGAGTGATCATGACTTTGGCCTTCCTCTTCTCCTTCTCCTCTCCCCTCGGCTGGATGCGAGAGAGAGAGAGAGAGAGAATGGTTTCAACTTAATATATACTCTTTTTTTTCATTTTGCAAGGGAGCATTTCCAAATAAAATGAAAAAAAAAAACACGTGTTAAGTTGAAACCATTAACTTTGCTTTCGCATAGAAAACGCTTTATATAATAGCGTCAAATTATCGGCCATAGATACGATATATCGATGTATAGATTATGAATTCTATATACTCGCAAGAAAGCATATAAATGTACCATATTATGTGTTGCATTTTTTATTGTATAAAATTTTGAAGTATTATTCGATTGTTTTAATCCTAGAGTTATAATTCAACTACATGAAAGTCCCATTTGCACGCACGGACAAGAGTCGATGCAAGTATGTCGAAACTATTGATGACCGCTTTTATAATAGATTTATAGATAAAATTAAATATTTGTGACTATTTTATCAGAGATTCATTCGCGATTATTTTAATAAAGATTCGTCGCTTAAAAAGTTGATTTATATATTTTTGTATTTCTGACGACATTTTTGTTAAAATTTATCTCATTTTAATCATGACTTGGTTATAATTATTTTGTTGTTCTCATTCAACTTATGATATTTTACAAATTAATTAATGATCAATTGGATATACATTTTTGTGTCTTCAACAAAAATTAGTGTGATGGGACTCTATATGTACAATTGGTAAATTTTTTTCCTTAAAATTATATAAAAATAATTTTTTGACTTCTATAACTACAAAATCTTCGGACTTTCATGAGTATTATGACAATGAGACGCCCTCTATCACATTGTGATTTATGATAATTTCAGAATCCCTTAACGATGGTATATTAAGTGACATCGTATGATAAACTTCGCTAATAATTATATAGTTGTATAGAGACCCATGGCCTTAGTCCAATTTAACTCTATTGAACTCAAGCCCGAGGCAAGCAACTGAATCACCATGACATTTGGCTCAAGGCTCTCTCTCTCTTTTTTCTTTTTTCTTTTTCTTTTTGGTAACCCGGGGTGTTCAGGTTTCGTCCGATTAATCCTCGGCGATCTGTGAACTCCCGGCGACGCACTGAACGGGTAACCACGCCAAAGGCTCTTCAGTGGCTCTAAAGGGATTGGAGCTCGGAATCGAGTGAATACTTTAATTTCTCCTTAAGCACTAAGCCAAACCCCTTGGAATTACATTCGGCTCAAGGCTCATTTGTGTTATCAAACAATACTAAATCTCTGAGTTTGTCGATTGTATGGATGTAGCAATTGTCTATGCAACGTCCACTCCACAAATCAGTAGCCCTCAATTACCGCAGAATCGAATCTAAGATAATAAATTGAAATCTAATCTATTTTGGTAACACCATGAATCTTTTTATCTTAATTAAAATTAAAAGATAACGCTATATAGTATCCTCAAAGTTGATGCTGTTCCCGTTCAAAATCTGCCGAGTCCATTCGACGTTGCCATTCCCAACGGGTCAACTCAACAAATACAATGGGGGGGCGTAGTTTGAAAATACATTCTTAGCCCAATGCGTGATGCATAATTACATTTTAGATCCATCCTTATTTTATCTACATGCCAATGGTTTAATAGGGTTTGGATTATAAAAGAGCTTGGCTACATTGACACTCGCTCTCAATCCGAAATTGCAAGCATCCAAATGAAAACCTAAATTTACCACTTTAATGTAATGTCGTTCTCAATAGGTCCACTCTCCTTCTGGTTAAAGCATGTGATCTATAATTAATGTCGTCTTAACTCTGTAAAAAATATATATATATAAAATCCATTTTAACGAATCGTCAGCGTTAAGAAAGGCCCATCTAATCGGACAAACAACATGATCAATGACCCACGTGGATATTCCATATCTAGAAAGGATTAACCATCGATTAGATTAAAAATCATTTTTAGCTAGCTAGTAATTCCCGCAGTAACCCACGAGAATAATAATTGAACTTCAGACCCAGCTGGACAAATAACCGAACGAGCGATCGATCGACATGGCTGTCTCCTTTTAACTTTTTACTCTCTTATGATCCGGCCAGCATGAACTAGAATTCCCATATTAATGTCATCTCTGTTACAGTAAAACATATCGTAAGTACCTAATAACGAAGACCATTCTTTTGCATTTTTTAAAGCGCTTTCCCACCCAATTCAAACGGGACAATAATGCTGTAACAAACTTCCCATATAAATCGAGATGAGAGAGGGTGATTACCTACCAAAATAATAATTGGGTTAAAATTTAAGGAATACATTAAATTACTGGGACACTGTGGACGAAAGAAAACAGGTAAAACGAAGGGCATTCCCGTCATTTGAACCGTCTCCTTCTTCCTCCCCATTCCTCCATTTCATTCACGCACTTCCCATAAATGGCGGAGGAGAGAGGGACCGTCCCCACCTAACCCTTCCCCCCTCCCCTTCTCCCTATTTATAAACAGTCAACCCCCCTCCCTCGTAAAACCCAACACTCTCTCTCTCTCTCTCTGTCTAAGCTTTCTCTAATCTTCTTTTCTGTTCCTCGCTCAGTTCAGCTTCAGCTCGGCGAAATGTCTCAGAGAGGGGGCCGCCACCAGCGGAGGCCGTCGCAGACGGTGTTCTTCTCAGTGGACTTTGCAGCCGAGGAGGCAGCAGCCACAGCCGCCGAGCAGCGGCCCGCCCCACCCACCACGCCGCCTGTGCCCCCATCCGCGAAGGCTCAGGCGCCTACCCCTCCACCGCCCGCGGCTCCGGCGCCTGCTTCGGCTGGGGCTGCTGGCAGTGAGAGCAAGGGCGGCGCCGCCGCCAATTAGGAGTAGAAGGAGGAGGAGCTGGGGATTCTTGGGTGGGGAGAAAGAATTGATGTTAGTTTCCGTTACCGTTAAAGTTAGTTAATGAGAGAAATGGTCAAAGAAGAACATTGTTGTCGTTTGTCTTTAGCTTCTTAATTTACCGTTCATCGGCAGGGCAGCTCCTGTCGGAATCAAGAAATCAACTGTATTGAGTTGAAAGAAGTCCAGTTAGTTCATCCTCAGTGCTCTCTCTCTCCCCCTCTCGACCGTTGATTGCTGGTTCGTGATTTACTTTTTTTTTTTTTAAGATAAATTTAGCGCGATTGAAACCGATCAGATTAATCGATCGACCATTGGATCGATCATCATAATAGTTGCTTGCAATCGATCCAACGGCGATCAGCTTGCCTTTAAGATCTAATTAAGATTCATAAAATTTATTATGTTTGTCCAAATCATCGGAGAAAAATTGTAATGTTTTGCTGATTGAATTACACTTACATAGATTTCATACATATCTTACGAATATAATGACACGTTAGTAGTCCTTGTTTGATTCTTTGACAGATATAATAATAAGTTAATTGTGTAGTTCATTGGACGTATGAATTTCTTTTTCCTTTTTGATTTAAATTAAAGATGATATATCTATATTGGTCGTGATATGCGTACGTTACGAGCTATGTTCAGCTTTCTAGATAACTGAATAGGTAAGCAGATGAATGAGGGAGAATAAAGATTTAAAAGACTCTCCTCGGCATGTACTTGTAGTTTGTAAAGGAGATTGGGATCAAAAGACCTCTATAAGGATTATAATCTCTTATTTATTGCTCTCCCTCGTTGAGGATAACGTATATTCGATAATTTGATTTATTTTCTTTATTGTTCCATCTTGCTCGTCATAACAAAGAGTGAGCTTCTGTCATATTTTGTACGTAAAGTGCATGTGCTTCCACCTTTTGTGGAATGAATTCCACGTGTATATTGGTAAGTACATTCCCTATTGCTATGTACTTCTTTTTTTCCCCAATTAAGAGCTATAGACACTGTATATATAAGTGTGTGTGTTTGTGCTTGGATATTGCCACAGCTCGATCCGGTATATTGTACATTGACCATTGTGATGGTAGAATGTCGTATCCAACAAGGGTGACTGTGTTATATATATATAAGTAATTGTACATAAATTATATTGTAGTCCTCATAATGTGACGATATCACATATATATTCCTAATACCTCCTTCAATTTGTTGGGGACTTTGCTACTGACAGATTGCTACGTTGAGACTGAAATAACGAAAGTGATACATTCTTAGTTAGCAAGTCTGCAACTTGGGATGATGTGGGGACATATCGAACAAGAAATTTTTCATGTGTCGATCGCTCTCTAATGAAACTATAGTCAACCACATTGTGCTTATTGCGATCATGCTGGATAGGATTCGCGGCGAGATAAGTAGCACTGATATTGTCACAACATGCTATGATTAGACTCGGTGAGTGGTTGCCAATGTCTTGTAGAAGCTGACATAGCCAAGGTGTTTTAGCCATAGCATACGTTAGTACTCGATATTCAGCCTCTGTCAAGTTACGTGATACAGTGGGTTATTTTCTGGATCTCCAAGAGATCAGATTCGAGCCCACAAAGACCGCATAACCTGTCATTGAATGACGACTATTCGGACACTCAACCCAGTTAGCATTTGTATATGCAATGATCTGAAAGTCGGCAGACCTGCGAAGTTGAATAGCACAAGAGGATGCACCACAAAGGTATCGCAGTATCCTCTTAACAGCCTATCATTGTGTAGTTCACGGAGCATGCATAAACTAACTCACTAGATTCACTGCAAAATATATATCTAGTCTAGTAATAGTAACATATTGCAAAGCACCTACCACACTTTTGTACTTGGAAGGATCCTAAAGAGGATCACCATCTATCAGAGACAAATTACTTCTAGACGGTAGTGATATCTTAACTGCAAAAGCTCTGTCGAGGCCGAAACAAAGCAGAACATCCTGTATATATTTATTATGAGAGAGAAATAATGTGTTTGCAGTTTGAGTGGCCTGAATACCCAAAAAATAATGAAGAGTACTAAGGTATTTCATTGCAAACTCTCTCGAGAGAAGAGTGATGAATTTGCGAATAAGGAGTTATGAGCCACTTGTGAGGATAAAATCATCAACATAGAGAAGTAGAAGAATAGTATGAGATCTCTGATGATAAATGAAGAGAGAGATATCAACTGGACTTGAATGAAAACCCCGAGAGTGTATAAAGAACTGAATTGAGTGAACTAGGCCCTGGGTGCCTGTTTTAACCCATATAGGGATTTGTGCATGCGACAAACATGCTTAGGAAACTGAGGATGGAAAAATCCTGGAGGTTGATGCATGTAGACCTCCTCATTGCGGTAACCATGAAGAAATGCATTCTTAACATCTAATTGATGAATGGGCCACATTGATGAGTGAGCAATGGATAAAACAAATCGAACGGTGGACAATTTGACAACTAGACTAAAGTTTCGTGGACATCTATTCCAAGTTATTGAGTGAACCCCTTGGCAACAAGATGAGCCTTGTAACGTTCAAAGGAACAGTCAACCTGATACTTCTGTATTTCCAGGAGTTTCCAACCATATTCATATTAGTATTCCGAGGAAATAGACTCCATGTGATTATGAAGCAGAGCATTAAACTCTTCAGCCATGGCTGGTGCCTATTTGGATCCTTCACTGCCTGAGAATAGGTTGTCGGTTCGATTAAGGAGACCAAAGAGGTGGCAAGTAACAATAATTTTTTAATTGGCTTGAATATGTTGGATTTAGACCGAGTCACCATGGGATGATTATGATGAGGAATAGGTAGGGAAGGAGACAGATTGAACGAAGATGGAGAGCTACTGCTCTCAGCCAAGGAATGTGGTAGATCAGTGGAATTGGAAGTCGGGCCAGAGCATATCGGGTTAGAGCCGAGGGATCCGGCTTGTATTGAGTTAGACCGAGATGATGACCGAATAGGTAAGGAGGGTGGTTGGACAGGATCAGTTGAGGCTGGATAATTTGGAGTGTTGGATGGGCTTCAAGAAGATTTTCAAAAATGGTTGCAAAAAGCCAAGAATGGATGGACTCATCGACACGATACCAATTCAGAAATGAAGGATCCGTAGGAGAGGGATAGGGAATATCAAGATTGATATGATCGAAGAGATTATGAGACTTGATGAATGTAGAGAAGAGAGACTTCCGGATGAGATAATTCCTATTGTTCAGTTGAATAGGGATGACATTAGCAATATTTGGAGCCGAGATAGGACCAGTTGCGGGTGTTCTGTGTTGAAGCGACAGGGGCAATCGCAGGTGGAACCGATGAGGATGGGGGAAGAGCAGTCGGGGAGTGAGATGTTTGCTGATCAGTGGGATCAACTGTGATGTTGGGAGGGGTTTGTTGGTCTGAGGGGTCCATATGAGTGATGAGAGTATGAGGGTTACAGATGACGACAGGGAATGGAGAAAGGTGATTTTAGGTATTAGCCTATTTTTGGCTCTGATACTATATGATTGTATAATGTCATACCTAACAAGGGTGACTTTGTTGTGTGTATATATAGAGAAGCAATTGTACATAAATTACACTGTAGTCGTCGTAATGTGAAAATATCACATATATATCTCTAATAACCACTACATATACTAACTCCTAGCTTATATATACTCTTATTGAATATAAGATTTTCTCAAAATTATCTTGCAACATGTAGGTGCATGTGTAGGTTTCTATACCGTTTTGGGCTTCATCTTCACGCTAATCAACGTGATATTGAATAAATACTTCTTTGGATTTTTAATTTAAAGACGCACCACCATATGTAAATCCACCCAAAACCAGCATAAAAGTTATATTTAGTTGAAACTCAGCTTTAATAACATTACTAGCAAAACTCCCCGCCCTTTGCGGTGGAGAATAATTTGTTTTTATCATAACAATATCAACTCCACAATAATAATTAATAATGAAAAAGTTAGCCAATGACATATATCATAAATTAATATGCTACTTAACAATTAAATCAACGATAGTCAACAAAATTTATAGAGTAATTAATATTATTTGAAATATCACGTTATTTTAGAAAATTTCTTTGAATTATTATTATAAATATCTTAATTTAAGATTTTCCAAAAAAAAAACCTAATTTGGATACATTTATATATATTTACTAACAAAAAAAGTTGTTAGATTAGATTCCTTTTTTCCTTTGGTGGACTCCTCAGTATTTTTTTAATGTGGTTAAATCTCTTAAAAATTAGACATAACTAAATTTATAGTTCAATATGAAATTCTCTTTGTTGACATTTAAAAAGTGTCATTAATTAAAAAAGTAACTTATTTAAAACCATAAGATTTTAAAGCAGGAACCTATTACCCTTTTAGGAATATTAAATTATTAAAATCTATCCACCTAATCTTTATTTTTTAATATATATATATATATATATAACATTTTCTTTTTCTAATAAATTAAAGCAATATATTTCTTTCATTCTTAGAATGACATATGCAGCATAGGAGAATTCCCTTGTTACTCTCCTTTAACCAAATATATAGATTATTTTACTCATAGCATCTTTTTACACCCCATTCAGAATCAACTATATATATTGTTCGGAACATTGATGGATATAATTAAAATGAGTTGAATGATATTTTTTTGCCTAAAATCAATAATATTGTTTGAAATGCATTTTAGAATGGAGTAATTCTTTTACAAACGAATCTGATAACTAAAATTAAACTTGTAATAACAATTTGAATTGAACTCTCACCAAATCTTGTTGATTTTGACCCAATTTCAAATCCAACATAAATCTAGTATTTTTAATCTAATTCTTGAATATTTTGTAATTCAAACAATAGAGTTCAATTGAATTGTAATTCAAAACAATAGAGTTCAATTGAATTATACTCAAATGAATGGAATATGCAAAATTCTTGCATATAGGTTATTCCAAACGGAGTGTTAATTACACTATGGTAATAATATTATATAATCATTTTTCACGAGACTCTGTTCTTCTTTTTTTTTTTTTGCTTTAACAGGATATATTTGCTGTACATTTTCCTTTAATCATGACGGCGAAGCAAGGTTTAGTAGAAATTGCAATGCTGTCAGAATTTCCATTTTGATAGGTATAATTTATTCAGAAGTTTACATGGTTTCCTTCTTCTTTTTCTTTTTTTCCCCTTTTTTGATTTATCTTCTTTTATATTGGGTTTCTCGGCATACAAATAATAATCTATATAAATATTATAAATGTTTTTCGGTGTTCATTCAAAGGCTTTTCGCATAAATCACAATCATAATTGCATGTGCACAACATGTGGCTATCCTTTATTTTTTGGTGAAGCGCACATCACTGGAAAAATAAATAAATGAGTTGGATTATAGTGATATAAATCAAACTGATAAATAAATGAGTTGGATCATAGTGATATAAATCAAACTGATATGTTGCCGATTCGATGAAATTTTTGGTATTCCTTTATTTGTATTTTCTGATGTTTTATTAGACTTATGTATATCTCTTATTTAATAGTAAATAAGAAAAAATTCTTTGACAATATTAATGCAAGGTCTTGGATCAGTTGACCCAACTAATGCTATATCTTTCTTCTTCGCACAATTAATGAATGGGTGCCTTTTCATATTAATATTAATAGTCATAAAATCGACAGACGCATATTCAACCAATTGATTGACACATATTCTATTAGTTCTTAGCATTTCGACATCTACCTCGAGTAAAAAAGAAGAAAATTAACAACATAAAATTATTCTATGACAAACAAATTTTCAAATCAATATTGTTTGGAGAAATTCTCGTTTGAACAAATTGATTAATTGACAAAAAAAAGAGGCTTTTTTGTGTGTACAAACATCTTTTTTTTGATAAATTACAGGCCGAACTTTAAATTAGATAAATGAAACTAAAGGTTATAAGAAAGAGACACGAAAATCCGGACAAATCACCGTAGGGCAACAAATCTTTCAAAAAATGTAGAGTATATCGACACGATTAACTTTTTTGACTTTGCAGCGGATCTTTATTTTTCGAAATTTGACATAGCACTCACGAATATATATTGTAATTATTTCTTTTACCAAACCCAGTAAATAGCCAGAAGGTCCACCAAAACTTCATAGTACTTTTTTTTTTCCATGTTATAAAAAATAGCAGGAAAATTAAAAAGAGAATGTGTGAAAAGAAATGGAGTTGCGTTGGATTGACGCGGAGGAAAAAGAAAGAAAAGAAGGGGGAGGGGACAATCCCAATGGACCCAATTTCCGGTGTCGCGACTTTGGCCCCTCAAATAGTAATTAAAAATCAAATAATTTGAGAAAAATGGAACGGAAAATGCAATTTTTTTTTGAGAAATTTGAAAATTTTAATTAATCTAATTAATGCAGATTTAATCCAATGTGCTAATAATGTCAACGACCAGCAAAAGTATCTCCAAGCCGACAGCTGTTTGGCTGTCTTAAGCCGAGCGCCAGCTCCATCAATCGGATCCTCATTTGGTAATTAGTCCTTTCCAAAGCATACTAATCACATTCTAACCACAAGGTTTGACTGCTAGAGAATAATATTTACTTCGATTTTTCACTACATTAATATTGGTTATTTCTTCACGCATGGAGAAACTAACAACCTATTTAACCTCGATCTCGGAGAATCAAGAGTATCAAATTCACACTATTAAATTGGTTTATTTTAGGAATTTTGAAACTACTAAAGAAAAATAATATCATCATATTTTTCACTTGCTTATAACTTGGAATAACAATTTATGATAATGTGGTAGTTTGAAATATAAGTTTCTATATAATGGTATTCCATGAACTTAAAAAAAAGTAGTTATGGTACTTTCATTGCGTAGTCCATAAAAACCAAGTAATAAACTAAAGAATTATGTTATTTTGTTAGAATTGATTTCACTTTCCAACATTAGAAATTGAAATGAATAACATGAAGTCAGTTTATCCAATTTAATTTTTCTTATTGAAGACTTGATAATTTATGTGGATTGGCAAATTCCATACTCCGTAAGTACATCTTGGAAGATCTGATTTCGTGATTATTATTATTCTACTTTTATAAGAATACAATACATGCTACTGAAAATTTTTTGGTGTTTTTTTTTTTCGGTAGAAATTTTTTGTGATTATTTTAATGTCTATATAAACGCGGTCAAAGCCAGTCTCCGAGAGGATCAAGCCGAGCCCGACCACCGTGTAAGAAAAGCGCACTGTACATCTCCCTATTATACGCAACGTGGCAGGGAACGATTGGTCCAGGTCACAGGACGCGCCTCTATTATGTGCAATCGCAATCAGGCTATAACTCCTCCTCACAGAGCCACCATATAAGAGGGTCCTCCTTACCGTGTTAGAAGATCGAGCCCCCTGTCGTTGGAGAGAGAGAGAGAGAGAGAGAGAGAGAGAGAGAGAGAGAGAGAGAATTCCGAGAACTCGCCCCTATATCTTCTCCTCCGTCTTCGTCGCCGCCGATCATTTCCGTTAGCGGAGGTCTTTCAACTCAACGATGGTCAGTGCCTTCTGATCTCAAGTCAATTGTGCTGCGTCAGGAATTCGATCGCGCTTTCTTTACTGCTTTGCTTTCTTTACTGGTGGAATGGACTCTTTTGATCTGCTGCCGATTTGCTCTTGCTGTGTCTATTTCTCTCGGGATATGAGTTTTGCGTGTAGTCTTAGCTCGGTGGTTGCTGATTTCGCGCGGTGTTAGCTGGCGGATCGTCGATTTTTGCGGATTTTGACTGATGAGTTTTAGCACAATGTTACCGGACAAGCTTCGCCAGTGGCTATCGTGGTTAGATTCGAGCTAATTTCTTATTGATTGTGCGGTAAAACATTTTCCGCGTGAAGGACTAAGGCGGATCTGCCCTTTCGAATACTGTTCTAGGGCTTTTTAGCATTGTTTTCTGAGAGTTAATTGTAAGGTTATCGTTTTCGTTTGATTCCTGTTTTCTCTAGTTTTAGTGTCTGATAATGCAGCGGTGGAGATGTCGCTGTCATCTGTATGTTTGAGAACATATGGATCTGGTTTGTATGAGCTCTCTTTTATTGCATCCATAGATGAAGGTTTTATCATGCGAGATTTCGAGAAATGGATGCCTGACAAGAATCTTTGCGCTTTATTGTCTGATCTGATCGTGAAGCTTCGTCTGCTGGGATCCTGCTAATGAGAATTATCTTTCCCGCTGCTGTTAGAGATACAGAATCAAGAGGACACTAAGTTTATCCTTGTGTCTCATGGAAGGCATAACTATGTGGAGTAAAACACTGCCTGCCAATGCTGATTCACGATTTTGATATCTTGTATTATGTATGGTGGCCAATTTTCCTCTTAGTCCTTCTGTGTAGAAGGAGCATCTTTGAACCATCTTATCATAACAGTCTAGTGTGTCGGAATTGCTTCGGGTTTCTCACTCTTACATGCTTACCTTCACAGGCAAACGCTGCATCTGGTATGGCTGTCCATGATGACTGCAAATTAAAGTTCTTGGAGCTGAAGGCCAAGAGGACTTACCGGTATATAGTGTTCAAGATTGAAGAGAAGCAGAAGCAAGTCATTGTGGAGAAGGTTGGTGAGCCGTCGCAAAGCTACGAGGATTTTGCAGCCAGTCTTCCTGCTGATGAGTGTCGCTATGCTGTTTACGACTTTGACTTTGTCACTGAGGAGAACTGCCAGAAGAGTAGAATTTTCTTCATTGCATGGTCTGCTATCAGTTTTCAATGACCCCCAACCTTTTGGCATATTGTTGTTGACCATCCGTATTTAATTTCCTTTCACCATCTTCGTGAAGGTCTCCCGATACATCAAGGGTGAGGAGCAAGATGATTTACGCAAGCTCCAAAGATAGATTCAAGAGAGAGCTTGATGGGATTCAGGTGGAGCTGCAGGCAACCGATCCAACTGAAATGGGTCTTGATGTTTTCCGGAGCCGAGCCAACTGAATGTCTATGGTGGCTATACAGTAGCAGCCTTCTCGGGTTCTGTTCTTTTCAGTGAAATGTTTATACTTTAGTGGTGTGGTGGGTTTTGGTAGATATGATATCAAGTTCCAAGTCTCACCATGCTAATTTGCTTTCTTCATCCTGGACAACATCCATGGTTATCCAGTCCATTGCGTCGATTGTCTTGAGTGGCTTCTTGTAGTCTTACGTCTACAAGTTAATATGTAACTGTTTGTGGAGGTAGATGACTTCCCTAGTTGATTCCAGACCTTTCTATTTTTTTTGTATTTCCTCCTTTCACTTGGATTTCTGAGGATGATGCTATATGACTTTCGGGTTGGTGATTGAATACTGATATTTACGGACATGTGAGTATTCTTTGTCCTCTTATTTTACTCTTGTACTCTGATGGGTTTGCTTGTAGCAGTTATCGTTGTGATTCATTGGAGTGAGTTCCCATGTAGAATGGCCAGTACGAGCTGACATTGTTTCATATAGCGAGTCAGTGGGCAAATTTCAAGTTTCAGATAGTCATTGTTAAGATCTGATAATACTCGGACATGTTGCGACTGTGTTTTGTTGATTCCGAAGTATAGTATGCCTCTCTCTCGAGAATTGATCCCTTCAGAGTTGGATCAAAGCCTGTTTTTTCTGTCGCTGTGATTGGTTTACATGATGTGCATGCGAATGAATGACTATTTCGTTGGATTTGCACTGTACTTTCCGGCATTGTGCCTTTGGCTTGCACGCATGAGCAAGCTAGTGAGAATAGAGGATGTAAGATGATGAGCTTTCGTTAGGTGAAGTCGTTGTTTGTCAGATGTTATTGATCTAACTTGCTTTTGACGTGCTTTGGGAGTTCATCTTGGATGTTCCCTGGTCAGTTCTACTTCTCTCGAGGTCAGGATGATTAGGTACCATAGCGAAATCCGATCTATGAACGAGGACTGGAGGCCCTACCACTATATAAGCAGCAATAAGATGATATGCAGTACTTTTTTTTGATAGGATAATAAAAAAAATGGGTAAATTTCGACGATATCTCTTAAAGTTTATAAAATGATGAGCGATACCATTTCCTTTTAAAATTAGTCATATAGCACTCCTCATTTTGCTGATTTCTATTATTTTTTTCCCTAAATTGGATCAGATTTAGTTCGAGTAAAAGAATCAAGTAATGAGTTGGTTTGTACAATCCATATTTGAGATTCACATGGCAAAGTGAATATTTTCTTGGTGTCACGTTAGTAAAAAGAGGGACGGTGTGTGGTAAATTTTTGAAAAGAGGAGCGTTGCTGACTATTTAACAAATTATAACAGGTGTCGTTGAAATTTATCCGAAAAAAAATCCGGCAGGGAGAATGGTAAACTGTAATTTCCCGCCAACGACGACGTTTCTTTCTTCCTCATTCTCTGAAGATGACCCTTTTTTCTTCACAAGAGGAGCTCAGAGCATCCCGTCTTTGTCCCTCCTCTGCATCCCTCTGTTGGATGCAAATCTCTGCTCCTTCGCCGGGTAGGCCCAGCCATTCACCGTTGCCGCCGGCTACCTTGAAACCTCCGCCGCCAATTACAGCCTCTGAAGAGCCCTGAGCCCGCCACCAGTGGGCTGAATTGCCGCAATGGCCTTCTCTTCTTGCTGCCTCAAATGCTACCCCTGGCCTTCCCTCCCTCTCCCCCCAGTCTGCCACCGACGCTCTTCCTCCCTCTCCATCTCTGCCGCCGCCACCCAACAGCTTAGCTCCTCCACCGCGCCCCACAACCTCCCATCTGACTTCACAACCACCCAGCTCCTCCATGTTCTCCGCCGCCAGCCCGACGAGACCGCCGCTCTCCACACCCTTCACTGGGCCTCCGCCCAACCCGCCTTCTCCCCCTCCCCGCCTCTCTACCATGAAGTGCTCCGGAAGCTCTCCAAGGTTGGGTCCTTCGACTCCATGTCGCTCGTCCTCCAAGACATGAGGTCCTCTGGCTGCAAGCTCGACGCGACTACCTTCTCCATCCTTGTGGAAGCCTACTCGAGCTTCGAACTTTACGACGAGGCCCTCGGAGTCGTTGATGTCATGGAGTCAGAATATGGTACTAAACCCGACACCCACTTCTACAACAACTTGCTCAATGTTCTTGTTTATGGGAATAAGCTAAAACTAGTAGAGATTGCACACGAAGGCATGGTGAGTCGAGGGGTCAAACCCGATGTGTCGACGTTTAATATACTGATTAAGGCTCTCTGTAAGGCCCACCAAATTAGGCCTGCGATATTGCTGATGGAGGAGATGTTGGGTTACGGGTTATCGCCCGATGAGAAGACCTTCACTACCATTATGCAGGGCTACATTGAAGAGGGCAACCTGGATGGGGCGATTAGGGTCCAGGAACAGATGGTTGGCTCAGGCTGTAAGCCCACGAACGTGACTGTGAATGTTCTGATCAATGGATTCTGTAAGGAAGGGAGGATTGAGGAGGCACTTGGGTTTGTTGACCACATGTCAGGCGAAGGGTTTCACCCCGATCAGTTTACGTTCAATACTTTGGTGAACGGGTTGTGCAAGGCCGGGCATGTTAAGCATGCATTAGAGGTGATGGATTTGATGATCGAGGAAGGCTTTGATCCTGATGTCGTGACATATAATTCACTCATTTCAGGGCTGTGTAAGATTGGTGAGGTGAATGAAGCGGTAGAGATCCTTAATCAGATGGTCTCTCGGGATTGCTCTCCGAACACTGTCACTTACAATACCCTCATTAGCACCCTTTGTAAGGATAACCAAATCGAGGAAGCCACTGAACTTGCTCAGGTTCTTACTAGCAATGGAATTTTACCTGATGTGCGCACGTTCAATTCTCTGATACAGGGCCTCTGTAAGACTAACAATCATCGAGTTGCAATGGAACTCTTTGAGGACATGAAGCGTAAGGATTGCCGGCCTGATGAGTTTACCTACAGTTTATTGATTGACAGCCTTTGCTTGAAAGGGAAAATGGAGGATGCATTGAATCTCGTTAAGGAGATGGAATTGAGTGGATGTGCTCGAAATGTGGTGATTTATAACACTTTGATTGATGGGTTTTGCAAGAACCGGAAGATCAAGGAAGCAGAGGAAATCTTTGATCAGATGGAACTTCAGGGCATCTCGAGGAACTCGGTAACTTATAATTCCCTGATCGATGGCCTCTGCAAGGAGAGAAGGGTTGAGGAGGCTGCGGAGCTCATGGACCAGATGTTAATGGAGGGCCTGAAGCCTGACAAATTCACGTACAATTCGCTCCTCACATATTTTTGCAGGCAGGGGGATATAAAAAAGGCAGCTGATATAGTTCAGACAATGGCCTCAAATGACTGTGAACCTGACATTGTTACCTATGGGACTTTGATAGGAGGGCTATGCAAGGCTGGTCGGGTTGAGGTTGCAAGCAGGCTCCTGAGGAGTATTCAGATGAAAGGCATTGTTCCGACTCCTTGGGCTTACAATCCTGTGATCCAGTCACTGTTCAAGCGGAAGAGGACTAAAGAGGCAATGAGGCTCTTCCGGGAGATGACGGAAAGGGGCGACCCTCCCGATGCAGTTACTTATAAGATCGTCTTTCGCGGGCTCTGTAGCTGTGGAGGCCCAATTGGGGAGGCTGTTGATTTCGTAGTCGAGATGACTGAGAAAGGGCACGTGCCTGAGTCTGAGTCCTTCTTGATGTTGGCAGAAGGCTTATGTTCCTTGTCCATGGAGGATACATTGATAAAGCTTGTGGATTTGGTCATGGAGAGAGCGGGATTGTCGGAAAGGCAAGTCACGATGGTCCGGGGTTATCTCAGAATTGGAAAATTCCAAGATGCCATGGCCACCCTTGGGGGCATGTTAAACAATGACAACGGGATCCGAAGAGACCACCGGAGACGATAGGCTCAAAAGCATTCCTTCACATCCAGGCAGCATGAAGGCAATATGCCATGTAAACATCAACGGTCACTTTTTTTACCATCAGTTAGCATGTCGATAGTAAGTATATTGGAGATATCATTCGGACTTAGCCTTTAGATGGAGAGCATTTTTGCTCCTGTTTTGCTCTAATGTTGATCGTGTCCTATGACACTTGAAGGCTGAGTTCAGCTCGGCGCAAATCCTCTCCTGAGCTTGATCAAATGTGCGATTTGTTTCTATTTTCGTGTTTACGAGAATCTGCTGCATGGATTCTCCAGTCAAGATTCAATGGAACATCTTTAATTTGCCGACTACCTGATGGAGTTAGTCATGCTAAATTCAGACAATTTTCCTTCTGAAAGTAGCACGTTTCTTCTTCTTTCTTATTGAGTTGGCCATTCACATGTATTATAAGGAAAATAATATGCCGTGTTGATTCTGTTGAAGGCCTCAACATAGAAGAAATCAAAACAAAGGGACGAAATTGACTGTCAGAAATAGCTTATGGACTAAATTAATTTAAGTGAAAAGTGGGGGGGGGGGGGGCTATTTCCAAAACATTTTGTCGTTAGTTGTGATTATAACGTAATAAAAAGACTAGTCCTACTTCTTCCTGAAACCTGCCTTTTTTTTCCTTTCTTAATCAAAAGACACAGATTCTTTGATCCATTCCGAGATCTCTGTCTGTCTCTGTCTCTGTCTCTGTCTCTGTCTCTCTTTTCCCAATTTGGTTCAGTTTCTCCCGCTCACTGTCCCTCGCACCCTACCAATCCCTTTAATGTGTGAAGTGAGGCTCCATCTTCTTCTGTCTGGTCTGGCCCTCTGGCGCTCATTGATTCTAGCCAGCATTTTACTGCAGACTGTACTTCTTGCTGCTAAGGCTTAATAGGCAGTAGCATCGTGCGAGTGAACTTAGGGAGGCTCAGAAGCGATGGACTCCTCCGTTCCTCGCGATGAAGAATCTCCATTGTTGGTTGCCAATCAGTTGTCAGATGAAGCTCATAGGAAGCACTCGAGAGATGTTCACATACTGAGCTGCGGCTTCCTGCTGATATTCCTGGCTTATGGAGCAGCTCAGAATCTTGAGAGCAGCGTCAACACTGTGAGTTCTTGTGGGATTTGCGTTGGAAGTTCAACTTCCTGCTCATCTAGCAAAATTTAGGGGCCTATATGTTGCTTCGCTGAATTATGTTTGCTTACAACAACTCGATAATCTGAAATCAAATTGGAGATGAGTACATTTCTTTGGTGGCATAATCATAATTTCGAGCTACTATGTTTCCAACTTTTCTTTTACGGACAGGTAATTTAGGAATGATTTCGCTTGGGGTACTCTGTGTCCTTCACAATATTTTCTTCACAATAGACTTAAAAGTAAATATTCTTTTTGGCACGCAGCGTCAATTGTCGTCCCCAACCTAACCTTGTTGCATGGGACCTATCTCACTTCCACTGCGTGGAGTTATAGTAAAGTGTCGAACCTGCATGAAGGAACTGTCATTGGTAGCTTTAATGGAGAGTTCTGGGGAATGGTCGCTAGTCACCAGGTAAATCTCTTAATTTGAAATGTATTTTCTTTTGCATCAACTACTTGTTTTGCAAGTTTTAGTTTTCTATAAATTATCCTCATTGTGTAAAACTAATATTTTTGTTGGCAACTTTGCAGTTCATTGGGAACCTTATATCCCTTGCCATTTTGCAAGATGATGGAGTATGTTCATTCCGTGTCAATTAAAACTTGCTTTCTTTTCAACTAACTCAGCCTTTTGTTTTATGCATACTATTGCGCACTGGTGATTTCTTCGATCCACATGCCGGACTTTCTTGTCCATTTTCAGTTTTTGATTGCTTTCACATCCTTGCAGGGTGGCAGTACCAGTGGGACAACCTTACTATTCGTACTGTTCCTTTGCAGCATGACTTTAGGGACAGTACTCTTGTGCTTTTTACAGAAAAGGGATGATAAACGAGGAGCTGCTTCCTGGGTTCCTCCATCAATTTCGATTCTTATTTGAAATTTCAGACAAAGTGATTAGTCCACTTTTCAACATCTGGATGCTACTTTTAATACCACCCTCCTCACATATTCAGGATTACAAGCAGCATTTGTGTGGTAATCACTTCAATATGGTTCCGTCCACGCATCATCACCCTCATTTTGTTTCCATGTTAGTCATTATCATTTTCCTTTTTTCTTATTGTTAGGGCTGAGTTCACTAAGGATGTCGTGGCGCCAGTCCTTGGTGTGCATGGTGTGGGTGGTTCTATGGCAGCTATGGGGCTTTTGATGCAATTGTAAATATGACAGCGCCTACGCTAGACCCTCCTTTTATGCATCAATTTTGAGTTTGCTTGCCCCTTATGTTTGAAAGGGCAACACAAAGTGCTCTTAGATGCTTCTAGGGAGAAAATGCAAAATGTATCATTAACGAGAAGATTCTTGTTCAGGTCTCCTCTTAAGCTTTATTATACAAGCATGCTAATAGTATAGGATCTGACGCAGTGTTAGATTATAAGTCATGTTAGTGTTCACTGGCTGCCAGCTGCTGACCAGTGGTCTTACATCTATCACTTGGATAGTTTCGGCTGGAGCTCTTCTTCAGGGTTGTGTTTTCCTCGTACTGCTGGTGAAACACAGGTTTCTTGCAATTCTTCTTGCTAAAATATCATTAATGACCTATGTCCTATTAAATTGCCGAGTTTGCAAATTCATCCAAGGTTCAATCATCATGCAGCTTTACTGGAGCCTTTATGTATGTATTCCCACTTCTTCTCGCATCACTATTGGGGATTGGTGATGGAGTTCTAAACAAACAGCTTAATGCATTGCTTGCAGTTGCTCTTCAAGCAGAACATGGTAATGAAAGATGAGTTGTATCTCTTTATCAAGATATTGCTAAAATGGAGGAAAGATTCTCTTAGGGCTGATTAAAATTTTTTTTTTGGAAGTGGAAAATCCACATCTTACTTGTGATATACACCTATGTATAAATAGGCAGTCCTCAGCATGAATTAAAAAATGCCTGATGTTTATGAATCAAATGGTTGAATTAATAAATACTATTTGAATTCACTCGACTCTTGAAGCAGGTGCACTGTGATGTGTGCATTAATGTGTTAAATTCCATTTGAGCACAATCCGTTTATGCAGCATTGCAGTAAACTTTTTTCCAGCCTCTTTCTTCTTCTTTCATGAACTCTAGTGAGTCAATGGTACGATCTTCTGTTGCTGTACTCTCCCCACTCCATACTAAAAGTATATAAACTTTTTTTTTTCCCCCTGTGCTAGAAAGCTGATTTTCTCTTGTTGTATCGATGTCTCCTTTGCATCTCTATGTTGGCCTTTCTCTACTTCATCAGAAGTATAATGCCTATATTTTGCTGACCGTTTTCCTTTGTGGTTTATCTAGGAAGCTGCATTTGCACAGTCAAAGGTTTGGCAGAGCGGAGCAGTAGCATCGGTGTTCTTCTTGAGCCCTTACATTTCTTTGCAGGCCATGTTGGTGACTATGCTTGCCGCGGGCTCTCTCATTTTCTGCATTCTTGTTTCTTACACTTAACGTGGAAAAAGTTTTCTCTCGCCCCACTCTTGACGTATAGCATGGTATGGCAATTTATGTTTAGCCATTGAAGTGTCTGCTGTCTATATGTTGCAACTGTCAAGCTGAGTTTCACAATTGTTGTCCGTCATCGGAAACTACATATCAATATGAATGAAAATGTTTGATGTGTTTTTGGCTGTTTTGCCTTGATTATGGCTGTGTTGCCGTGAGTATGGTCTTTTGTCTTGCTCAATTATTTACTTCTCTGTGGTAGGATTCACCTTTATGTAATGATTTGTATCCGAACAAACACATTTTTTCCATCTACTGCGATGTTAAGACTTAAGTACAGTCCCATTAAATGAAAGAAACATCTACTGAAGGTAAATATGGTTGTTCGGATACAGATCATTGCATCGATAGAGATACCGAGGTGGTAGTGGGGAGATCATGTGATGTTACTTTTGGTGGCAACTAATCGAGGCCGTCACGAGTAAGAATTCTCATGCGGCTTGTTCTTTGGCTGTCGCAAAAGGTCTATAAAGAAGACAGTTTACGGGTCAAGGATTTGATACTTTCATCGAGGGCCATGTTACGGCGAGAAGGAAGCCTTCACTTGTTTCGTCGGGGCAGGGGTTGACCCTCACTAGAAACTAAGGGGACTTCTGTGAGTGTCGCGGGCGCTACTCACCTTTACTAACCTAAAGCAAAAACACAAATTCTTGTGTTTGTGCTGTGCTTTTCTCGAAAAGTTGTTTCCTTGGAAAACACGTTTTTAGGAAAACGAGTTTTCCCGGGAAACCTTTTTTGGTGGATTACAAAAAGTAATTCAGATTCAGACAAGAAACAATTCGAAAAACATAAACAGACAGACAGGTCCGGTCCCATACTATACTAATCATGAAACCTGCCCTTTCTGTCTTATACCGAAGATTCTTCGATTCATTCATTTTAAGACTTCTGTCTCTCCCTCCCCTGTTCTCTTCCCAAATTGATTCAGATTCTTCCACTCTCTCTCTCACCCGATCAAACCCTTTAATGGGGTAATAAAGCAAGCTTCATCTTCTTCTGCCTGTCGTCTAGCGCTCATGATTCTCGCCGGCGCTCGGTCTTCATGGTTTTGACCTCACTGGTGTGGACTGTACCGCTCGCAGCTGAGGTTTAATAGCAGCGGTGTCTTGCAATTGGATGGAGGGAGGCTCGGCAGCTATGGACTCCGTCGTTTCTCCCGATGAAGAAGCTCCGCTGGTTGCGACCCGGTTGCCGAATCAAGCTCCGAGGAAGCACACCAGAGATGTTCACATACTGAGCTGCGGTTTCCTGCTGATATTCCTGGCTTATGGGGCTGCCCAGAATCTTGAGACCAGCGTTAACACTGTGAGTTCTCGTTGGATTCGTGTCGGAAATCAAACTTGCCGCTCGATTTTCCTATTAATTCTTCCTGAAATTCTGTGAAATCTTGCAAAGTTAGGAACGTATTTGTTGCTCTGCTGATTAATCTTAGCTTACAGAACTCCCAGTTGGAGACAAGTTCGTTTCTTTGATAGCAGAATTGTAACTTGAAGCTTCTATGGTTTTTGCAGACAGGGAATTTGGGAACGATTTCGCTGGGGATACTGTATGTGTCATTCACAATTTTCTCTTTAGGAGCGTCTTTGGTGGTTCGGGCGCTTGGTTCGAAGAATGCAGTGCTGCTTGGGACTACTGGTTACTGGCTGTTCATTGCTGCAAATTTGAGGCCCTCATGGTACCTACTCTTTTGATACTTACATATAGGGAGCTTTTCGCGTGTGAGCATGTTGTGTAACGAACCTTCTGAATGTTCTCTTATTATGTGCCATGCCGCTATGGTGGTACAATTGTATAATCAATGGCTCGGTTCTTTAGCAATAGCTAATGGAGTCTGTTTTCCTTACCTCAACTCAAAATCAAAATCTTGTGGATTACTTGTGAGTACCTAAGACTTAACCGTATACCATTATGTAATTTTCTGTATTTAATTTCACATAAATGATGGAGTCTATATGTTGCTGGCTGGAGTTTGGTGTTTCAGTGTTTTTGCTATCCTTGATGTAGGTACACCATGATTCCAGCTTCTTTGTACCTTGGATTCGCTTCTTCAATAATATGGGTTGGAGAGGTGTAGTTACTGGCCTTGGTTTTCCTTGTTGAGCTTCTCAATATTAATATTAATATTTTATTTTATTTTATTTTTGGGTTTTTGTATGCAATGTCAATTGCCCCGACCTTCTTACAGGGGACCTATCTCACTTCTACTGCCTGGAGTCATGCTAAAGATTCCAACCTGCATGAAGGAACTGTCATTGGCAGCTTTAATGGAGAGTTCTGGGGATTCTTCGCCAGTCACCAGGTAAATCTCTCAACTTTTGAATACAGTTATTTCTTTCGCAATAACTTCTTGTCCTGGAAGTCTCAGTTATCTATGTAATTGTCGTTTTTGTGTGATGCTTTCCTTCACATTTGCAGCTTGTTGGGAACCTCATATCCCTCGCCATTCTGCAAGACGATGGAGTATGTTCATTCCCTACAGTTAAACCATGCTTTCTTTTTCGTCCTAACTTGGCCTTTATGTTCTAAGCATATTCTTTTAACACTGGTGAAATTGTCTCTTTCGACTTACAGTTTTGATTGCTTTAACATCATTGCAGAGTGGGACTACTAGTGGGACAAATTTACTATTCACAGTGTTCCTTTGCAGCATGACCTTAGGGACAATACTCCTGTGCTTTTTACGAAAAAGGGATGATAAAGAAGGAACTGCTTCTGAGGATCCCTCTTTTAGTCTTTATTCTTATTTGAAATGTCAGACAAATTTAGTGATTAGTCCGCTTTTCGACATACGGATGCTATTGATAATTCCCCTCATCGCATATTCTGGATTACAACAAGCATATGTGTGGTAAGTTCTTCAATATCATCCATGCTCGTATCATCACCATCTTTCCATCTTAGTCATTATTCATTTAAAATCTGTTAGGGCTGAATTCACTAAGGAGGTCGTGAAACCAGCCCTCGGTGTTCGTGGGGTGGGTGGCTCTATGGCAGTTTATGGGGCTTTTGATGCAATTGTAAGTATGATAATGCCCATGCTGGACCCTTCTTTTATGAAACAGATTCATGGAGCATTTTCTTACCCGTTATTTTTTGGAAGAGCAACAGAAAATGTTTTTAGATGCTTTTAGGGGAAAAAGTTGGAAATTATACTATTAACAAGAAGACTCTTGTTCAGCTCTCCTGTCAGGTTTATTATTAGGGACATGCTAGTAATATAGGAACTTGAACGGTCAATCTAGTCTGATATGGTGTTGATGATAACTCATGTTAGTGTTCACTGGCTGCTGGTCGTCTCACCTCTGGTCTTACATCAATCACATGGATAGTTTCTGGTGGAGCTGTTCTTCAGGGTTGCGTTTTCCTTGCATTGCTTGTGAGACACAGGTTTGTTGCAATCTCCTGCTGGAGAACTTTCCATGAACTATAACCTATAATATTGTAGATTTTGAGAACTCATGCAAGGATCCATGATCATGCAGCTACAGTGGAGTCTACACATACGTATTCCCACTACTCCTTGCTTCATTACTGGGGATTGGCGATGGAGTTCTTAACACACAGCTTAACGCGCTAATTGCATTACTCTTCAAACAGAACACGGTAATGAAAGATGAGCTAAATCTCCTTTTTCAAGATATTACTGAAGTAGAGCGATGAATTTGTCAGTCGGCTTTGATGCATTTGTTTAAGTAGCTTCATGAACCGCAATCCTTTTGTGCAACGCCAAAGTAAAAGTTTTCGAGTCTCTTCCTTTATCTTATGTGAACTTTTGTGATTCATACTATGAAACATCTTCTGTTGTTCCATTATGCTGTACTCGCTTCATCTCGTACTTCATGAGATTTATCCTGTGCAAGAAAGATGCTCATTTCGCGCTCTCTCTTCTTGAACGTCTTATAAAACATCTGTCTCCTGGCATCTCTTTTCCGGCCTTTTACTACTTCATCCAGAAGTATAATATCTATCTTTTGCTGGTAATTTTCGTTTCGTGGTTCTTTCAGGAAGCTGCATTTGCGCAGTTAAAGGTTTGGCAATGTGGAGCCATAGCAGCAGTGTTCTTCTTGAGCCCTTACATCTCCTTGCAGGCGATGTTGGTGACTATGCTCGCCGCGGTTTGTGTCTCATTTTTCACATTCTTGTTTCTTACACTTCACGTAGAAAAAGCTTTCTCCCACTCCGCTTGATGTATAGCATAGTATGGCAATACGTGTTTGGCCACTGAATATATTGCAAATGTCAAGTTAAGTTCCCTTCTTGTGGTTTGTTGTCAGAAACTACATATCAATATCGCTACAAGTGTTATGCAGTTTTGGCTGTGGTGCCATGAGTTTGGTCTTTGTCTTGCCTGGTTCTTTGCTCTCCTTGTGTTGATCTTGATTCGAGCTTGAGGGCATGTAATAGTGGCCAAATTATAATTGTGAATCTTTTCATTTAAGCCTTGAGGTGAAGATTAGTGTGTAAGCTTCTGTTGATGGAAATACATGTTTTCATTTGAGTAACAGATCATTACATAAATGTACGTTGTCGCCATGGTACCCACGTTATGAGGGTGTCACATTATACTTTTGGTAGCGACCAGTCGAGGCCAACAATTAAGAGTTCTTGAGCGTCTCTCTTTAGCATCAGCCCTTTACTATAATACATGCACCTGCAAAAGGAGGAAGGAAAAATAAATAAATAAATGCAAGCAGGTGGAGGCGCCTCACTTCCCTAGCCCGAAGCACAAACATTCTCCTATTATATGGGATAGCGTGTTTTTCTTGGAAAATGCAGTCTCCTAGGAAATCTGTTTTCCTGGAAAATATCCAACTCTTGAAAACACGTTTCCTGGAAAAGCTTTCCATGGAAAATAAGCCTTCTCGATATCATCATTTCTAGGTTTGTCGAGAATGTGATTAAAGAAAAGTTCCTGATTACCCAGAGAAAAGAAAAGTTGATTACCAGGAAAACTTGATTCTGAAGAAAAGCTGTTTCCCGGGAAAATGCATTTTCCAAGAAAAAAGGAACTGTGTCTCTCTCATTGAGAACATGTTTTTCACTATGGTCCCCAATCTGCCAATCATCCAAAGAAGCAGTTCTTCGAGCAGGTTGCCGCCAACTAACTTTCAGCAAAGGACCATTGCCGACTCCCACTGAAGTGTTAAAAAGTGTTGCAAACATCGCCATTTAATAGTGGATCCAATCATCCACTATTTATCACTCAGCACATGGAAGGGACTAAATAGCAGAATACATCTACTAGGCCAATGTCAAAAAGAATTTCAATGATCTGAGGTTAAAAAATAATTGTGTTCCTCAAACCTCACAAAAACAACAGTATTTCCTCGTACAAGGGGCCAATTTAGCCCCTCCCCTGTGATGCATATTTCTTCTACCTTCAGACAATTCAGAGCTTTCCAGGAATTTAAATAGACCACAATGGAAGAATTACAGAAGAAGGTTCTACAGAAAGCCAAAAACCAAATAGAAACACAAAACGTCTTTTAAAATTTATACGGATCTCAACGATATCCACAGGATTTACTTGCTTTACTGATTTCGAAGAACTCGTTCTGCAGTTGAAACTCCTGGATGACCCATCTGCCTGGGCGGAACTCCTCTGGTAGTTAGCCACGACCTGCGTATTCACCATCTCATCAGAAGTTCACACCAGGATAACAATGTAGACAAAGATCAATTAACATCGTATTCTTACTCAACGCATTATAGGGATCAAAAGAGCATACAAAATCATTTACATCACTTGATTGTTAAAAATTGTTAACTTTTCCCAGTTATTCCAGATTCTTTTACCGAAATGTTATGTAGATTAAGGAAGAAATGTGTTGTATCTGATCATACCATGCGATAGAAAATTTCATAGACCGAACAATTTCTTCCTTATCCTACCATCATTCATTTTCTGGAAAACAAGAGTTGAAAGATAGAACATTTGAACATCTCTTCGGAGATTGTATTTTTTATCGTGTTGCCTGGAGGGAATCACCCTGTAATATTCATTCAAGCACCATCCCATGTTCCAGTTCTAAGGATTTGATAAACTTTGTTGTTTGTCCTTCGTACAGTTTCTCATCAAATTTCTCTGATAAATCAAAGTTTTCCTTATATGCAGCTATTACTCTTTACCAACTGTGAAACTCACGTAATGATGTCTTGTTTGCAGGAAAATCCGCTAACCTACACGAGACTATCAAAAGTATCCAAAGGTCCTTCAAAGAACACAACACGAGGGAACGCAACAATTCTCAACAGGAGGGAATCTCCCGCGAGCGGTCACTACAACTCGAAGCAACGAGAGAGCCAACAGGACAAGACTGGACCGTCATCAGTACAGATGCATCTTGGAACAATAGAAGATCATGCCTTTCGAGAGTACTACACCACCCAAATAGCCCACCAGAACTATCATGGTTCCAAGTGTTGCATGAGGAAAAACCACTCTAAGCGGAAGCTCGAGCAGCACTCCTTGCTTTAAACATAGCTGCTGAAAGAGGATTAAAGAAGATTTGGCTTCGCTGTGATGCCTTGCTAGTAATTGACGCTATTTTCCACCCACAAAACTCTTCGTGGGAGATTAGGAGTTTAGTTTTGGATATATGTAATTCTTTGAAACTCTTTTCGGATTGGTTATGTTCATGGATTCCTAGGACGGATAACTCCCTAGCTTGTGACTTGGGTCATTTCGGCTCGATGTCAAATTTTCTCTCTCTATGCACTTTTCAAGTATATCCTGACATTAGTCTAGGAATCGATGTAAACACTACCGCTTATTAATAAATTATTTTATTCAGCGAAAAAATAAAACATTTTCTTAAAAGACCCAAAGCTTTCTCTGTTAACAAGCACATGATTCTACACATGGCAATCGACATGGAAAGTTGCCACATTTAAGCTCAAAAGCTTACGTGCCATAAAAAATATTGCCACAATAAACGAGCAGTTTACCGTTTCATCAAAAAAATTTAAGAGAGTGACTTGTGAGGGGAGCGTACCTTAAAGAAAGCCTCCTCCAGTCCATGTGGCATCTGATTTCCCATTGTGACCCACAGCATTCTTACTGGGTGCCCTTTGGTAGAAGTTATCGTATCCATTGTCTTTAGGATCATCCCATCCTACCCAACCATCATCGATACCCGATGTTCCTCCTCTGTTCGACCCCTCTTTGGTAGTTCCCTTATTGTCCCAGTCATCCCAGGAGCTTGAATTGTAGGAATTAGAGTTCCCAGTGGAAGAAGACTGACCAGCCGAAGAGGAATTCCACCCTTCCTGCTCTTTTCTGAACTCCTGATAATATCCATTCATTTCGCTATCATTTCTTGGCCAGTCATCGTTATTCCACCCATCCTTGGTGTTGGTGTACTCCTCGACCTTCTGGCTTGCAAGTGCCATGACCACTTTCATGATGCCCCATGTCCTCTGACCAATCTCGGTTGTTTTTGTAGTTACAGCATTTACAGTCTCATTCACCTTGTAATCATATCCGCCTTCCCTCACCTGTAAAAGAAATAGTTCAATGCAATCTAAGAAAAGAGGCTGCCCATGCATCTATGCACTTAATTTCTAAAAAATTGAGATCCGCATAATTATAATTATTATATTATCCATCAAGAGAGTAAATAAATGCAACCAAGTGAACACAAAAGCAACAACATATGCTTCTAGGATTTCAAGACGACATGATTACCTATATTAGAGCATCCAACATATTATGGCATGATATACTTAGGAAACAAAGGAAGGCCATAGAACAAAAGTCACCGTTTTGCATTTAACGTTGACGCTTTTGATTCCAAATAGACAAAATAGATCAAAAGGGCATGGAGCAACAGTCACTTGTCACTGGAAAATCCACATCTTACTTGTGATATACACCTATGTATAAATAGGTAGTCCTCAGCATGAATTAAAACATGCCTAATGTTTATGAATCAAATGGTTGAATTAATAAATACTATTTGAATTCACTTGACTCATGAAGCGGGTGCACTCTAATGTGTAAGTTAATGTGTTAAACTTCATTTGAGCACAATCCATTTATGCAGCATTGCTGTAAAAAAATTTCCAGCCTCTTTCTTCTTCTGTCATGAACTCTAGTGAGTCAATGGTACGAACCATCTTCTGTTGCTGTACTCTCTCCACTTCATACTAAAACTATATAAACTTCTTTTTTCCTCTGTGCTAGAAAGGTGATTTTCTCTTCTTGTATCTTTTATATATGTTCACCTATGTCTCCTTTGCATCTCTATGTTGGCCTTTCTCTACTTCATCAGAAGTATAATGTCTATATTTTGCTGACCGTTTTCCTTTGTGGTTTACCTAGGAAGCTGCATTTGCACAGTCAAAGGTTTGACAGAGTGGACAGTGTAGCAGTAGCATCAGCGTTCTTCTTGAGCCCTTACATTTCTTTGCGGGCCATGTTGGTGACTATGTTTGCTGCGGGCTGTGTCTCATTTTCTGCATTATTGTTTCTTACACTTAACGTGGAAAAAGCTTTCTCTCGCTCCACTCTTGATGTATAGCATGGTATGGCAATTTATGTTTGGCCATTGAAGTGTCTGCTGTCTATGTGTTGCAAATGTCAAGCTGAGTTTCACGATTGTTGTCCGTCATCGGAAACTACATGTCAGTATCAATGAAAATGTTTGATGTGTTGTTGGCTGTTTTGCCTTGACTATGGCTGTTTTGCAGTGAGAATGGTCTTTTGTCTTGCTCAATTCTTTACTTCTCTGTGGTAGGATTCACCTTTATGTAATGATTTGTATCCGAAAAAACACATTTTTTCCATCTACTGCGATGTTAAGACTAAGCGCAGTCCCATTAAATGCAAGAAACATCTACTGACGGTAAATATGGTTGTTCGGATACACAGATCATTGCATCTGTAGAGATACCAAGGTGGTAGCGGGAAGATCATGTGATGTTACTTTTGGTGGCAACTAATCGTGGCCGTCACGAGTAAGAATTCTCACGCGGCTTGCTCTTTGGCTGTCACAAAAGGTCTATTAAGAAGACAGTTTACGGGTCAAGGATTTGATACTTTCATCGAGGGCCATGTTACGGTGAGAAGAAAGGCTTCACTTGTTTCGTTGGGGCAGAGGTTGACCCTCACTAGAAACTAAGGGGACTTCTGTGAGGGTCGCGGGCGCTACTCACCTTTACTAGCCTAAAGCAAGAACCCACATTCTTGTTTTGTGTTGTACTTTTCCTGAAAAGTTGTTTCCTCGGAAAACACGTTTGTTAGGAAAACGAGTTTCCCGGGAAACGTTTTTGGTGGATTATAAAAAAGTATTTCAGATTCAGACAAGGAGATAATTCGAAAAACATAACAGACAGACAGGTCCGGTCTCATACTTTTTTAACCGTGAAAGCTGCCCTTTCTGTCTTATACCGAAGATTCTTCGATTCGTTCATTTTGAGACTTCGTCTCTCCCTCCCCTATTCTTTTCCCAAATTGATTCAGATTCTTCCACTCTCTCTCTCACCCGTTCAAACCCTTTAATGGGGGTAATAAAGCGAAGCTCCTTCTTCTTCTGCCTGTCGTCTAGTGCTCATGATTCTCGCCGGCGCTCGTTCTGCATGGTTTTGACCTCACTAGTGTAGGACTGTACCGCTCGCCGCTGAGGTTTAATAGCAGCGGTGTCTGGCAATTGGATGGAGGGAGGCTCAGCAGTTATGGACTCCGCCGTTTCTCGCGATGAAGAAGCTCCGCTGGTTGCGACCCAGTTGCCGAATCACGCTCCGAGGAAGCACACCAGAGATGTTCACATACTGAGCTGCGGTTTCCTACTGATATTCCTGGCTTATGGGGCTGCCCAGAATCTTGAGAGTAGCGTTAACACTGTGAGTTCTCGTTGGATTCGTGTCGGAAATCAAACTTGCCGCTCGATTTTCCTATTAATTCTTCCTGAAATCTAGCAAAGTTAGGAGCGTATTTGTTGCTCTGCTGATTAATTTTATCTTGCAGAACTCCCAGTTGGAGACAAGTTCGTTTCTTTGGTAGCAGATTTGTAACTTGAAGCTTCTATGGTTTTTGCAGACAGGGAATTTGGGAACGATTTCGCTGGGGATACTGTATGTGTCATTCACAATTTTCTCTTTAGGAGCGTCTTTGGTGGTTCGGGCGCTTGGTTCGAAGAATGCAGTGCTGCTCGGGACTAGTGGTTACTGGCTGTTCATTGCTGCAAATTTGAGGCCCTCATGGTACCTACTCTTTTGATACTTACATATAGGGAGCTTTTCGCGTGTGAGCATGTTGTGTAACGAACCTTCTGAATGTTCTCTTATTATGTGCCATGCTGCTATTTTGGTACAATTGTATATTCAATGGCTCGGTTCTTTAGCAATAGCTAATGGAGTCTGTTTTCCTTACCTCAACTCAAAATCAAAATCTTGTGGGTTACTTGTGAGTACCTAAGACTTAACTGTATACCATTATGTAATTTTCTGTATTTACTTTCACATAAATAATGGGGTCTATATGTTGCTGGCTGGAGTTTGGTGTTTCAGTGTTTTTGCTATCCT
Source organism: Punica granatum (assembly GCF_007655135.1). Taxonomy (NCBI): domain Eukaryota; kingdom Viridiplantae; phylum Streptophyta; class Magnoliopsida; order Myrtales; family Lythraceae; genus Punica; species Punica granatum. The sequence continues at coordinate 1,714,081 of NC_045131.1, forward strand.
TGATGTAGGTACACCATGATTCCAGCTTCTTTGTACCTTGGATTCGCTGCTTCAATAATATGGGTTGGAGAGGTGTAGTTACCGGCCTCGGTTTTCCTTCTTGAGCTTCTTAATATTATTATTATTTTTGGGTTTTTGTATGCAATGTCAATTGCCCCGACCTTCTTACAGGGGACCTATCTCACTTCTACTGCCTGGAGTCATGCTAAAGATTCCAACCTGCATGAAGGAACTGTCATTGGCAGCTTTAATGGAGAGTTCTGGGGATTCTTCGCCAGTCACCAGGTAAATCTCTCAACTTTTGAATACAGTTATTTCTTTCGCAATAACTACTTGTCCTGGAAGTTTCAGTTATCTATGTAACTTGTCATTTTTGTGTGATGCTTTCCTTCACATTTGCAGTTTGTTGGGAACCTCATATCCCTCACCGTTCTGCAAGACGATGGAGTATGTTCATTCCCTACTGTTAAACCGTGCTTTCTTTTTCGTCCTAACTTGGCCTTTATGTTCTAAGCATATTCTTTTATCACTGGTGAAATCGTCTCTTTTCAACTTACAGTTTTGATTGCTTTAACATCATTGCAGAGTGGGACTACTGGTGGGACAAATTTACTATTCACAGTGTTCCTTTGCAGCATGACCTTAGGGACAATACTCCTGTGCTTTTTACGGAAAAGGGATGATAAAGAAGGAACTTCTTCCGAGGATCCCTCTGTTAGTCTTTATTCTTATTTGAAATGTCAGACAAATTTAGTGATTAGTCCGCTTTTCGACATACGGATGCTATTGATAATTCCCCTCATCGCATATTCTGGATTACAACAAGCATTTGTGTGGTAAGTACTTTAATATCATCCATGCACGTATCATTACCATCTTTCCATCTTAGTCATTATTCATTTAAAATCTATTAGGGCTGAATTCACTAAGGAGGTCGTGAAACCAGCCCTCGGTGTTCGTGGGGTAGGCGGCTCTATGGCAGTTTATGGGGCTTTTGATGCAATTGTAAGTATGATAATGCCTATGCTGGACCCTTCTTTTATGAAACAGATTTATGGAGCATTTTCTTGCCCCTTATTTTCGGAAGTGCAACAGAAAATGCTTTTAGATGCTTTTATGGGAAAAAGGTGGAAATTATACTGTTAACAAGAAGACTCTTGTTCAGCTCTCCTGTCAGGTTTGTTATTAGGGACATGCTAGTGATATAGGAACTTGAATGGTCAATCTAATCTGATATGGTGTTGATGATAACTCATGTTAGTGTTCACTGGCTGCTGGTCGTCTCACCTCTGGTCTTACATCAATCACATGGATAGTTTCTGGTGGAGCTGTTCTTCAAGGTTGCGTTTTCCTTGCACTGCTTGTGAGACACAGGTTTGTTGCAGTCTCCTGCTGGAGAACTTTCCATGAACTATAACCTATAATATTGTAGATTTTGAGAACTCATGCTAGGATCCATGATCATGCAGCTACAGCGGAGTCTACACTTACGTATTCCCACTACTCCTTGCTTCATTACTGGGGATTGGCGATGGAGTTCTTAACACACAGCTTAACGCGCTAATTGCATTACTCTTCAAGCAGAACACGGTAATGAAAGATGAGCTATATCTCCTTTTTCAAGATATTACTGAAGTAGAGCGATGAATTTGTCAGTCGGCTTTGATGCATTTGTTTAAGTAGCTTCATGAACCGCAATCCTTTTGTGCAATGCCAAAGTAAAAGTTTTCGTGTCTCTTCCTTTATCTTATGTGAACTTTGGTGGTTCATACTATGAAACATCTTCTGTTGTTCCATTATGCTGTACTCGCTTCATCTCGTACTTCATGAGATTTATCCTGTGCAAGAAAGATGCTCATTTCGCGCTCTCTCTTCTTGAACGTCTTATAAAACATCTGTCTCCTGGCATCTCTTTTCTGGCCTTTTTCTACTTTATCCAGAAGTATAATATCTATCTTTTGCTGGTCATTTTCGTTTTGTGGTTCTTTCAGGAAGCTGCATTTGCACAGTTAAAGGTTTGGCAATCTGGAGCCATAGCGGCAGTGTTCTTCTTGAGCCCTTACATCACCTTGCAGGCGATGTTGGTGACTATGCTCGCCGCGGTTTTTGTCTCATTTTTCGCATTCTTGTTTCTTACAGTTCACTTAGAAAAGGCTTTCTCCCACTCCGCTCTTGATGTATAGCATAGTATGGCAATAAGTGTTTGGCCACCGAATATATTGCAAATGTCAATTTAAGTTCCTTCTTGTGGTTTGTCGTCAGAAACTACATATCAATATCACTACAAGTGTTATGCAGTTTTGGCTGTGGTGCCATGAGTTTGGTCTTTGTCTTGCTTAGTTCTTTGCTCTCCTTGGGTTGATCTCGATTCGAGCTTGAGGGCATGTAATGGTGGCCAAATTATAATTGTGAATCTTTTCATTTAAGCCTTGAGGTGAAGATTAGTGAGTAAGCTTCAGTAGATGGAAAACACATGTTTTCATTAGAGTAACAGATCATTACATAAATGTACGTTGCCACCATGGTACCCATGTTATGATGGTGTCGCATGATACTTTCGGTAGCGACCAGTCGAGGCCAACAATTAAGAGTTCTTGAGCGTCTGCCTTTGGCCATCAGCCCTTTACTGTAATACATGCACCTGCAAAAGGAGGAAGGAAAAGAAAAAAAATAAATACAAGCAGGCGGAGGCGCCTCACTTCACTAGCCCGAAGCACAGACATTCTCCTATTTTATAGGATAGCGTTTTTCTTGGAAAATGTATTTTCCAGGATTGCGTGTCTTTTTGGAACACACTTTCCTAGGAAATCTGTTTTTTCTGGAAAACACCCAACTCTTGAAAACATGTTTCCTGGAAAAGCTTTCCGTGGAAAACAAGCCTTCTTGATATCATCATTTCTAAGTTTCTCGAATATGTGATTATAGAAAAGTTGCCTGATTACCCAAAAAAATGTTTGCCTGATTACCTGGAAAACTTGATTTTAAAGAAAAACTGTTTCCCGGAAAATGCGTTTTCCAAGAAAAAGGAACCGTGTTTCTCTCACTGAGAACATGTTTTTCACTAGGGTCTCCAATCTGCCAATCATCCGAAGGAGCAGTACTTCGAGCACGTTGCCGCCAACTAACTTTGCCGACTCCCACTGGAGTGTTAAAAAAGTGTTGCAAACATCGCCATTTCATGGTGGATCCAATCATCCACTATTTATCACTCAGCACAAGCTACTGCATCGGTAATCTGCTGTTCCAATTTTACATGAAAGAGACTAAATAGCATAATACATCTACTAGGCCAATGTCAAAAAGAATTTCAAAGATCTGAGGTTAAAAAATAATTGCGTTCCTCAAACCTCATAAAACAACAGTACAAGGGGCCAATTTAGCCCCTCCCCCGTGATGCATATTTCTTCTACCTTCAGACAATTCAGAGCTTTCCAGGAATTTAAATAGACCACAATGGAAGAATTACAGAAGAAGGTTCTACAGAAAGCCAAAAACCAAATACAAACACAAAACGTCTTTTAAAATTTATACGGATCTCAACGATATCCACAGGATTTACTTGCTTTACTGATTTTGAAGAACTCGTTCTGCAGTTGAAACTCCTGGATGACCCATCTGCCTGTGCGGAACTCCTCTGGTAGTTAGCCACGACCTGCGTATTCACCATCTCCTCAGAAGTTCACACCAGGATAACAATGTAGACAAAGATCAATTATCATCGTATGCTTACTCAACTCATTAGAGGGATCAAAAGAGCATACAAAATCATTTACATCACTTGATTGTTAAAAATTGTTAAAACTTTTCCCAGTTATTCCATATTCTTTTACCGAAATGTTATGTAGATTAAGGAAGAAATGTGTTGCATCTGATCATACCATGCGATAGAAAATTTCATAGACCGAACAATTTCTTCCTTATCCTACCATCATTCATTTTCCGGAAAACAAGAGTGGAAAGATAGAACATTTTCTTAAAAGACCCAAAGCTTTCTCCGTTAACAAGCAAATGATTCTACACATGGCAATCGACATGGAAAGTTGCCACATTTAAGCTCAAAAGCTTACGTGCCATAAGAAATATTGCAACAATAAACGAGCAATTTACCGTTTCATCAAAGAAATTTAAGAGAGTGACTTGTGAGGGGAGCGTACCTTAAAGAAAGCCTCCTCCAGTCCATGTGGCATCTGATTTCCCATTGTGACCCACAGCATTCTTACTGGGTGCACTTTGGTAGAAGTTATCATATCCATCATCTTTATGATCATCCCATCCTGCCCAACCATCATTGTTACTCGATGTTCCTCCTCTGTTCGACCCCTCTTTGGTAGTTTCCTTATTGTCCCAGTCATCCCAGGAGCTTGAATTGTAGGAATTAGAGTTCCCAGTGGAAGAAGACTGACCAGCCGAAGAGGAATTCCACCCTTTCTGCTCTTGTCTGAACTCCTGATAATATCCATTCTTTTCGCTATCATTTCTTGGCCAGCCATCGTTATTCCACCCATCCTTGGCATACTCCTCGACCTTCTGGCTTGCAAGTGCCATGACCCCTTTCATGATGCCCCATGTCCTCTGACCAATCTCGGTTGTTTTTGTAGTTACAACATTTACAGTCTCATTCACCTTGTAATCATATCCGCCTTCCCTCACCTGTAAAAGAAATAGTTTAATGCAATCTAAGAAAAGAGGCTGCCCCTGCATCTATGCACTTAATTTCTCAAAAATTAAGATCCACATAATTATAATTAGAGCAAAAAAGTAAATAAATGCAACCAAGTGAACACAAAAGCAACACCATATGCTTCTAGGATTTCAAGACGACATGATTACCAATATTAGAGCATCCAACATATTAGGGCATGATATACTTAGGAAACAAATGAAGGACATAGAACAAAAGTCACTGCTTTGAATTTAAGGTTGATGCTTTTGATTCCAAATATACAAAATAGATCAATACGGCACGGAGCAACAGTCACTAGTTTGCTTTAAAGGTTGATGCTCTCAATTCCAGATGTACATAATTGATCAAGTTTCCCTATCAACTTCATTCACTGTTCCACGGCATATAGAGTAAACATTCTAATTCTACTTATCAAGCACTGTATTAGCCTAGTTACCCTAGACGCTTAAGTGCAGAACAGAGAACCACAAGAAGAAGTCAGCAGATACCACAACAGCTATGTCTACTGCATCAATCAAAGAGAAGAGAAGCAGAGCCATGGCACCTACTTCTTGATCACGGCAAAGCTCTACTTTACTAGCAGATACAATGTGAATAGAACCATGCATACCCATAGAACAAGCACACAGGAGGCTAATAGAATTACGTGACTTGGAATATGAAATGCGCGACTTGCAACACCAAAAATTGAAAAATATCTTCAACTGCATCCCCTGGATTTCAAATTATAAATGCTGTTTTATTAGGATGTGGTCCTTAATGCTCTGCTAAACAACTAGTAAGCCAATACTGCCAGTTGACTCTCAAAATCACCTACACGCTGCTGTTTTGATCACAATGAAATTACTAAACCGGCATTTCCACAAAAAGAATTTTACAACAGATTAATTCAACAGAGAGGACTTTCAGCTGTACGGCCATTCTTATAGATTAAGACAACATCACCGAAATTACAATAGCAGCCAGAAATAGACAGAAATGGAAAACGTCATCCAAAGCATCTGCATTGCATCGGCAGCTCAATTCACAACATTAATGCAGAATATACAAAGACCATCCAGCACCGTGGCCCAAAGCAACACACTAGCGCATAATAAGTACCTTAGAAGTCAGCTCTTTGGTTCCTGCCTGGACCACATTGGCAGCCGACTGAGCTGCCGAAGCCGCAACTAGAGAAAGCCTACCTAATCCCTACATAGACATACAAAAACGCGAAGATGGCCGAAGATCAGTTAATCCCTAGCCTGGATAAAACAAGAAAATCATAATGCAGATGGATCGATCTCTAACCTGAGAGACAACAGTCATAACATCCCCCTGCGCGTTATTGTAATCCCCCCTCGGAGGGGGCGGGGTTGATCCGAAACCCACGTACTTCCCACCCTGCGAGGGCGGCAGCCCCTCGGGCTTTGATTCATTCTCCACCATCTTCCTAGCAAAGAAGCTTTCCTTATTTGCAGCCGAAGCTTCCAACTCCGAGCGGGTATACATATCCTCAGTGGACCTCGACCTTACCGGGGGTCCACCCCTGCCCCCAGCGCTCCCGCCCCTGAAATCGCTCACCGACTGATTCCTCCGCACATCGCTCGACGGAGATCTGAAGCTATCGTCGTTATCCCAGCTATCCCAGCCGCCGTTGCTGCTGCCACCGCCGCCAGCCTGAGCAAGCGGTGGCTTGTTCCTGCTGCTGCCGGCGGAGCCGATCTGCTCCTTGACGACCGGTGGATCCCGCCAGGGGCGGCCCTCGGCGAGGGCCTGGATCCGATCGCGGTAGACCTTAGCGGCGTTGGTGTTGTACTTGGTGACGATGTCGGTCTCCTTGGGGATGCCGTATTGGGAGAGGAAGGCGTTGAGCTTTTCGTTGCCGCCGAGCTCCATCTTCTTGATCTGGAGGTCGGACCAGGAGTCCATGGTGACGGATCGGACGAAGGAGATGTGGACGCCGAGGCCACGGTGCTTGCCGGAGCACTCGAGGCACATGAAGACGCCGTAGGAGACGGAGGCCCACTGCGGGTTCTTCTGCACGCAGTCGACGCAGATCCTGTTCCCCGGCTGCGCCTGCAGGTCCCGGAGACGCCGCGATGCCGCCATTTCGGATCCGATCCGATGGAATTTGGACCCTCTCTCTTCCTCTCTGGGTGATCGGGATCGGGATCGTGATCGGAGGGAGAGACGAAGGAAATGCCGAGGGGGAGGGGGAGAGAGAGAGAAAGAGAGAGGGGAGAGGGAGATAGGGATTCTGATTGACCCCCGGTTTTCTCTTTGGGGGCGAGAGAATTTGGGGGATGGGGGGAAGAAGATCACCGACAACCAGGGAGCCTACGTCGTCCTCTCTATAATCGGTCCATAAGGGCATTGACGTCATTTCAGCGGTCCACACCAATCTCCTGTTTTTTTACCCCCAAATAAAATTTAGGATAAATAACTTATAAAAATACAAAATTTTCACATTTTAATATTTTAAAACTATTTTTTTCCTTAAATTGAAAATTTAATAATAATTCTAATACAGCGTCAAATTTTTTGTTACTTTGAAATGAATTCAAGCGATAAAAGCGCCGACGACTCCAATCGAACGAGGGCGCTGGGGTCGTGACTCCACCCACCAAAATCAAGAGAATTCCCAATTTGAGAGTTCTCTCGATTCTGGGGATAGGGGCTTTGATTCAGGCCACCCCTCCTCAATTGGAGTCGCCGACGCCCTCCTTGATTAGGGTTGTTGGCACCCTTTATGGTCTCGATTCTGTTCAAATTAACGAAAAATTTAACGCCGTGCTAGAATTATTATCAAATCGAAAGTTTATGCATTTTTAAGTTAAGAAAAAAAAATTCATACTAAAATTATTAAAATGTGTACTTTGTTTTTATTACTAACCCTAAAATTTAGGTATAAGTACTCTGTAATATTTTGGATGGCAGAGGAGTGGTAGCATGGATGGGGCTGCTTGTCCATGTCCATCCAACCACATGCCGTTGGATTAAAAAAAATCTTTTATATATTTTATTAATAATATTAACATAATCAAATTAAAAACTATTTTCATCAAAATTAAGGTAATTAGTTTATATTACAACATAAATTTATACTAGCAAAATTGAAATGCATATGTCAAAAGTTATAAAGGTTAATCTCGATTTGTACAAGAAGTTTGGACCAATCTTGATTTTCAAAAGTATGAAAAATTAGTTTTACTGGTATTTTACATAAAATTAAACTCTTTATTGCATAAATAATAAACTATTTTTAGAAGTAATAAGTATAAGATATTGTTGCTCTATGCCCGATATGTTGTTGATGCTAGTGAAGTTTCACTTAGCACATCCTAATTAAAGAACCTTTAACTCGTATCTATATATTAAATAATTCGGACTACTCTCATGAGAATCTTTTATTCGTGCGTAAACATTATCGTGTAAGGAGGAGCTGCCACATAAATATTGATAATCTCTCATTAAATACATTCTTGCTTCATTTTAATCATGTTTGACTTCCTTAGGTGAAGCAATACAATATAGAGCTGAGGATTTGACACATGACACCATCTTATTAATCTTGGTATGACACGTGATACAACCTCATTTAACCTATTTTTTCGTTTCACTATTATATATTATATGTAAATTATCATAAATAATAAATACTACCTCCACTCAACATCTGCTACTATCGTGCCAAAACCCCGCTACATTGCGAGATTTTTTGAAATTATTATTTCCTTAAAAAAATTCATCTCATTTTTTATGGTACTCATTACTTTTAATTACATATTACAAATGTGGATTATAGACCGTGTGTTACTTATATATTTTTATCTCTATTTGGTAAATTATTTTGCAACATTCTTTTTTTTTTTGGGTGATATGCAGCATTCTTTTTTAGTGAGTCTTATATGTCCTAGTCAGTATAAAATCTAAATCCCAAACATAAATAACTAATTAATATTTTCAATTAGTGTTAAATTTTAGATTCTAGAGTTCATCGAACAAATTGGATGGAATTAACTTGCATTTAGTATATAACCTTTGAACAATTGGATTACATATAGAATTATAGCCGACCGAAACAAAGTAATCCATATATATGAAATTCCAAATTTATTAGAGGATACAATTACATAAAAGATCTTTGAAATAATTATAATGTTGAACAAATTCTAACTATATCGCGGTGAGAATCCATCTAATTAATTAGCGATCCTAGAAACAAATAGCAATTAACGTTGCAAATTTCCTATTTATAGACAACGACAGCTGCATCAATATAATGTTAATTTATTAAGTATATACTTTATAATGAAAACATGCGATCCAAAGATACATATATGAATGATATAAATATAACTATTCCACCAAAGATCGAAAAATAAAAGGAAGAGAATAAAAAGAGGGAAGGAAGGATTTGATTAGTTTTGGAATGGAATGGAATATAATTAAGGAAAATGAAAAGACACGGGTCGTGGTAAAAAGCAGCCGACTCGCCCTGTCTTGACAGAGAGGGGACTAGATTTAATGTATTACATTATTATATTATATAAATTATATTATATTATATTATATATTATTAATATTAATATTGATTAATAATAACTAATAAAATAAAATTAATAATAATAAAGTATCTCAATTGAGCCCTATTAATTCAGACAAACTAAGTCGGTCTACTAAGGAGTAAAATTCTCCCAGTATAAATTTTATGTATTTACAAATATTCGAACCGAAACCTTACTTAAGCGGAATAAGCGTTAAACTGCTTGCACTAACTCAATGTTGGTTTTTTTTTTAGTATGAACTCTGGTATTCGGAAACTCAACTGAGCCCCGACTAGTACTAAGGGATAAAGCTCTCCCAGCATGAATTTTCTACATTTACAAAGACCCGAATTCGAGATTTTGCTTAAACGGAACAAGCGCCGAATCGTTTGCACTAATCTAGGTTGGTATATTGATGATTATTAGACCAAGAGAGAAAGTAATGAAAGGAATAATTTGCCTCCCTCAACCCTAATTGAGTTGACATGTATCCATAGTTATACCAATCATCAAAATACAACAGAATATTCATAAAAGATTACACAAGTCGACTTAAATCGGAAAACATATCGGAATAATATTCTAAATCTTCTAAATATCCTCTAATAGTAATTAGTATAATAAATTAAGGTGTACACATATACATAGGTTAACAAAAATAAAGTTTTGATTAAAACTTAATTAATGATTTGTCATATTTTGATTTATGGCAAGCTTAATTCCTACGCTCGATCCCAGACGACTGTACTGCTAAATGGGCTTTTGGATGTAACCATTAAATTTGAGCCCGCTCCCATCTCCTCTCTCCCGTCCTCCTCAGACTTCCTCCCTTTCCGTTACCAGGTTCATACAACAAAACACTTTCGTGGTACGTTACGTCGCGTCTTCGACCTATAATTGACGAAGAAGGGAGTTAAAAGTAAGCTGCACTGACTAGGGAAATCAAACTCGAGATAATATAATCTAAGTATAATAGTTGAAGTCGGTCTGTCCTATTTCCTAAGTTTTATTCATATAAAAAGGAATTTATGTGCCATGTTCAATTGGGGGCAGAAAAAAGTGACTTTCTTGATAGAAATTTTCCTTAACGTTGAATTTTTTTTATATTAATTAATTGGCATGCACTGCATCATGCCAAAATCGAAAAGTAAAAAAGAGAAAAGTAGACATATTGTGAATTTGGAAAAAAAAGAAAAGACAGAGCAGTGATAATGATAATTGGTTTTTGACTCACCAGAAAATCTGAAATAAATTAATCACACAACATAGCACGTGCATTTTAAATTTAGCATGCTGATTAAACAGAGCAGCCAAACCCCGTTATTAACATTGACAAACACAGTGGAGTAGTTTAAAGACATGCCCGGGCGAAGCTGGCGTCTAAACGAAATTCTTAATACTCTCCATATAAAATCCGTGAGACCACGGAATGAAAAGAAATGCCCGACATTACATATATGTTTACATATGCATCAACACTTACCCAAGCCCTAGTCCCACGACAAGTGCGTACTGCATGGCTAGCTAGTGCTCTTACTATATATATATATACACATATGTATGGAGTAATATACGCAATTTAGAAAGTCGCGACCCTCGGGGCTAATATATATATATATATATATATATATATATATAGGAAAGCACTTAAGCCGAGATCTCCTCATTCACGATAGAAGCATCGACGATCATAGCTTCCTTGTCGCGTATAGCTAGAGCCTCGGAGAGCTCAGCAGAAGCAGAGCCGTGTTGTTGAACCACAAGCACGGAGGACACGATGCCCTCGTCGAATCGAGCCAAAATGTCTCCCACTGGCCCCAGTTCTTCATGTTCCATCTCGTGGTGATGATGATGATCCGCTAATCTTCTTTGTATGTTGGATGGGAACCGACCCTTACCTACCAAAATCAGGTCATATTCCCCGCTCCTTCCTATTGCTAGCACTTCATCCGCAATGTTGCTCGAGCGCTTCTCTATGTAATCCACCGAGTCATGGCGCCGCTGGAATTCCGTCACCGCTGCCTCATCGAGCTCCTGTTAACAAAGTTTGGTCATAAGTTATTAGTAATTGAATCTGATTGAGCAGAGATCGAGAGAGCAAGCTTACTGTTTCCATTTCATCGCGACTGATCACTGGTGAGGTTGGGCTTAAGTGTCGACGCTCTCTGCACGTACTCGCCGAGTGCCACAGGGCAATGTCATTGCTCTCTGTTCTAGGGTTCTCAAAGAACCTTACAAATGAAACCCTAGTCGAGGTTTCATGTTCTGACATCCTTCCTCCCAATTCCAACACCTCCCGATCATCGGGTCCCCCGAAGAACATAATGCAGATTCGCTTTGGCGCGACAGTAATGGTAGATTCATCGGCCTCCTGCAGACGATATGAGCCACTACCGAGCCCTCGATCAATTAGAATCGCCACGGTGCACGGGGCACTCTCTAGCACTCTCCGGTTGACCTCTCTCCACCCGTGGCCCGCATTCTCGACGGTCGCGGCCTCCTCGTTTTCCCCCGATATCCACAGCTTGTGGAACGGTAACATGATAACGGAAACTCTCTTCTCTTCAGCTACGTGATATATGTCTTCATGCATATTTGAAAGACCCGAGATGGCCGTGGAGTGACGAACGGTGATCTGCCCGACTTGGCTGTAAGCCTGGAACGCTGTCGCCACTTGGTCGTGCATCGTACCTCGATAGATACTATTGATGAAAGGGACACCGTTCTTTCGCGCTCTCTGAACCATCATGATAGAGGATGAACGGTTCGTAAACTCTATGAGGTGCAAGACGTAGAGCTTGAGCGATAAGTTTGTCTTAGCCTTTCTCGTGAGGTCGATGAGTTTAACAAGTGAGCGTACGTTTTTAGCGCCATGTATGCAAGCTAACACTCGAAGTTTGTCGTCGTTCCCAGTTTCAGGGAGAGGTAAGGTCTGCCTTTGCAATCTGCGTCGGGTCGGTCCACCGTGTGGTTGTCTGTAGATGGCCATGACTGCCGGTGTCGTCATGAAGGTAGTGAAAAGCGCCATTAAGACTAGAATGGCAAATACTTCGTCATTTAAAACCTACAACAAGGCAAAGAATTACAAAAGAAAGAATAAGGCATCTTATTATCAGTATGTATCGATATCAATTTCGATTCTCTCCTTGCATGCAGCATGATGCAAATTGCATTGTACCGAGTTTATGCATGTACTTGCACTGAAAAGAAGTGATCATATGCAAAATCGCGATCATATATTCAGGCTGCTGAAATGAGAATCTTATTGCCCTTTTCAGTCGGGTCCTATTTTTCGAACATAACATCGATTGTAAATTAGACTGCAGGTTTATACGACATAATAAGCATAACAAAAGTTTGTGTATTGAGGAGACAGTCTGCAGTTTGTAATAGCATATCATTTTTTTTCCGGCCATGAATATCAAGAAATTGAAGATAGATATGTATGTACGTACGTATGATGTGTGGAAGAATTAAAGATGCAATGTCTCTTTTATCACGTGGTAATGCTACAAGTTAATAAACGTTTATTATTTTAGTTTTTAGTATATAAACAAAAATAAAAAAATTTATTGTTGAAAAAATAATTTTTATATGTATTTTGTGATATAATCTTACGTGATACCACTATTTCACACAACACATTTTCCTCTATTACCAAAAGAGACAAAAAGGAATTTATCTTATCATCTTTCTTCTCCTCTTCTATTTTTCTTTCGAGTGGAACCTTTCATCTCATATTTACTTTCCGTATATATCCATAAAATATAATTTATTATTAATTAATAATTTTTAGATTGGAGCATGATGATAAATTCACATTTTAATCATCGCTGATCCAATTCAAATATGACAATTTTTTTCTTCCCCAAAAAAAGTCACCTTTTATATTAATATTTCTCATATAATAATTAATTATAACCTGTTTCAATAATATTTTCTTTTGATAACATAAGTTAAACTAAATTATAATTTTAAAGATCATTAAAATACGGCGTGTAACACTGGTGCGAACCTTGGTGTCCCTTTAAGAATGAAAGAGACAATCCATCAATTGCCATTTGCCCACCCTTGATTGGTCAATTCAGAAAACGTAATGCTCCATATAGAAGTGGAGTACCCTGAGTTGTAAGTTCTTCATTTTTTTTTTTCCCCTTCTTCTTATTTTCTGGCCATTAGTGTGGCACGCTAGCTATAGGCTCACCTACTTGTTTCAAACATGTTGTTCCTCAATATCAAATTTCCAGAATGAGAATTTCAATGTCATGAAAGACCGACGTTGCGTCCATTGCCCGTGTAATAAGTTCGTAAGGAATTGAAGGATAATTTTGTTCAACAATAATATAATAATGATTATTATATTACTATATATTTCATATAGCATCTAGAAAATGGAATCACATAGTTATAGTTAGATAAGGGGTTTAAATCAAGAATATATATGGTGGATAGATTTCGCTGGGGGACCCCAAAAGCGACCAAAGAATAAATATGTTCGAATCTCATTCATTCCACTTTGGTTAGTGGATTCTATCTTCCATGCTAGTTTTATGTTAGAAGATTTTTTAATTTGAGTAAAATTGGGAAATAAATATGGTTAACAATAACAACTTTACATGATCAAATTTTAATTTAAGTTACAATATCTTTTATAAAAATTTAACTCAATTTTATCTTTCAAAATAAAATATCGTACATGTATGACAAGTTATCCCTTATAGTGGTTCCTACATATAGAAGTACTCCTAACAAATTCTTGTAAAGTATTTTCACAGTATAATCGAGGATTTATGACAATAAAATTTTTAAACGATTTTGATAATAATGAACTAATAAAAAAAAAACAAAATCAGAAAAGGGGATGGGGAAAGATTCAACCCAATTCCTTCAGAAAATAAATTTTTAAAAAGGGTTCGGAAAGAAAGATATGAAACTTTCAATAAACTTACAGTAAATAATAGCTATTAAAAAGAGTGCAAAAAGTAATGTCCTAAATTAGAAAAAATAAAGGAAATAGTTAGCTAATGAATAATTGAAGAACTGAAAAAATAATTTTTATAATTCAGGTATGAATTTAGATATTAGAGAAGTAATTAAAAAAATCATGGCATTTCTCTATAAATAAATATTTTTTCCACGTAAGCGAAAAACATCATTCTTGCGATTCTCTACATTTGGCTAGAAAATATTTAGGAAAATTAAAAAATTACTCCAACAGTAAAGACGCCCTAAATTCGATATATATAAATATATTATTATCTTGGTAGCGGATTCCCGGCCACCATGTCCACATCAATGCTAATCATAAATTTGCTTTTTCTCTCTTTTTCTTGGTAGGAATTATTAATTTTCCTTATAGTTGGGACTTGGGATAGTTTGAGTTTATAATCTCGGTGATAATTTGCTCAAGGTTCCACTCTCTCACATGTCCCCAACACAATTAGTAAGAGCGTGAAAACATCCTTTTTCTACATGTTACCAATCCACCATGTTAATTTTGGTTTTTTATTGGGTAAATTAAGGGTTGAAACGAAAGTTACTAATTAATCATTTAAAGTAATCATTTTAGGGTTGGTAGTGATTTAATGTTGAATCAAATGAAAAACAGAAAATCATATATACCTTTTTGTCCTTGCCGATATTGAGCACGATTAGCTCCACCAACCCTTTAGTATTCATCAAGACTCCGAGAGCAAGCGATTCCCTCACCGGGATCGTACATAGCATCGCCACCATGAACGTCCCAAGAATTTTACCAGCAGATGCTGTCGAGATCACCAGGACTAGAAGTCCCCATGCCTCGACTCCCCGGATTTTAGCCACGTCCGTCTTTAACCCGCTCGAAGCGAAGTATAATGGAAGCAATAAACCTAAAACATAAAGTTTTGGTTCGTAGGTTAGAATTAAAGTCCATATATATGTACATATTATAATGTCTCTCTTAAGAAAGTTCATAAAGCCTTCAAAGGAGAAAATACCCGAAACAAAGTCCTCAATCCTCTTTATCAGTCTCGTCGCGAATTCGCTGCCCTTAGGAATTGTCAACCCGAAAACAAAAGCTCCGAAGATCGAATGTATCCCTATGAGATCCGTCATGAACCCGGATATCATGACACCCGCCAGTGTCAGGCAGATGTATGCCTCATCGACGAAGTCATGCTCCGGAGAGCACTGCCGTGCGACCCAGCTCATCATTGGCCTCACGACGAGCAACATGAAAGCAACAAACACGACACCGGAGGCCAGAACCCAAATGGATATCAATGGGCTCTTGTGGCCCCCACCAGCCCCGTTTCCAGCCACGGCCACTGCTAGGGCAAGCAAGATCCAGGCAGCTACGTCATTAAAGGCCGCTGCAGCCATGGCAGTTTCCCCGACATGGGTCGTGAGCAGTTTGAGCTCGGCCAGGATACGAGCCAGGACAGGGAATGCGGTGATAGAGAGTGCCACGCCCATGAACACAAGGAACTGGCTATAGCCGACCCGTTCCTCCCCATGGACGACCTTCCTAAGGAGGAAGGTGACTCCAAAGGCAAAGAGGAATGGAAGAGATATCCCCGCAAGGGCTATGCCGAAAGCCTTCCTCCCGCTCCTGCGAATGGAGCTTAGGTCTAGCTCGAGACCAACTAAGAAAAGGAAGAATAGAAGGCCAATGCTCGCCACCGACTCGAGTATCGGGACACTCCATGAAGGGAAGACCAGGTGCAAGAAGCTCTTGTTCCGACCGAGGACAGAGGGCCCAAGCAAAATCCCTCCCTAGTTAATCAACAAACCGATCAATCAGTATTTATGACTAATAATCTCAATATTATGTAAAAAGAAAAGGTACATACCAGCGATATACGTCGCGCATATATATGCAACCACACAAACACATATATATATATATGGTGGGTGGGCTTAGGATGATAAGATCGTTTCTCAGGAATATATATATTGTATAAAAAGAACGATGGTAACTTACTGCTATCTCAGCAATGACTTTGGGTTGTCGAAGCGGCTTGAGGAGGAAGGCGAGGAAGCGGCTAGTGAAGAGGACTAACGTGGATTGGACGATGAGCAAAGGGAAGGCATAGTTCAATGGATTATCACCTTGCCAAGCACCGTCCGACGAGGTTTTTATCGTTGTCGTGTTAAGCTGCATTATAAAACCTCTTGAATATATTCCCTAAGCACACAGGATTAGCAATTACAATAGATCTCAGTGAAGAGAAACTTGGAGAAGTGCTGGGCTTTATAAACAAGTTTGCCTGCCCCGTCTCCTCAGTGACTGTCTCCTCAGTTTTGGTGGATGGAAAAAGTAGCTTTGCATTTTAATTGTAAAACCGACTTATCTCTCTATCTATATATTAAAAATGAGAGGAGGAATTTAGTATAGTTCCGTCCTTTTCATTCAAAATGAAAATGTCCTAAAATTGCATGGACCTTTGCTTTTTCTCTCATGTATATCCGCTGCCCGTCAAATTTCTCAGGCGAAGGCATGTGCGTATTCCACTACGTGCACTATGCTACCTTTATTTGGAATGTAGATGTACATGCATATATCTATGTACACGCACATATATACTAGGCATGGAATTTAGTGTGTAGTGATGTCTACATTCTCACTTAAAATCAAGAGGTTTTAAAATTGAGTCTTTATCAAAAGAAAGTGTAACGCAATAGTACACGTTTTCGCATCGTAACCGAAAGATTACAGGTTCGATACTCAATGAGACTATCAGTACCCATTTATTAGCTAATTAAGATTTATATTTCATTATACTAGGTCTACGGGCCTATCTTATAATCCAAAAAAAAAAAATTGAGCGGTCGTTTTCTTTTCTTTATTGTACCATTTACTGCTGATGAGAATCCGACATTAAATTTATTGATTTCTTGGGAAAATAATACATATTAAATTGAAAAATGTTTGAAAATTGAAAATATACTACGTACTCAGCCATGAAAAAAATGAATAATTTAAATAATAACATGTAAGTAACCATATTTCATTAGAAAATATTTCTTCAAAATATAAAAAAAATCAAATTTATTAAATAATATTACAAAAAGTATAAATTCATATGTTAGTATATTGAACATCCATCGGTCCCGAACAAAAATTTTTTTGCTTTCAAGTCATAACGTTTGATGATATACTGTTCTCACTAAATATTATTTAGAATTATATCTATCATAATATTATTCGCATTGAAAATTTGAGAATACTTTCAAAAAATCTTCCAAATTTCATATATAGTAAGTATGGAAAACTTTTGGTCATCAATATTTGGCGCTGTTGGTATTTGGTTCTAAACCTTTTTTTTCCTCAACTGTTCTTTTTTTTTTTACCACTTTAATCTGGTTGTCCAATGAGGCAGTAGTGGCCACCAGCATGGGCCCCATGGCCCGAAGTTTACATGATGTAAAAAAAATTGAGGTTGAGTGTGGGAGGGGGTGGTGGGAGTCTCCCTGGAACCCACCACCGACATTGATTGCAGGGGTGGTGGCCGCCTACGAGGTTACTATCCTTCCCAAATTGGGATCCTAGTAGGTCCTTGTTAGGGGCCACCAACCCTCGGCAATCGAGGTCGGCAAGGACCATGCAACGTCCCAACTGCTCCCTCGCCCCCCTCCCCAACTCCCCCTACTTCTCATCTAGTTATTTTTTCATAATATTTTTGAAAATAATTATTGTTCAAAAACTTTTTTTTTTTACGAAAAATGAACTTTTTGCGAAAAATTGAAAAGTGCTAAAAAAAATGAAAGGTTGAGAACGAGAATAGCAAAAGAAAAAAAGGTTTAGGACCAAATAACAAAAATACCAAATGTTAAGGGCCCGTTTGGTTTCAGAGTTTAATTTTAGAATCATAATTTTGATTTTAATTCCACCAACTACACAACAAAAACACACGTTTCCCAAGTCAAATTTATAATACCATCTCATTTGTCATTTCCCACAATCAAAATTAAAATCAAAATCAAAGTTATTTTAACTATGAAACCAAACGCACTCTAAAAGACCAAGAGTGTCTTTTTCCATAAAAAAGTGTTATACTTATACAAATATTGTGTGCATAATTAACTTTTCTTAGGAAAATTTTGATAATTTTTCAAGTCCATAATTATCAAATAATATCATAAAATTTAAAATTATAGTTTATTTATAAAAATATGAATAATTCTAGAAAGAAGACTCGCGCAAGTTCAAAATATGTAAATAAAGTTTAAACAATTATTTTAAAATAATTATTCAGAACATAAATACATCTTTTTAGATTATATTTATTTAACTAATAAAAATTTCAGAGTATATATTTAATAGATATACTACTCTTATCAATTATATTTTTTTTACTAAATCAAAATTTCCTGTAAAATGTGAAAAGAATAGATAATATCTCAAAATAACTGCATCATATTATGTTACATTTATTTGAAATTTTTAAATTTTAGAAAAATGTTTGATAGATTATCACATCTTGTGAATCATATTTATTTGTCAGATTAAAATTTAAAAAAATTATAAAAAGTTGAAAGAAGCATAAAATTTCAAATAACCATTTGGACATTTTAGGCACTGCATTGGGATAATATTAACTATATAAAATAAGTGGGTAAATAAAAAAAATAATTTAATATAATATCAAAAATTAGAAACCCCAAAAATTTATGATTTATTAAATATTCTATGACTAATAGTATCTCACCAAAACTCAAGACTCAATATTTATTAATTCTTATGTATATTATTGAATCCTATCAGAAAATTCAAAAAATATTTTAATGTATAGACAACTTAACAAAATATATTTACTTAAGAACCTAAAAGACTCATAATATATTAAAGATTATGTAACTATTATCGTTTCATCTTATCACAAAGTTTAAAAATATTATTTTTAAATGGAATTCATCCAAATACATTTTTAATTAAAAAGATAAAAAAAAATGATTCATAAAAAATTATCATTAAAAAATTTATAGACTCAAGAAATTTAGAAAAATTCATTGAGTGGGGCAATCTAAGGCAATCATATCATGTATCCAATTAATTTTTTCACAGTTATATGAATTGAATTATTCGTCAAAATTGAAATTTAAGAATATTACATTATTTTTCTCCATTTTTAATAATATAGTAATAAGTAAGATAATTTTTTACCTCTTTTTCAAGATAAAAATATTCAATCTAATTAAATCATCGTTTTTTTTGTGTTTAGGACATTCATACCTTGATCAATAGAACAAATTATAAGACAAGTTAAAAAAAAGTCAATAATACAAATTAATGCATAAGCCAGCAAAAAACCAGAAAAAGAAAAACTTTGATAGTCATATTCAGTAAGAGCGGATCGCTCATAATTTTGTGACAGAATTAATTTTAACCCATTACCTTTAGACGCTATTTTGTTTTAGTCCTATTTTTATATTTTTTGTTATTTTTATATTTAGTAAGAAAAGTAAGAAAAACTTTTCTCACTTTTCTGTTTTAACCATTTTCCCTTTTATCTGTTCATTTTCGCCCTGTACTTTGGGTTCTTATTGATTTTCATCTTTTAATCAAAATTTTTATTAATAAAATGTTATGTTTTGGTCCCCAACTTTTGTAACACTTTTAATTATTTTTATTCTTTCTATTTTTTTCTTCAATCCTTTCTTCAGGATTAAAGTCTTAGGTAATATAAAAGTTAATATAAAACATACAAAAGTAATAATATTATAAGATATTATTTCATAAAATTTTGTAAGATTATATATGTTTGTATGAGAAAATTTTCAAGTAAATATAGTAAATTTATGTACGCAATTAATAAATTGACCATTAAAATATCCATGCATGAAATGTATGAATCATGTACAAAGTTTCGAATCGCGGTTGGATCATATCCTTTGTGTCACTTGGTATATCTTTTAGACCCATAAGGAATTTTCATACCTTAGATAAAGTGATCACATTCTTTATGATTTTTGTTTAGAAGGGATTGACGAATATTATTGCTGCAACCACCATTAGGGTTCTACCCATATAATAATTGATATATATTCCACACTGCCCAAAATATATTCTAATCCTTGCTTGAATTGGAAGACTGAAGAAAAAGGCTACACTTTGTATGAACATATTACATATATGTATATATACGCATCATATCAGAATATTATATTTTTGGATTAATAGCGCCATATAACCTAACGTTTGAATAAATTCTTAATTCTATCCCAAACTTGATTTTTTATCTGAGATATCCCAACGTTGACATGTTGGTTTCAAATCTATCCCGACGCTAACTTTCCGTCCAAAATTGACGGAATTGCACACGTGACATGTTAATTTCACATTTATCCCGACACTTGTTACAAAATTAACGTGCCACGTGTGCAATTCCGTCAATTTTGGACGGAAAGTTAGCGTCGGGATAGATTTGAAACCAATACGTCAACGTTGGGATATTTCAGGTAAAAAATCAAGTTTGGAATATAACTAAGAAATCCTTCAAACGTTAGGTTATATGGCGCTATTATTCCTATATTTTTTCACAATTACTTGTAAACTATGCGTTGATAAGATATGGCAAAGGGAGATGCAACGTGTCAAGAAATGGTGCACCGTTGTTCTCATGGACCCCTTAAGAGTCCACTGGGAAAAGTTGTATGCATTTAATCAATTTTTTTTTTGGGTGAACCATGTAATCATCTCTTAATTTGTGCTCTATAAGTGCCTCTTCGATGGTGATCGCTCCCTTCCGTGGAGTTGTAAGTTTTCAAAAACGGAAAAAGATATTTTTAATCTTCTAAATTTATCATTCAATTAATTTTGATCAAATAAAATTTAAAATTATCGAACCAATCATATACGTTTACTTTATAATATAATTTTAATCCTATAATTTTTTAAAAAGTCATTTTTAATTCTATAAATTGACTTTTAATTAAAATATGGTCTTATAAGTTTTAAAAATAAAGATAGTTTTGGTCTTAGAAGTCACAAAATTGATCAAAATTGCTTTACGAAGCAAACGTATAGGACTAATTCGACACTTTTAACATTTAAAAGATAAAATTAATTAAAGGCTAAACTTATCGAACCAAAATGCCATTTTCCTTTTAGCTAGCTTCCTCGCGGGACAGATTTCATTCCATAATTCGAGTTTAGTGTTCCAAAATGATTTGGTTAATTATTACATCCATCACGCCCATATCGGGAAACGCATGTGATGGGCAAAGTGACGCATATCAAGCTTGGCGTACTTATGCATGGGAATTCCAACTCTACGCCCGCCAATGGATTTGCAACTTAATGGATCTTTCTTACTCAATGATGGTCAAATCAATCGCATACATTCATATGGCAAACTTATCAATAATATCGAGGAAATTTACAAGGAAATAACTAAACCCATGTTTATCAATATCTAATCATTAACAAGAGGATCCAAACAAAATTTTGCTCCAAGTATTTGATGAAAACGAAAAGGAAGAAAGGTAAAAAACAAAAAAAAAGAAAAAAAGAAACCTTCTTTTCTTTTTTAGATTTGCAATTCGATATTTAGAGGTTTAACAAGTCATGATTAATTCAGTTCGTACCGAATCGTCATATTAAGAAACAAAACTTTTCTAATTATGAATTTTTTTCAGTTTACAAAATTCGAAACCGTATCCTTATTTATCAACTCTTTGAATCAACTTATATTGGTGTAAATACGTAGCTTTAACTTTTTGTTTTTTTTTCTTCATCGTATATTTCAACTTTAGATATGCATGAGAAAGATAAGAATGTGGAAAAAAGCAAACTAAAACGAAAATCGAATATTACTTAATGAGTGAGCTCATGAGCTAAGGGTACTGTTACTCCCACAAACTTGCATTTTCCTTAATTTATATATTCGCATCTATATCGCATAATTTGATGCTTTAATGAGCTTTCACGTTCAACATTTCCTATTGGTCATAGAGGAAATGATCCACTTCGAAGACTGGAGGCTTCTTTGCTCAAGAACTATACATATGGCCACGAACCATACCTCATATATTATATATCGAATATTGTGACAGTGGTCCAGATGATTACAGCCAGTAAATGTATATATTATTATATAGTTAATACACATCATTATGATATTGTAATTTAATTTTGTATGATAGTAATCGTATAGCCTCTGCTCCCCATCTGTGCTGCTAGTGTTAGAGGCGGCCACTTTAGGGAGCATTAACAGAACTTCAAAGAAACCGCATATATTATATACAATGCATGGCATAATAAAATAGAACATATTTCTTTCTGCCAGTGGCATTGTGTTTTTTCCCGGAACCCCCCTCCCCAAATATGTACTTTGGACTAGCCAACCTTAACTTAGAAAATCGAGAACGGTTATATCGATTGGAGACTGTATATTGGCAATCTAAGCTTGGGAGATGGACAAAGATATATGAACCGGTGTTTGGACAGTTCAGGCATGAGTGATCTATATATACGGGGACTGGAGTTTGCCGGTCTTAGTTTATTTATATCTTCAAAACGTGACTCTTTTCATTATGCTTGATTGATACATAAAGTAGCTTTGTCCAGATTCAGCAAGTCAAACCAACCACCATTGGAAAAATTCTTCTATATTGCTGTGGTGCTAAAAGAGAGCGTAAGATTTCCTTTTTGTAGTTAACAAATCAAAGGGGCTTTATTAACGAAAGTGAATTGTTTCAGGCGGTTTGACACTTGTTTCGCTTAAGTAAGATTTCGAATTTAAGTTCTTATAAATCAAAAAATTCACGTTAAGAGAACTTTATTTTTTAATGGGCTGATCCGACTTGACTGAACTAGTCGGGACCCAATCGGGCTCTTGAATACCGTGATTCACACCAAAAAAATGGCTTTATTATAATTATTAACAAGGTACATAAAGAAATTAGTGAAATATTGCATCTTGATGTCACTCGATCAGTCTATTCTCTTAGGGACTGTACTCCACACAAATTTGCCCAGTCTAAGTTACAGGGCATTTTGAAGTTCGGATTCTTACAAGTTGGTGCTCATTTTCGACCAAAACCCGATCCTCACGCCTCTATGCATGCGATCCCGGTACAAAATTACACGGGTCAAGTCCCAAAAGGAATATGGATATATGGCCAATGAATCAATGACTTGCCTACAGGTATAATTTAGCTTATGTCATTTCCAGCTTAGGAATGGGGATTTCACACATCGTGTTCTCTTTTTTCCCAATCCATTGCCCAATGAACACTCGCACGCGCGCGCGCGCACACACACACACACATACATATACCTGCCAGGGTGCTCATCGTAAGACTAATGAATAATGGTTTGCACAAACAGATATCAATCAATTCTGTTGATGTTGTATGGCCGGTTTCAATTGATCACAGTGATGTTGTAGTGCCTAAAAAAAGCAACACGAACCACTGGACGAGTCCAAGGCCATTGCCAACGGACTTCCGCGAATGAGTTGATTCATGTTTTCAGAGTGAAACATCATAAATAATTATGTATAATGGGGGATTTATTTGAATAAGTGAGAAGCTATATGCACTTGACGTCAAATCATGATCATAAAATGTTGCTTGAGCTGATGATTACAAGTTTTACTCATCTGCCTTTGCTCATATCAATACAAATATACACTCCAGGCACCAAAATGGGCAAATTTAAATACAGGTATATAGATTATTTCCTACTCAATTCTCGGAGCTTTTATCCAACATATATATGCGCCACGTACACATTAGAATAAATATGCGCTCTGTTAAATCATACAAAATCATTCGGTAGGTCGGGGGAAGTCGAAGAACCCTCTCTGCTCGACTTATCGAGATCGTCCTGAGCCACCTTTATCACCGGGGTTTCCTCGGCATTGGCCAAATCGTGCTGCTGGATCACAAGGACGGAAGACCTTATGCCGTTGTTCGTGGAGGCTAGGATGTCACCGATGGGCCCCAGTTCGGCATGCTCAGCCTGGCGGTCGGCCAATTGGGCCACTGGAGTCGAGGGAAACCGGCCCTTACCCACCACCACAAGGTCATACTCATGGCTCCTGCCGATCTTCAAGACCTCATCAACTATGTTGCTACCGACCTTCTCTTGGTATTCAGCCAGATCATTCCACCTCCCTCGAAATTCTGCAACTGCTGCTTCATCCAATTCCTAAAATTTTACGTAATACAAGAGAAAAAGAGCTTAAAGCTGTGAATAGCAAGTTAGTCATAATAAATGGTTTATGCGACAAATACGACTAGTACTTGAGAAAAATATGATCGACGTGACGAAAGGATAAATCGTAAATTGATTACCTCTTCTCTTTGTAGGTTCATGTTTGCAATTGAGAAGCTATAACTCTTCTCTCTGCATTTACTCGGAGAAGGCTGCAATACAATCTCACTTCCTTCAATTCGTTCTTTCTCAATGAACCTCGCCACTGTCACATGCACTGCCGGGTGCTCTGCCATCCTACCAGCCAGCTCTAGGGCCTCCCTGTCATCGGGCCCACCAAAGAACAAGACGCATACCCGCTGGGCTGGGGTCCCATTGGGCCCAGGAGTCTGAGCCCCAGTTCCAAAACCGCGGTCCACGAGCACGGCCACTGAGCATGGGGCGTGCTTCAGCACCCTCTGGTTCACCCCTCTCCACCCGTGGCCCACGTTCTCGACCATCTCACCTTCGCTCTCCACCCTCCATCGCTTGTGGAAGGGCAACACGATCATAGCCACCCTCTTGTCCTCCGCCACGTGGCAGATGTCCTCATGCATCGTGGCAAGAGGCGAGATAGCAGTTGTGGGCCGGACCGAGACCCGGCCCAGCTGACTGTACGCCTGGAAGGCTCCGGCGACCCTGTCGTGCCACTCGCCCCTGTGGAACCGGTTGAAGAGAGGGAACCCATTCTTTCGGGCCCGCTGAACCATGATGATGGAGGAGGACCGCTCGGTGAGCTCGACCAGGTGCATGATGTACAGCTTGAGCAGGGACTTCTTCTTCATGCTTCGGCTCGACTCGATGAGGCTGATGAGCGACGGTACATTCCCTGGCCCGTGGACACATGCGAGCATCCGGAGCACATCCTTGGGGTTGTCGTTGGCAGACAAGTCTCGGAGCTTTCGGCGGGTGGCACCCCGGATGCCACGGGCCGGCTTGTAGATGGCCATTACCGTTGGGGTCGTTATGAAGGTGGTAAACAGTGCCATCAGTACGAGAATGGCGAACATCTCATCGTTCAGGACCTGCATGGATTTGTTTTTATCACATTAAGCCCACATAATGTAATGTCTATATTGTCTAGTAGTAAAGGACTGATAAGAACAAATTACAGCATGCATCTGCTGTCTCTGGAATGTCGTAAATTTGGGAGCTGGGCCCATTGCAGTGGGCCCAATAACCCAATGAGTAGCTTATTGAGTTCCCAATGTAAAACAAGGCCCTCATAATAAATTAACTCATTGGCCCAAAATAATAATAATGATAATAAATTAACTCATGTGACTGATGACATGTGGACAGCGTATCAAAATCATAGTCCCCCCCCCCCAAAAAAAAAAAGGGAAAAAGGGATCACGGTCTAGAAAGAAAGATTACGCTTTTACAGCCTATCAAAACGGAATCACAAACCACTTGTTTTTTTTTTTTTTGGGTTTAAATATTTTGGTAGAAGGAAAAAAGAATGGAAAAATAAAGCGAGAACATGGACTATAATTAATGATTTTCACGAGGTCTTTACTTGCGACATGGGAAAGGACCTATGGACAGTGGGGCTGACCGTATTATAATTGGTTATGGAGTCGTCGTTGGATGGGGGAACTTATGTCGCAAGGGAGGCTGCCCCTTTACCTAACAGTCTCGACCTCCCTCTCGGCATCCACAAATTTCCATACTTGTGAATTGGAAACTTAATTAGGAGAAAAGCCTAGTGTGAATAGTAAAAAGGTTTCAACATTGATAATGATTATGATCATAGAAAAATCAGATGGGAAAGTATGATCCGGAGACCTTGGAATCGGATCAATTTGGGTCAATGTGTGAAGAAAAAATGGAGAAAACAAATCCAACACGGCTGGCAAGCAGAGCTGTCTAGTCTTAGACTATAAAGAAAGCGGGTCAAACATGTTAATTATTGTGACGCCACCTAAATGTTACCTCTTTTTTTCCTCTGAGGGTGTTCCAGTAATTCCGTGTTTGGATGAAAGGAAATGAAAGGAGGGAGGTTGCATAGAGCTTTCTAAATTTTTCCTCCAATTCAAACAAAGCGTCAAAAGTAAAAAATAGAATAAGTAATAAGTTTTCTAGTGAACTAAGTGTGTTATTATTAATTTTTATGTCTAGTCACTAAATATATAAATGCGTATATGTATATACGTAAATGGATGCATACAATACGTCCGCGTGCGGTGTGCAGCAGCTCCGTGTGAATGCAAAGAATACAAGTCAACTCTCACATTTCAATATTACATTTAGTTACAAAGTAGAATTTTAAAATTAAATTTTAATTTTTAAAAAGAGTGATATAAATGAGATTTTCTATTTGATTTTGTATGAATTATTTTATTTTATTGTGAAAAAAGAGTGATATAAATAGAGTCCATCCTTTGACTTTGTATAAGTTATTTTATTTTGTTGTGGGTAGAATTAAATTAAAGTAGAATCTCCTACTTTGAAACCAAACAAGCCATAAAATTTCTTTTTCAAACTAACCCATTTATGCAGTTTAGACGAATCGTCAGCCTTCGATCATATGCACTAAATAAAAATATGTAAGTAGTAGAATCTTATCTTATTGCCCCGATCGATAATGATAAATGTAAGTGAAACATAAAAAACATATGATTTATTGTCATGAAATTACTTCAAAAGGTCAAATGATTTTTCAAAACTATCCCGTCAAGTGAAAATTTCGCAATAATCTAAACTGAATCATCATACGTATGGCGGATCTATAACTACTTTGAAAATGACTGCAATGATATATTAGAGGCAGAAAATTAATTAATTTAGACTGACCTTCTTCTCTCTGCCAATGTTGAGCACGATGAGCTCCACCAAGCCCTTGGTATTCATCAACACCCCGAGGGTGATCGAATCCCTCGCCGGCATCATGAACATCATTGCCACCGCGAACGTTCCAAAAATCTTCCCCGCGCAGGCAGTCGTTGTCACTAGCGCCAGCAGGCCCCAAGCCTCGGCTCCTTGGATCTTCGCAACATCAGTCTTTAGCCCGCTCGATGCAAAGTAGAGCGGGAGGAGCAGCCCTGACACGAAATCCTCGATCCGCTCGATCAGCCTCTCAGCAAAATCCCCGCCCTTTGGGATCGTCAGCCCGAACACAAAGGCACCGAAGATGGAGTGGATCCCGATGAGATCGGTCATGAAGCCTGACACCATCACACCTGCCAGGGTTAGGCAGATGTAGGCCTCACCGACCGAGTCGTGCTCCGACGAGCACCGCCGGGCTACCCACTTCATCGCAGGCCTAATCACGACAAGCATGAACACCACGAATGCGACCCCCGAGCAAAGAACCTGATGATCATATATCAAGTTGGTGAAAAACAAAAATTATAAAAACATGCAAAATAACTTACTAAATATTTAATGGAAGAGAAAATGAAGGAGGCGGAAGTACCCAGAGGGATATAAGTGGGCTCTTGTGGGCCCCACCGGAGCCATCCCCGGTGAGCGCCACGGCCAATGCAAGCAGTATCCACGCGGCAACATCATTGAAAGCGGCAGCAGCCATGGCGGTCTCGCCTACCGGAGTGGTGAGGAGCTTGAGCTCAGCCAGGATGCGGGCGAGGACGGGGAAGGCAGTGATGGAGAGGGCCACGCCCATGAAGACGAGGAACTGGCCGAACCCGACCTTGTCGGCTCCATCAACGGTGCTGCGGAGGATGAAGGCAACTCCAATCCCGCAGATGAAGGGGAGGGAGATGCCAGCAGCGGCGATACCAAAGGCGTGGCGGCCGCTTCGGCGGACAGAGTTGAGGTCGAGCTCGAGACCCACAAGGAAGAGGAAGAAGAGGAGGCCGATGCTGGCCACGGACTCGAGGATCGGAGTGCTCCATGACGGGAAGATGCGCTGGAGGTAATGCTTGTTCCGCCCGAAAGCCGATGGCCCCAGCAAAATCCCGCCCTTAAATTATTTTTAGTAATATAATTAAAAGAAGAAACCTTCAATCAAATTAAATATTAAATATGGAAATTATACATATATATATATATAAAGATTTCATGTATATAGTATATAAAACTTTGTACAGTTTATTATTCTTGCTATGCATGCTAGAAAATAATAGAACGACACGGCAGATCAGGGATCAAACCAATCTAGATAATTATACGTACCACGATCTCAGCGATGACTTTGGGCTGGCGGAGGGGCTTGAGGAGGAAGGCGAGGGAGCGGCTGACAAAGAGGATGAGCGTGGTCTGTACTATCAGCAGCGGGAAGGCGAAGTCAATTGGGTTGTCCCCTTGCCACGCACCATTAGACGATGCCTTTATTCCGGTTATATTCACCGTCATGATGTAGTAGCGCTTGGCGTATATTGAAACTGATGACGGCCTTTCAACGAGTTCGTGTCGATACAAACTTGAGATTATGTGGACATCTAGCTAGTTCGTACATGAGCTAGCCAGAATTCGTCATATATGTGAGCGGAGAAGTTTGCGCGTATGAAGAAGAGGGATTCAATGGTTCAGTTGCAGGGGTGAAGCGTTTGCCATGCCTATTTATAGAGTGAGTGAGTGAGAAAGAAGGAGAGAGCAGAAGGAGACAGAGAGATGAGTTAAAGGTGGAATACAAACAAAGAAAAATTATAAATAACTAATAAAAAGATACGAGTAATTTCATTTAGTACTGTTACGTTAATTTATTTTAAGTGACTCTTACTCATTTTCTAATTTAACACGGTTAACTAAATTAAGTGATGATCACTTAAAATTACTGTAAAATTTTCCGGACTGGTAATATTTATTGTTGGCTTTTTTGGTGGGAGTCAATAGAAATTTCGTGATCTCACGATGGTGCTATTTTTTTCGTGTACCCGTTGCAACTAGAGAGAGCCCGTGGTGATGCCATGAAGGGACAGCGAAGTTGCAAAGGCGGTTTGGATGAATAATTATGCTTATACATTATTCACACGTTTTTTCAATTTATTCCATGATAGGATTACAAAATATTTTCCTTAATCCATCAAAATTAATAACTTGTATATACGTATTTTTGAATTCCCTTCCCACCTCCGAAAGTAGAAATAGTAATGAATACATATATGTGTGTGTGTGTGTGTGTGTGTGTGTGTGTGTAAGGCTAGAAGAAGTAATCAAGATGCATCACTAAGACTCATCCATCCTCCTTCCTTTTCTCTTAATTTTCCAAGCATGTGACCAGCCGAGCGTTTCTCTTTTTGCTTGATTCAGCCAATTACGAAATTAAAAAAAAAATACTTACAGAAAGGGCAATCAATTATACTATAATTTTTTTGTCGAGTATAATAATTAATTAAATATTTACTATTTTTATATAATTGGCATAAAGAATAGTCTTACTTATTTTTCTTTCTCACATTATTTTTTTTGGGGGGAGGTCGGAATCTGATTAATTTATTCAAAGAGATTAAGGGAGAAGTGACACGTTAGGATTAATTTTCTAGGCTCTCTGGACGAATCAAGTGCTCATGTGCTCTTCATCCAAAAAAAAAAAAAAAGGTGCTCACGTGCTCCCAACTAAGTGTGTCAAGTCAGAAAACAAAAGAAGACTTTTCACTTACACTGATTCCTCTCCATCGATATATCTCCCCAATTTATCTTCCTTTTTTTACTCATTCAACATTATTATATATATAATATATTTATGTACAGACAGACACATCATATTTCCACAAGAAGCAATGCACTCGAGTCGATCTTGGAGATGTCTCTTATTTTAGGCACGTTTAGAATTAAAAAAAGGACTAGATCGTGCATAGTTACTACATGGTCTTTTTTTTTTTTATGGGCTACAAGTTTCCTCTTTCGCTTTTTCCGATGAGCACGAGGTATCAATCTATTGGTCTAGATTACTACCCACTCGAACTGGTCGAGTCATGAGTTCATCCAGTATTTCGAATCATTTTTTCACTTTACATTGGTTGTGAACTATCTTTACTTTTATTGCGTTTAATAACGAAATTAAATTTGATTTATTTTGATTTAAAGAGATAAAGATAAAAGTAATTGGAAAAAGTGTCTGAGAGAATTTGAAGAAGAAGATAAAAAAGTAATAATTATGTTATTAAATTGAGGAAAAAGTGTTGAAATTGAAAAAAATATGTTGAATAGTTGAAAAATATAATGTTAGATAATTAATTTAAATAATAGATAAAAAAATGTATGAAAGATAATTTAAAAAAGATTAAAAAAATAATAATCGTGTCGTCGAATTGAAAAAAAATAATGTTAAGTTAAACTTAAATTAAGTTGCATTTTATTACTAAATAAAGTGGTATCGTTTTACTAGTTAAAACATTTCCTTGGAATTATATTCCACATTTTTATGTTGAATAAACGTTCCCTCACCGGAAACTTCCTTTAGAAGAGGACTAGGAAAATATTGCGCGCACACACACAGATATATATATTCTTTTGGGTAGATAAAATATTGCACATATTTAATTAGGAGGTCGGACACGCTCCGGAAAATTGGCAACAAACGGCTACTTATACGATGAAGGCCGGACGCAATTCTGATTTCTTGTGATTTGCACCCGCTTGATATTCGAAGACTCAGTAAGTCTACTAATATTTAAGTTTGATTCGAGTTTACCCACTGATAAAATAAAACTCTTTTAAATCTTAAATTCAATATCTTACTTGATAAAAAAATGATATTAAAACTATTTAAATCAAGTAATATTAATATTTTGTTCAGCTTTTCACTGCAAAAGAAATTGAGAGGTACATGGGGTAGGTCCACAATCCCTTTGCATGACAATATATTTATTGAGGTGCCAACTCTATATGAAATTATTTACTAATTATTCGACAAATTTAATTGGACGCTAGCAATTGCTCCATGTCATTGTTGTCCCACAAGACAGTTCCCTTTTCTTCTTCCCTTTTCACTTTTCTCTTCGTATAATTTAATTGTCTTTTCCCTTTATAAATAATAATACAAACATATTAAATCCTATTAAACGATGTGCCTAAATATTCTCATAATTTAAAATCTCGCTCACATCTATTGAATAATCTTGAATATTATGTAAATTATAACTCATGCTATTGTAAGTGATATTCTGAAGTGTGAGCATTTTTAGGTTGATTATTAAGATGATATAGCAATATTCATATTAATAATAAAGAGGCACCTTTTTAGAAAATTCATTCCTTGGCGATAGCTAATATATACTGGGTATAAATCGAGTGCTGTACAAGATGTAAAAAAAAATCAATTAAATATAATATATAAGAAGTTTTCAAGAAATTGCACAATTTTTTTTGAATATATATTGTATTTTTTCAAAAAACCTGTAATAATTATTCGCAACTTTTAATATAATAATAACTTATAATAATTTCATTAATAGATGTTAGTTTCATGGGGTTTACATAAATGTAGAATAAGGAGAAATTCAAAATTTTTTACCCATGAAATTAGATTTCACGACCTACTAGAAAAATAAGAGTAAATAAAGTGTACTTAAAAATTTTCAAATCGTTGATCAAGCACCCCAAACGTGACGCATTTACAAGTATCCACACCAACTACGTCGACGAATCTTTGTTATAGGCGGTGCTATTGGCCAACGTTTAAAGGAAATACCGGTGCACCTCTGATCCTTATTAGACTAATTGACCTCTTCCAATCGATTCGAACTGTCATAGACATATACACATATATATACACAAACACGCACACACATATATATATATATATATATCCACACACCCCTTCCATGCCACATATATCTGAAGCACCACACTTGTGCTTTTATACATATATATATATATATTGGGGGGCCTAACCATTTGTTTAAGGGCCGGGGCGGGATGGCTTCAATAGCCTTCCACATTGCGACTTGGCTGCATCCTCTACAATCATGCTTGGTGGCAATCAAATCACCATGCATGTGGCCATGTATGTTGGCCTTATGCGGGTTAGCATCGATGTGCCACATAGCTCCCAATTTGAGACTCGGTATGTCTCTATTTCGTGTATAAACCGGGTCCAATTAAATTTACTAAGTCGGGTTCAATTAATCGATAAATTTAATCTCATTAAATAGTCGATTAATCGATTACATCTCAACTCATCTAATCTCTATTAAACGATTTCAAAATATCACATCGATTTGGTCGTCGTGTGTGACCATGTATATTCACGATTACATTGATAGTAATATCAAAATCTCTATTTCAATATTAGAAACAGTGAGCGACATCTGGCAATTCATTACTGTTACTCAAGTAATCGGAAAGTCAACTGCTCAACGAACCTGTGACCGATGTTACCATGCAATATAATTCATTTGTCCTCTATATCTCTATTGAGCCCAAGACATGGTCGCTATCATTCTTGTATGGCCTAATATCTCTTTCTTGGTTTACTGGGTAAGTTTATTAGAGCAAATGAACTCGATATCCCTATATCAACTCATTTGGATATGCATACATTTTTAGATTTTACCCAACAAGCGGCCGTGAGATATCGCTCCTATTACGTAAGAGGGACAAATCCTATCTTGGTCACTCACATTCATCTCCATGCTTTGTGGCATATACCCAATAACTGTCTTAATAACCAGCATATTACGGTGGTGTTTGATAGCATTAAAGTATACGGCATTACATAACCATGGTGACCTCAAGTCAAATGAACATTACATCACAGTCATATTATGAGATATGCTAATGACAGTCATGTAACAACTCATGTAGCAGTCTCATGGCGACCCAGTCCAATACATATTACTCCTTATGTATACATGTGGTGTGACTTGATATCTCCACATCCATGACATGTGAAACTTAGTCATCAATCAATACCCGCATTAGTCTAACCGCATTATCGTTCGTCCTAATTAACGATAATACTCCGACCATGGTCATTTAGGAATAATGTTCAGTAATTATAAGATCTTATAATCAAGTCATACTTGATACCTATTGAGCCTATTATTCTAAGAACGTTATT
The DNA here is from genome assembly GCF_007655135.1 of Punica granatum. Lineage (NCBI taxonomy): Eukaryota > Viridiplantae > Streptophyta > Magnoliopsida > Myrtales > Lythraceae > Punica > Punica granatum. Next base: position 1,747,446 of record NC_045131.1, read on the forward strand.
GTGTAAAATAATATTTAGCGCAATCCACACAATAACAAAATTGCCTTATATTATAAAGAAATACATTTTGTATTGCAAAACTGATGACAAATTACCTATAAGACATACACCACCAATTCCCAACGATACAAAAATATTTAAAAAAAAAAGAGAGAACTTTGGAAGTTCAAGATTAGTAAAATGAAAATCCCTCATTTGCACTTCACTTTCTCTATATTATAATTAACTGTTTACAATCAATTTAATTGATTATTTCTCGAGAACATTTTCTATTTTTAAAAAAAAATATTTGAATGCCTATTCATGAATTGAGAAAACATTTTATTTTTTTTGGAAATTTGTGAAGTTTATTCGGGACAATATATACAGGGTAGTTTTGTAATATAAAAAAATGACCACTTATGGATTTTCTTTTATAATATGCGCTTTGCATTAATTGATACAAATAAACTACATTAAGTAATTGGTTGCGCAAAAAATCTATAAAGGGGGGAGCTGGGGTTCTTATAAAAATATTATCGTGGCGCTCCCTGATTGCACTCTTTAGCATTTATATATTTATGTTGATTCATATAAGGAGATATTATATTACTTTTTGCACCAAAGATATTTCATGATTTATAAACAATTTTATATTGACTCTCGACAAAGTTTTTTTCGCTAATTGATTCTCGTCAAACTTAGCTACTCCGATCTCTCGCATGAAGAGCATGTACTGATCTCTTGTAGTAATTTCTTGGGTGGCGTTTGATAATGAAGTGAAGTTTCATTCCAAATATTAATTTATATATTTAAGTGGAATTGTGATGATAGTTAGGAAAAAAATATGTGTGAGTATTTATGATTAAATAGGAGAAAAGATAAAAAAAAGTAATGATTTTGTTGTTGAATTAATTGAAGAATAAAGTGAAGTGAGAAATTTATTAATAAAAAATTAACTGTAATAATAATTAAAAAATATGTGTGATAATTTATCATTAGATAGGAGAAAAGACAAAATAATAATAAAATTGACCGGAGTGGAGTTGTAACAGAGTTGAATGAAGCATTGATGTTTAATACCTATGTTGAGTATGTCTCGTATCTCGTGGAGAACCCCAAGACCCGAAGACCCGAAGTCCAAAGCGGTAATAAGATCGGACGAAAAAGGAAGACGCGAGATCTCAAATTATTCAAAGATTATATTTCCTATTTCCTAGGGATTTCGTTGTATTTCTTAGATTTTTAAAAAGAGAATTTATCTTTAGGGATATTAGAGATAATTCTATAATATCTTTAGAGTATTTCAAAAGGTGAAATATTATCTCTTGATAATATCTTTGTATCAAGAGAACGCGTTATGTGAGAATCACGAGTAATCTTTTTGAAAATTCTCGGGTTTACTCTCTTGGAGTCCCTAGGGTTCATGGAGTGAGAGGTTTGTGAGAATTGAGAGGATTGTGAGGCTATTCTCGGCTGGGTCTTGTAATGGGGCTGGAAAACACGAGCGTGATATCGAGCGTGTAATCTTCGACTTGTTGATCTAGTGGAATCTCCATGTTTTGTCTGTGGATGTTTCCCCCACTTTGAGGATTTTATCGCGTATATCCCAGTGTTATTTCTTCTTTCTTCTTAGTCTAAATTTCCCGACTTCGACATCTTCTACAACAAATTGATATCAGAGTTACGGTCTTGGAGCAGGTGAAGATGTTAGAGGCAAATTTCGAGGTGGAGAAGTTTAAAGGATCGAACAACTTCGGGCTATGGAAGATCAAGATAAAGACTTTACTAATGTAGCACGGCCTTGAGGGAACATCGGAAGGAGAGAAGAAATTGCCCGCGAACCTATCACCGGGGAAAGGAAGACGATGATTTCGAAGGCTCTAAGCGCCATTCAATTGAGCCTATCGAATAAAGTTCTACAGGAGGTATGCGATCAGGATTCGACACCGAAAGTGTGGGAGAAGCTAGAATCGCTATATTAGCAGAAGTCCTTGATGAGCAGGTTGTACTTGAAGCAGCAATTATACCAGTTGAAGATGAGTCCGAGGACCTCCGTAAGTGATCACGTAGACCTCTTTAATCAGATCGTGATGGATCTCCCAAACGCGAAGGTCAAGATTGAAGACGATGATAAGGCTTTGTTGATGTTGTGTTCTCTTCCAGAAGCATACGAGAGTTTCGTGGATACCATGCTATATGGTAAAATAAGCATCACCTTAGAAGATATCAAGGCATCGTTGAACTCCAAGGAGTTACAGAAGAAGGTGATGGTGCACCATGGAAGCAACGATAAAGGCCTAGTAGTAGGGGGTAGATTGAGTAAGAATGAGTCTCGCGGCAAGAGCAAGTCAAAGGGTAGAAAATCGATTTGCTGGAATTACAACGAGGAAGGCCATCTCAAGAGGGACTGTCCAAAGCGAAGAGGCAACAAAGGCAAGCTCTCGGGGGATGTTGTAGTAGTGGAGGAAATCTGCCGAGGAGGAGATATTCTTACAGCAACAAGTGACGAAAATGCATGTGCCAAGATTCTCACTATATTTGGCACGTCATGTATCACGTGGATTCTTGATTCGGAATGTATTTTTCATGTTTGTTATGATAGAGGATTATTTTCTACTTATTTGTCCATAGAAGATGGGAAAGTCCTTATGGTTAATGGTGACACATGTGATATTACCGGGGTGGGAGAAGTGCGAATCAAGCAGCATACTGGTAGTGAGATGTTATTGGCTGGTGTTAGGCATGTCCCGAGAAAAAAATATATGATCTCGTTGGGTGCTTTTGACAAGCTTGGATATAAGTACATGTGCCAAGGTAGAGTCGCAAGCATCTCGAAAGATGCTCTTGGTGATGAAGGGACTGTTGCAAAAGGGCATGTATGTTCTGCAAGGAAGGGCTTCAACAATAGCATTCGAGTGTTCAACTCTTGAAGAAAAGTAACTTAAGGATGTCGGTGACTTGCTTAGGACTGATAAGGTGGAAAAGCACAACTTACACAATAAGGCGTCGAAATTCCTTATTAGTAATGTAGCTTTTGATGTTTCTACTTTGGTCAAGCAGATTGAGGGCACATGCCAAGGACAGGTGGAGAAGCCCCGAAAGATGTTGAAGCTTGGGTCAAAAGCTCCAATAGCTCAGCCTAGCGTGGAGATTATTCAGGGTAGATCTGAATGGAGGCTGAAATCTCTACGGTGTAATAGCTTACAAGCGGGAGACATGCATAGTAATAGCTTACAAGCGGAAGACAGGCATAGTGAGCAATTGAGATGGCAGGAACGTTGTGGGCTGGCAGAGTTGGTCGTCTCATGCGATGCTGAAGTCGGGATATGATTTGTCGAAAGGTCAGCTTCGGAGGGTGTACCATAGTGAAGCTAAAAAAGTCCGACACATCGAAGAAGTCCAAGAGTCGCTTAGACTTGAGCAATCACACAGGTTGAGGTGGAGCCCATGAAGGCCTGTGACAGAGTAGGTTGAGTCTAGATCAATATGGACTTGGTGGAATACGAGCCAAAGTGGAGATTTGTTGAGTATGTCTCATATTCAGTAGAGAACTCAAAGACCCGAAGACCGGAGCGGTAAAGAGATCGAACGAAAAAGGAAGGGACGAGATCTCATATTATCTTAAGATTATATTTCCTATTTTGTAGGAATTTCGTTGTATTTCTTAGATATTTAAATAAAAAAAATTATCTTTAGGGATGTTAGAGATAATTCTAGATTATTTTTAGAATACTTCAAAAAGGGAAATATTTTAGGATTATATTATGATATCTTTGAGATATTAGGAATGTATCGTATCTATTTAAGAGGATCGGGTCTTGTATCAAGACAACACGTTGTGTGACAATCACGGCAATTTTCTTGGAAATTCTCGAGTTTACTCTTTTGGAGTTTTTAGGGTTCATAGAGTGAGAGGTGGTGAAAATTGAGAGGATTGTGAGGCTATTCTCGGTTGCGTCTTGTAACGAAGGCTGAAAAACACGAGTATAATCTTGAGTATGTAATCTTTGATTTATTGATCCAGTAGAATCTCTCTATTTTGTCCGTGAATATTTCCCTCACTTTGAGAGTTTTACCACATATATGCCAGTGTTATTTCTTCTTTCTTCTCGGTCTAAATTTCGCGAATTCGACGTCTTCCCCAACAACATAACTAATCACCTTTAAAGAACTACAGGTTGAATCACTTGAAGAACACATGTATCATTAATTGTACTGTTTATAACCCGACGCACGAGTTATATATGTTACTAATTGATTATTGATATTAATTAATTTACTTTTCCGTTGAGCAATTGAAAATGTGTTTAAAAAAATTATAGTTTATAGGATACGAAGGATTTACTTATTTATCGAGACAGTACCACTTAGAAAATGGGCGGTTGGAGAATTAAAAAGAAAAAAACAATTGGTGTCGGTTTCCTTGTCCATAAAATTTTCTACACGTTTGAGGAATGAAGAATGAAGATTCAGAGGAGTTCAGAAAATTATGTTTCAGTGTTGCGAGTTTAGTATTAGGCTCATTATTTCGAGCAAAGTATTTTACAAGGAGTGAATTTCTTACATTTTCTATATTTGATAACAGAAGATCTTTTGATCAATAGAAAAGCGTTTTGGGTTCTACAAAATAATAATAATAATAAATAACAACAACAACAACTTATATAAACTAAAGTAAAAGCAAAAAAATGAATTAATATAAAATATTTGGAATTCATTTTTTTGGCCGTACAACTCTCTCTCTCATTAAACCCACATGACGCTTCTCTCCAAGTACATGAGAATGATTTCATTCTCCGAATATGAAATTATTTTTCATGTAAATGGTTTTCTTTTAAAAAACAGTTTACATGAAACAAATGAGTCTAAAGTTGAATTCCACATCATAAAATTGAAAAAGAATTTTTGATTATATAAAATTATTGAATTCATCATTCTATTGATTAGCTCGATTTTTAGATTAGAAATAGATCATCTACTTATAAATAGATTCAATAAAAATTTTACACTCGACAGTTGACTCAATTGCATGGAAAATGTTTTGTCAGGACTCAAGGGAAGGGCAGAAAAGGCCATTTAAAGAGCGAGCATACCATGAGTAATGATTACATCAAGATGTGATCATCTAAATTGCGCAAGTCAACTTCCTTATAATAAATTTTTTTCATAAAGGAATCTTTCATATTTAGTTTGCCATCTGACTTATTAGTTGTGAAATTGAAAGTGTTTCCATTCGTAGGTTAATCACGTAAAAATATACGGTCTTTGTGCAAAGTTTTAATTCTAATACGATTTTTTTAAAATAGCATAGAAAGGTATAATATTTTGCTTTAATCTCAAATGTAGAACAATTTTTACTTTAATTCTCAATTCTATCACGACTTTTGGAAGTAGAACATAAAATCACAACTTTTCATTTTAGTCTCAAATTTAACACGATATTTCGTTTAAGTCTCAAATGTAGCTTGTCACGTGGATCCACGTAATTTTATTTAATTTAACGGCGTACAAATTTGATATTAAAACGAAATGTCGTGCTAAATTTGAGATTAAAACTAAACGTTGTGCATTTATGTACTATTTTCGAAAAGTCATGCTAGAATTGAGAATTCAAGTAAAGGTCGTATCGAATCTAAGACTAAAATAAAAAGTCATGTCTTTATATATTATTTTCAAAAAATCATGTTAAAATTAAAAATTCGAACAAATATCGTGCTTTTTTACGTGATTAATCCTGAATTTTATGATATACATACATAGTAATGTTTACTGTTTAGGATAAAGTTACCGGGCGTCAAGACATATATTAAAATATTAATTAGTGTCGATCCACTCAGTCCATACAATTTTCTCCACGTTTGAGGAACAAAGACTGAGAGGATGAGTTGATAAAAGGGACATCCAAAGAGAGAGCATACGAAATTCAATGATTTGATCAAAATGTGATATGATCTAAGTTGTGCAAATCAACTTCTATTTTAGTGAGTTCTCATATCTTATATTTATCAGCATTGATTCCATCGAGGTATTGGATTGTTTGACCTACAAAAATTGACAAATTGTTAAAAAAAAAATTATCGGACAGAATTTATTCACAGCAATAATTCATGTTCAAAATGAACCTTAACAAGTCTCCATGAGCACTTGTTAGCTAGATAGACTCATTATCAAACATATATATATATATATATTAAATAATAAAAAACCAAGCGACGCGCCAGATTCTTCCATGTAGAAAAAGTATGTCTAATTGTGAGATTTTTCAAGTCATCACTAATAAGCGTGTGATAGTTGGAGGAATACCGTGCTACTACCTCAGTCGAGAAGCCGATATGTTGTCTATTATTATTAGAATATTTTTTTGTTGGATAAATGAAGTAAAATATATATTCATCGAAGGATGTTTCTAACTTATAAAGAATTGATATATGTAGTTGTTTTTATAGATGCTTGAGTATTAAGATCGCTCAACATCTCCGGATGAGAGATTGCATCTATCATATGCTATAGATATAGACAAAGTCATTTATATCAAGGCCATGAAAGAAGTTATAACAATAATTTTGTTAATTATCACAACCCTTTTAACCCACACATATGTGGGAGCCCATTCATCTAGTATGTATTTAATTAGGTACCAACGTTTTTTTTATTTCAGTGGTTTCACATATGTTCTTTTAAATAAGGTCTCCGATTTGATTCTTGTCAATAGAAAAAATACACGATTAGGAAAAATTTCTCACTTAATAAGTCAATTGGACTTAAATCGAATTAGTCAAACCTCATAAGATTTTTGAATATCAGGTCGTGTCTATTGAAAAAATATATATAATGAGATAATTGCCATAATAGAGAAGATCCACACATACACACATATATATATACATACAGACACAGTATTTATAAGTTCGTGATTTTGTCATATTGTGTCAATTATGCGTGCCTATGGATGAATGGATGATTGTGGAGTATGTTGATATACATACCAGAATAACGATCAAGGTGGTAACCCAGTGGAACGGGCTTTTTCTTCCGAAAGATAGTTCAAAGTTTCGAAACTCGACTTAAACACGAAAGTGCTTGCCTTAGTAGACTCTTGTTCTCAATTATATGGGAATTGTTCTGGTTCACTGTGTGCTTTGGTAGGATCATAATGACTTAGGTGGGCTGATGTCTCACCGAACTATTTACCCATTCAAGGGAATGGAAAATTTCATGGCTGCTGTGGAGCTCTTTTAGTCTTCAGAGGGGATTGCTACATTGGTCTCTCCCTCTTACCCTTTTATTCATTAAAAAAAAATACATCTCAGTCACGTGATTTCTCTTTGGTGGCGTTTGATACATTACTAAAAAGAATTATTGGCAATATGGATTATTATTTATTACCACTTTAGATTATCATCAACTGAAATTACCAAGGCGGTCAAACAAAAGCGTGTTTTTTTTGGCTTGAAACAAACAAAAGCGTTTGTATCCAGTTACCAAAGTGGTATTCTACATAGAGAACCCTCATGGTGGCTTATTTATAATATCACTTTGGTGGTAATGTGTATTATCATAACAATCAATATTAATGGTAATGTGATGTAATCAAATATAGCAATCTTGTGGGCTCATGCAATTTAATATTACATTGTCGAGAATCTATTGAAATTTCTCCTTATGAAACGCCACCTTAACTTGTCCTTAGCATCGTATCTGCATGCCAATTTATATTTATAATAAAAATGGTTTTAATCAGCCTCCAATGAATTGGTTGGATCACGAGTCCCTTGAGAGAATAAAGGGTGGCCAAAAAATTCTGGTCCTAAAATTGCAATAAGGCCAGATTTTGTATGCATGTGAATTAGATGCCAATTGGGCATCTATAAATATAAACCACTTAATAATTTATATGTATGTTGGAAAGCATCTCATTTCCCATGAAAATCCCACCTAACAAAGAGAGAAAAACCCCCGGTCCCTTCTTTATTTTAATTCCTCGTCCCTCCTTTTCCTCTTTATAAATCATATCATATGCACGTCCATACACACATATAAGTGTATATATGTGCGAAAAGACGACCGATAACTTTATATATTATGGTGAAAGAAATATAGATATGACAAGAGTCGACTAGAAAAAGCTAGCAGGAATAAGTGAAAAATTCCTAGCAACCCAAACATGCACCTCAAATAAATATTGCTCGAGATAAGCTATAATTTTGAGTTTCCACTTCTCCATTTTCCTTATTTCGGAAAATAATTGTAACTTACCAATATTTTCATAAAGTTGAATATATATCATCATTGTATATATGTATATCCATGTCTAGACATATAAATGAACCGATCGAGAATTGTCGCTGCTGGATTTAATTGAGGATCTTGACCAAACAAAAGGAGAGATCGATGAGTACAACAACGATGTCACGCACGCACGGGTTGGCATGGCAGCCCAAAGAATTGTCAACGTTACAACTTTCCATCAAGCACTTTGGAGGATACAATGCATGTGATCCATCAGAAGGGCAACTCAAGCTGTCCGTGCGTGCATGACTCATACATCATCAACGGGTTGCACCTAATCCAACATGACTTATGATACAAGCTTCAAGACTTATGATACATATATATAGAGCGTGCACTCTACATATTCATCCCCTCTAAACTTTCGATCTTGCATATATATATATATATATATATTCAACAGTTCGCATTGATTCTTTTGCTAACCTTTTCGGCTCAAATTTCTCTATTTCTCCTAAGTTCGCGACATCAATTCTTCTTCTTCGCCTCCTCGAGGATCTTACTCCTGACCCACCCTGAATTTGAATCATGCGCGGAACTGTTGCACCACTTTTATAGATCGGTCGACGCGCATTATAAGCCACAAATTAAAGATGCGGATGATAATTTTTCTACTCTATTTTTTTTTCTTTCTTTCTTTTTGCGTAAATGTGCAAGTAACACAATGATTCATGAGAGTTGAAAGTGAGAAAAGAATGGCTCAAGGCCACTGGAATTGTATTTGCAAGTAATAATGCTATCCCCCTCACACACACACACACACATATATATAGTGTGCTATCTTGTTAATGGCGTTGACAATAAATATACATGTACAGAGAAAACGCAAAAATGAGGACCCCGTTTTGTCTCCCAACATAAATATATAATCTAGTGTAGTTTTAAGCCAATGAGATAATTTGCCAATGCTGACTAAAAAAAAAGGAAAAGAAAGAGAGAGAGAGAGATAGAGAGATGTGCCAATTCATATGTGAATGACCAATGCCAGCATTCCTTTATATCTATATATACACTACAGGCCACAGCACAAAAACCTTTTACTAGTAATGAAAATATCTTAGATTAATTGACCGGGTTTAGATTACAAAATATGACTATAGCTGGCGTGTAAGTCCTCGAATGATCTAAGTTTGATTCTTTGGAAACGAACCAAATGATGGAATTGGAATTCGAAAACAGCTGTAGTAAATTAAGTACTAGTAACTAGCTACGGTTAAGGCAAACAAAGAGAGTATCTTAATTCTTATGTAGATCGATGTTTGTAATAACTTAAGGAATGAACTATATATTATAAGTTGTTGGTCTGGTGAATAAATATCATCACTGATGGAAGAGCATCGAAATCTCGACACAGTTCGAGGAGAGCTTTTGGGATATACAGAAGGCTATGAATGTCATGATTGTCACTGCTCCATATATAAGTGGATGATGACGTAAAAGACCACAAATGTTGGGCCGATGTTTTATATTAGTTGAACACGAAACATGGGACTCTCTGACTCTTTGGAGTTTGGGAAGTTCAGCCTCAACCTCAACCTCATATTCTAAGCCAACACTGATCGCCACTAACCTTCCCCCGATCCCGTGGAATATGGCCATTCGTTTGATCTCTGAGGCTTCCCCGAGCAATTGTGTATACTTAGCCGCAAAATTGTGTGCATTCTGCTTATCGTTGATATCGACCCGAAAAGGATCGGTTGATCTGATCTGGTAATTATTAGTGTGATTGCTTTATTGATCTTAACCTTCACGATGAGAGAACATACGATACATGGTTGTCATTCATACCTACATGTATCATCACACACATGATGTATGAACCATTTCTTGATATTGCCAAACAGGTCTATCGATTTGTTCAGTGTTCGGACACTTCATAGCATTCTAATAAATATGCTTCATTAAGCAATAGTTATAGAACAATAATCAGGCATGATCTTGGCAAACCCCGTTTAATCATTTGTCCTATAACTATATACTTCTACCCAGCCGTATATTGTGCACAATATATATATATGTATGTATGTATGTATGTATACACACCATCAAAATAATACTTTTCTTGATTCTTATCATTACCTACAAAAAAAATAAAAAATAAAAATTCTCGTGCCACCGGATGGTCCGGATCAGGCACAAATTAAATTAAATTTATAATGTACGACCTGGCTGAATCTTCTTGGCCAGTATATATATATATATATATATATATGTTGGATCTTTGTTTTACATGCAAACTTTGATATTCTACAAAGAGTTACTATCACCGGGTAAGTCAAATTTATAATAACAACTTGACGAGTCACGAACTTAATCATCAATTTCAGCCGACATATATACAATATTTAGACTACTTACTTGTGTCATTGTTTTGCCAGTAGTCATGGAAGTCGTCATTATCCTTACAATACCTTGTAAACATATATAGTCGACGAGTCATAAGATTATATATCGAAGAAAAGATGAAATAAGACTTGAAAAGGCATAACTAGTTAACTAGCTAAGAATTTCCAGTGATCTTGGTACAGTCATCGATATATGCATTATATCCTTCGATAAAGACGTTTTGCAGTGCAGGCTATGCTTGTTGCTGGAAAAATATAACATTCCTCGTGTATACCAAGAACAATTATTACAATTTTCCCCAGTTTAAGTTGAATTTTAAAGGTGAAAGAGCACAAGTACGTAGCCAGCGGGATTAATAGATTCAGGTGGATTAAATCAGGATTAGTTAATTTGATTTCTTTTGGCCAATGACTTATTAGATTTTTCTTAGTGAGACCGAAGTTCTCTCAGTCCATTAGCTGAGATTATCTTCGTTTTATTGTCAGCATGATGCTGAATATAAAGTGATTTCAATAAGTTAGTACCCGCCACAATAAATACAGCTCGCTAATAAATCATGAGAAAATCTTAAACAGTCATTTCTTATAGCGATTTGACGAAAATCATTAGAATCTTTTTCTTATATAAATTCATGACTCGTAATCCATGTGTTTATATGCCCAATATTTCACTTGACCAAGAAATTTAATTATTGTTTACCTGACCCACATCTCTTGTGGTGTTTTGGCCGATAACTTATTAGCTTTATAAACAAAGTAATTGACGGAAGGGCCGATTCTTGGAATGAAGTGTTTTGTCTTCCTAATTACTAAACAAAGATTGTTGAGGAAACTATATGGAATTAGGGTGTGTTTGTTTCAACTTAATTAAATAAGTGATTAAAAAAATTAGTTATAAGAGAAAATGAATATAAGAAAGATGAAAAAAATGAGATATAAGGATCTAAACTATTTAATCATTAAGCAAAAAATCACTTAATGAAATAAGTAAAATGTGTTGACCTATTGGTACTTTTTATCTCTCACATAACTTTTCTCGTCTTTATTCATTCATCATTTATTTTTATACATTTCTTCCCTTAACTTTTTTAAGCACTTAATTTTTCAAATACCATCTTAATTAATTAATTACATATAGGGATCAACGAAAGGAGGAAAATGAATAACCAATTAGAGTCGATTCAAGTGATTCAATGCTTATTTTTTTTAAGGTAAGATTTTAGGTATGAACATTATAAATAGAGAAAATTCACGATTTGGAGAATTTTATTTTATACTATGCCAATCATGCTTAAGCCTAGATTAATCGAGCTGGGGGATGGGGGGCTATAGATTTTTCAATTACCAAATAGCCACATCGAAAAGATTAGGAGGAAGTAGAAGCTGGTAGGCCTTTCCATATGTCCAATGTACTAATCTCTAGAGAAAAATAAGTAATCCGTTGGGTTCACCAACTGAGGATCGATTTTGTGGCTGTTATCGATTTAGAGCTAGCACCAAAAACATTAGGAAGTTGGGTATATCCAGAAAATAGAATTTCGGGATCGACATGGACAATTCACGATTGAGGCACTTCTTGATCCCAATTATCTGTTGTCCCGGTCGATATATCGGAGATATATATAGATACGTACATACATATATGTAAATGTAGATTGTATCCACTAACATCAAAGACTTGATTAATTTGTTGTGTGGACCAGAACTGACCTTCACGAGCTTCCCTAGTTTGTGTAAATAAAAAGATAACCTCCCAAGGCCAAATCGCGATCTCATTCTTGGATCTATTTTTGGTCCCACACTCTAGATCGGGAAGTTCCCATAAGGAATTCTCCTGCGATTATATTATTATTATTATTCGATATAATATGTGCCTGCTGGGAAATGTTGACGAAATAACAAAGGGTATTATGTTTCTTTTGTTGGGTAGCTAATAAGGTTAATTATGTTTTTGAGATATATGTAGACAGACAGACAAATCTAATGTATGAGTGATTTGGTGCAAAAACGGAACCAACAGCTCATTGTCAATAATGTCCATTAGCTCCAAGAACTAAAGAACAACAATATAAGAAGCGAGAGAGAGAGAATGGATTAGTTCAATTAGTTCAATTCACCTCCCAAGAGGGCATTCAAGCGCTTCTCTTTGGCGATATAATTGGGTCTGCCTTATTCGGTTTATGTTCGTATTCTATCATTTCGGGATTCGTCCATGTTATTCACCCGAAAAGGAAAGGAGATAGTTGTTCTTGTTAGGCCGAGCCACCGACGGAGTTGCTGCACAGAGGGCTGCCCCTCTCCCGGCTCAGTTTGCTTTAGTTTGTCATTTGGAACAGCCCATTATTACTTAGGCTGATGAATCAATTCGTAATCCAATCGCAACCCGATTAAACTAATGAAGCATAATCAATTAATTGGGCGATCGACGATCCACAGATGGGCTACCTAACGGGTCGATTTTAGCAATTCAGTCTTCATTTAATCGGGCCTAATCTAATCCATTATCCATCTGGACCATCTCATACCCCGACTCTTTTCGGTCCGTCCCCAATTTTACCGGAACGAACTTCCTGTCCTGGCAAGATCTCTTCCTCTCCTACTCTCTCTTTGGACCTTTAGGTGGCGCCTTGAGAGATTGCCAGTATGTGATTACTAGTAATCCACTTGCCTCGATATAGAATACTCACCAATTAAATTACTCGTCATCCACATTACTAAGAATCTTATTTTATTATATCAAAGCGGGAATCCACGTTCCATTCCTTTTGGTGGTAATTTACATTATTATTATTCAAGTAGGAATATGTGAACTGCCATGATCCAACAAAACATGGAAATCCTATGGACTCGGAAAACTTAAATTAACTTTCCTGAAATTCCATTTTCACGTTCCAAACGCCATTTTATAAAAAGTTCAGGGGCTTTAGAAAGTATACCCAGGCATGTCAATTCAGCTGAGTTAGCCCGAGACAAACCTCCCGACTCCGTATCAGTCAGGCCCGATAGTTCTTCGAATTTGGGGTGGACTAACATTGGACATACTCCATAGGACCATAGCCCGCATTGACAATTGGGCTAGACCCAGGTTGGTTGCACGGAATTCAACCCAAATGGCGCGTTTATCATCACTAGCAAATGCAATGTACAAATTTTTGACAATTGAGCTAGTTTATTTATTTTTACAAATCAATTTTAACTCTAATTTATTTAACTACACTTATATCTTCAATTCAACAATACAATTATTATTTTTATTATTTTTTTAATCATTTAATTCAACATTTAATACTAAATTTTCTCTAATTATTCTCTCTTTTTCTCACTAAACTCAAAAGGTCCGAGCTTTGGCTGTAATTTACCATTTTCATCATTTTGATGGAAATATGATTTGAGAATCCTTCAAATTGTCGAATTAAAACCTCAAATCCAAAGCACAGAAGTGGTGAGAAATTCAGGGAAATTGCATCATTCATTACCATTGCAAACTGAATTACACATTGAACGGAATCGACATTGCAAAATGGTACAAATCAAACAAGAAATCATCTCAACACAAGTTCCCAACTTTCCCTGATTTACAGCCAGCACCCACATCCCCTTTTAGCTCCCGGAGCGCCTCACCCGCCGAACCCGTACAGGGTCCGGCCCTGCCTCTTGAGCGCGTAGACGACGTCCATGGCGGTGACGGTCTTCCGGCGGGCGTGCTCGGTGTAGGTGACGGCGTCCCGGATCACGTTCTCCAGGAATATCTTGAGGACCCCGCGCGTCTCCTCGTAGATCAGGCCGCTGATACGCTTCACACCGCCCCTGCGAGCCAGCCGGCGGATGGCCGGCTTCGTGATTCCCTGGATGTTGTCCCTCAGCACCTTCCTGTGCCGTTTGGCTCCGCCCTTGCCCAGTCCCTTCCCACCCTTACCACGGCCCGACATTGCAGCTACGACTCACGAGGACCCTGAGATAGAGAGAGAGAGAGAGAGAGGAGGGAGATTGCACAAGCTAAGGCTAGGGTTCTGAAACGGTGAGACCTTTGAGTCGGCGGACTGTGACCGGGCGGGCAGAGGTGATGATATAGGTGGTTCGATTTGGGTAAGGTGAATTTGGACCGTTGGACTGGATTCATCTCAACGGCTAATAGTTGTGATCCGTGGCCTCTCATCTGGGTTGGTCCTGACCGTTAGATCCATGATCTGACGGTTCGTGATGCACCAATGCTCTTCCACCTGGATCCTCGGGAACAATCACCATAAAAAACGACGTAGCATTGTATTTAGATCAGACGCCCAAAAAAAAAAAAAAAAAAGGGAGATCGATCGAACAGCTGAGCTAAAACCTCAGTCTAGGGTTTAAGTGGGGGCGCTTTCTTCATTCCTTCCCGCCGCTGCGTCCCCGCCCTCCCGGAGCTTCCATCCACCACTTGAAGATGGCTCTCAGGACCATGATCGCAAGGCGATTCCTCTCGACTTCGGCCTTCTCCTCTCAGTTCGGGGCCGCCGCTTCTAATCTAACCGCTGCTGGCTCTACCGCCTCCGATAAGCCTGCGCCTGTTCCTTCAGATACCCTCTTCGTCTCCGGTATGCCGTTGCTCTTGCTACTATAGAGCTATTTGCGATTTTCATTTCATTGTTTGGGAGCTATTCTTGATCAATTGAGTATGATGCTTGGCGGCTTTGATGGGATTTATCACGAATCCGCCGAAAAGCAAATGGGCAGCTTTAAGTTTGAATTTTGGTGAAGGATGTGAGAGGATGTGCAGTGTTGCATTTCTTAAAGGTTGCATGAGCAAGTTGAAACAGCTACAAGAAGAGAAATTTCTTTTATTTCTACTCCGTGTGAACTGCGGAGGAAGCAAGGAATTTCGCGAGAGTGAATTGTGTTTTGCTGAGTCTCTCTTTCCTCATTCCTACTTGCAGGGCTCAATAAGAGAACAACATCGGAGACACTCCACGAGGCATTTGTTAAGTTCGGTCAAGTGGTTCATGGTAATTGGATTGTTGTTATTCCTATTTAGCTGCTCTTAAGAAAATGGTGCATTGTTGGTCCTGCAACATCTCTGCTGCCAGTGCCACTGCCACATTAATTTGCAGGGTTTTAGGTTACTTTCTGGAGAGCTCATCTAAATAATGCCTGTTTTTCTTGTGTTTTCAGCAAAGGTAGTGACTGACCGTAATACGGGATTCTCAAAGGGCTTTGGATTTGTCAAATATGCCTCGATAGAAGATGCAGCAAAAGGAATAGAAGGGATGGATGCAAAGGTTGGTTTGCTTTGGATTTCAGTAGTTGCAGCTAATTACTAACTAAGGAGAGACTAGGAAGCAAGTCATGAGCGTGACTTGTCATGGAGAATCCATGTTTTTCATTTCAAATTGTTTATAGTGTGAGGTATTCCTGAAGGCAGAGGGAGGATATCTAAAGGTCTTGTACCTGGATTAAATTGTGTTCTGGAGTATAATAGCTAAATGATCAGAAAATTGTGCCGTTCCCCCCAATATCCACATGGTATATGTACTGATTTTGCAAGCTACAGGGGATCTCTGCTCCATACAGGTCATCTCACAAGTAAAATATACTTCTTAGAATTGGTCTTGCTTAATAGTTGCTTGCTATAAACATTAAAAGGAAAAATTACTAGATCTGATTATAAAAACACTTTCAGTACATGAAAATTTGATGTCTGATCTGTGCAGTTCCTTGGTGACAGGGCTCCGGCTCTTATTGTTCAATGCAGAGGAGAACCTAAAAGCATCCTTTTAGCTCTAACTCTATTTGAAGTAGTAACCTAGTAATTATCTGGAGGCGGTAAGAAAAATTTGGATAATGCTGCTAATCTGTTTATCTTGTTGCCAATGCAGTTCCTCGAGGGTTGGGTAATCTTTGCTGAATACGCAAGACCAAGGCCACCACAGGGGCAAACAGCACCTCAAAATCCTTATGCACAAAGAAGCTGATTATGGATCATCTGTCCGCAGATATTTTTTTGACCATCAGGAGAAAAACTGAACTGTGACGCAATTCTTTGGGTCTGCTCCAAGAGATCAATGAAATGTGTGCCTCAAACAGTGGCTTGATTGTCTCCATCAGTATCAACATGTACCGGACATATTTGATTTATGATTCATGTATTATGTTTCAAGATTGCTTTCTAGTCGGGTCTTTTCTCATCAATGTCAGTTCTCCTGGCTTAATCGTCTGTATCAAGGCCTAAACAAGAAAGCAAATAGTAATGTGCCTATTAAGACATTTTATATAATTTATGAGATTGATTGATGGTCATTTTTCGTTCATTTACGTGGTTTGGGAGGTCAATAGAGTGCGTGGAACTGGCTTTGTTCATAGTCGTTTTTACTTCTCATTGTTAAAGCCCTTTATAGGATCTGCTCAATTTGATAGAACAAGTTGAACCCATTTTGAGGACTAATTTGTTTTCTGCTATAGAATCTTGCAAGTAGGCTTCGAGTTCTTTGATCGTGCAGCCACTAAGTTAGGTGACTTCTGAGGTGGTGTACTCGGGCTATCTCAGTTTTCAGCTTTGCAGGTGTGTGAGAATAGCCTTGTCATATAATGAGAGCCAAAAGCCAAGATGGGGGACAAGATGAACTTGATCTAAGATGTATCGAGGTGACATTGCATTCCCTAGTGGAACATGGAAATCTTCCTTTGCCAAGACTGTCTGTTTTAATGGGAGAACTCATTCACACACTGTAAAACTAAAAAGCCTCTGCTCTTTATTCCTGCATGCTGATTCGTCATTCCAGTATAAAGTTAAAATAGCAGGAAAGGATTTGACAAGATAAGATCTCAGGTGATTTTCGGTTTCGAAATGAAACCTACCTGTATGGAATCGGATATCCGGGCAACCTCGAGATGGCCAGGGCGTTGAGGTTCTGATATCCGGGCAACCTCAGCATCTCCTATGAAGAGCCACTCCCCTGTCGCAAGTGCCAAAGATATTTGTTTCAGACGAGACCGATCCTTTTCTCTTATTTAGAATCGAAAAACAAACTGTATGCTCTTGTTTGTTCTGCACCCTCTGTGGCTTCCATTGAAATCCATATTATTTTCTGGCTAGAACAAAAACCGAAAGAAAAACAAGCTGTCCTGAAACGAGGTGCTGTGTTTATAAGGACCACATGGAATCGAGAGCGCCCCAATGGCTGTCTGGCCGTACGGTTGGTATCAGCCGTACATTTACATGTAGTTGTAATTGCAAGCTCGAAATTGATCACTATAAGGGAACATGAGTTTCTAGGTACGGCAAATTCAGTTGCTTGCGTCTGAATCTTTGTAAAAGTTTTCTACGGCAAGAGAAATATTCAAAAGCTTGTGGGAAGAACAAGCTAGCCTAGTTCCTTGAGAAAATATTCCCGGACGGACCGGCATCAATGAATCCCAGCATCTATAGGCCTCGTTAATTAAGGAGCCAGCGAAGGAACTTGAGCAAATATTGAGTGAGTATTACTCGTGTACTTAGACGTATAACACCCAATGAAAATACATGAAAATGGAAAACTGGTCCACTTACAAACATTTTGATTGGTTTTCACAGGTATTTTGATTGATTCTTACTCATTTAAAGAGAATGAGTAATACTCACTTAATATTTGCTCTAATTTCTTCTATGGCTCCTTTAATTAATGAGGCCTATAGATGCTGGGATTCATTGATGCCGATCCGTCCGGGAGAGACGACCTCCTCCTGGGTGGTTGTTCGGCACTACAGTGTTTTGGCTCTCCCGCGCAAATTACGTTGCCATTGACAAATTTCAACGAAGAATGATGGCATTGTTCTTTGTAAAATCTCCAAGCACTTAACATGGGATTGATTCTTCTTCTCTCTGTTGCCCATCCTACCTCATGGTAATGTAATGTACTTACCCGCACAACATAAGCTTCAGGGTAAGGATGTCCCTACGGAAATTAAGCAACCTCATAGTTTTGTACTACGTGCGTACTTCCAGTTATTGTCTCATAAACTTTCTTTATTTCGGTGTACATCCTGGTATTCGAAAGCCTAATTGGATTTCGATTAATCCAGTCAAGCCAGATTGGCCCATTAAGGGATAAAGTTTTCCAGTATAAATTTTCTCTATTCACAAGATTCGAACTTCAAATCTTATTTAAGGGGAACAAGCGCCGAACAGTTTGAACCAATTCACATTGATATTGTCTCATCAACTTTCACAACCTAACTAAAAACATCAACTTCCACG
Organism: Punica granatum; assembly: GCF_007655135.1. Taxonomy (NCBI): domain Eukaryota; kingdom Viridiplantae; phylum Streptophyta; class Magnoliopsida; order Myrtales; family Lythraceae; genus Punica; species Punica granatum. The sequence continues at coordinate 1,766,268 of NC_045131.1, forward strand.
GACCTAATTAAACAGCCCTTAGTATCAGCAAAAGCCATTTTATCGAAAACAAGAAAAGAGGGATGTTAATGAAGGGCTCATCCCTCCGGGCACTGGGCTTCACTTTTTCTCGTGCCGAAAAGAAAAAGCTACTACTTGTTTCTTCTTCTTTTTTTCCTTTTCACTTATAAGAGAGGCCAACGAAGTATAATATAACTATAGAAAATAAATCGAAATAAAGGTATATAAATCTCATTTATAAAAATCAAAACTCAAGATCTATTGATTTCGAGTCAACGCTTGTGTCGGTGCACTGCTTTTGCTAGTGTGAATGAATTAAGCCTTTCAAATTTCCCTTAAAATTAATAGACCATGTTCAAAAGCAACAATCACAATCACATAGAATTGGGCCATTATTAATCCATTGCAGGGACTGGGACAATGGAGTTGCACTCAAATTTCTTATCACCCCATTGATGTGCCGATTTTTGTGATTGAAATCTGACTCAGGTTCCATCTGATCTTTTCTACTTTCCCCCTAAGGATAAACCGGCCCCTAATTGTATCTTATTTCCGCTTTGTCCCATGAAAAGAAAAATAATAATTCATGGCCTAATTAATCCTTGTAGCCAGGTCGCTCTCATGGAAACAAAACATGCAATACGATAGCATCCACTTCGTTCAACATCTACTCCCTTACGCCTTATTTCCCACTTCTCCCATATACTTTCTAATCCAATCATTGGTTGTCGAAAATTAGGTCAATCGTCGTATATATATTTTTTTCAAGGGTACGAGGGCCCCTCGGGCTTAACTCGCCGTACTCTGATATACAATTAATTAACATACGTTCGATCTAACAGACTTTGTATATATGTACTTGTTACATATACTAAGTAATGTCAAACGCATTAGTAGCTAGCTAGCTAGTCGTTCTTTTTATATTAGACAAAAAGTTGGCATTTCAATAGAGGAAAGAATTCATATCGTGTCAGGTCCGAGTCTATTTTACATACACCATATGTCATCTTGCGCGTACTCTTTTAAGTGGTGGGGCCCCCCCAGACCATATGTGCATGCGTGGTCGCAGGAAAAGATCCCAAATCACTTCCCATGCCAGAATATAAAAACACATAAACACCCAGACAATGCTATTGTATAGATACGTGAGATCACTGTGTGCAAGATGTTTCGTTATCTGAACGTCATTTAGGCTGTTTGGCTTTAGGTGGAGCATTCTTAAAGTTTAATTTGTGTGATGGTACGTAACACCATAAATAGAACACCTCTTTTCCACCACAAAATGGGACCAACATTTGAATAGCAATTCCATGCCGTCGCCGTGACACGCGTTGTATATCGGTGCTGTGCTAATCACTACCCTAGAAACCCTAGAAGAGTGAGAAGTAATCGGAAGAGAAAATGGACAAGGGTTAATGATGTGAAGATATAGTTGGAAAACAAGATATGTACCACCACCTCACCAAGAATTCTGTCACGTCAATAGAGCACGACGTTATGATTGTTATTATAATTATCGGTCTTTCTTCAGTGAAGAGCAACTTGGATATATAAGGGTCTGGATCACTAATTCTTGTCTACAGAATGATGTCCTATGTAATCTGCACCATGACTTCCATGTTGGGACCCAATCCTAAAATCCTAATATAGAACGAATTTCCGGTCCTACAAATTCCAAAATGATCGAGAAGGAGGGGTGTTCATGTTAACCCGGCCAGGGTCCAGGGGGACATGGCTCCGAGTCCGTGTTGACTTAGATACCACTGATGATATGATTTGTATGTGTGCAATGCTTTCTGGAATATATATATCTTCTCAAAGGAAGACCATACATGCATATTTCACTCTCAATCCTCGAGTAGTTCCACTGGCCAAGAAAACATCTTACGCGACACGAATACGATCCATTATTACATGTTGCATTCAGTTTGTCGAAGATGTATATCATCAATTCAGTTTTGAGCGAGCTAGCTAGCCCCTGGCCTTTCTTTCATTTTCTAGAAAATGTGTGCATGAGCTAGTATCTACTGATCATTCAAACAATTAATGTGCGAAGGGTAGAGCATCCATTAATTATTCAATTAGGAATGAAGGCAATAAAACTCGAAGTGTCGTGTCTAGGCGGTGGCCAGTGGTGGTCAGAAATTTTTAGGGTTTCTCTCTCAGGTGGGCATTAATATGTTTGTCCTCTTCGAATTCCCCCTACCCTAGGGCAAAGGCATGAATCTTCCACCATGATTTTGGTTCTGATCGAGCTGCCCAATCGGATAATTAAATAAATACCAAATAATAAGATCGACCGACCAGTGATCCATGCTTATCGTTTATATCAACTTTGCCACATCTGAAATATCACACCATATAGTCCTCCAATGGCCAGCCATCGGCAGCTAGCAAGCTCGGATATGTAGCTCTATGTCCAGAAAGAAAAAAGAAAAAGAAGTAGCTAGAATCCTTGCAGGTTTCTTCCTGCTTATCACTATAAGCTTAGATAAGCCAAAGTAATTAAATATGAAAAGCTGTTTTTTTTTTGGGGGGGGTGGGATAAAAAGCTAGTCAAAGTAATGATTTGTTAATCTATTAAACATTAATAGTATCCAGTATTTGCGAAGATATTAATTAATTATAATAATAAATAATTATGAGATATATTAAAGGAGGTCAACTTTATGATATTAGTTAATTTGTATCTTTTTCAACCATATGAATACCTAAAGAAGTATCTATCTATCTATTTATATCTATTTATAATATATAAAAAGCTGATGCGCGAAACATAAAAACTCCATTTGTTAACTCTTAGCTTGTGGTTGAGTGTAGCGCGAGTCAAAGGAGCTCCAATTGCTAACTCGTAGCTCATGTTTAAGTATCTTCTCGATTACTCAAATAATTAATCTTTTCGAAAAGAGATTCATCTATTTGAATATTTCAATTTTAATACAATCATAACAATTAATTTTATATTAAAAATTGTACATAAGTATTAAAAGTTTTCTATAAAACTATTTTTTATTTTCTAATAAATATTAAAAGTTCTTTTAATATAACTCGATCTCTAGAAAATAAATAATATCTCCATATATATATATATATATTACATATATCAAATAATTATATTTTATTAATTTCTCTAATGTTGCGTGGGACTATACCTAATAAATATATAATAATATCAGCGCTCAAATTGTCTCTTCCTCGCGCGTGGTTCTACACTCTAATAATTTACCTATTAAAATCCAACACTCACCTTATTTTCTCAGATATAATTGAGCTATTTTACAAATAAACAAATGCGATAAATATATATATATATATACATATATTATATAACCTCATATTAATTAGTCGGGATGCACAAGCATATACTGGCATGACATGCTAGAAATTGAATGGCTGCAGCAACTATCAGGGATATAAAAATATTCTGGAAAACTCAGGAGAATATATATAAGATCAAATAGTAAAAGAATTTCTTGACTTTTATTATATAAATTAATTAATTAAACAATGATAAATTGACATAAAACTAAAAACAGCACATGCTTAAAAGCAAATACCATTTGCACTGGGGGTTCCTCGTCAGGTCACTGTGCCTACCAGAGGAGACACTCCACGTATATGGAGAGAGAGCTTAAGTCCTGCATTCAGTAGCATCAGAATCTTACTTGAATTATGATTGCAGGACTTAAGTGGCATCAGAATTCAAGTAAAATTCTGAATGGGAATGTGATAAGACTTCAAATTTTATCTTGCTGATTTCAGTCCGATAATTTGTATATATAAGATAGTGGGAATATTACATGATATAAGATTTCAAATTACGTACTTTCAGATGTTAATGTTCTTCTAAACCAAGTTACCACTTTCTACCATTTTTTTTCTTTTTCTAATGAGGGGTATCCGAAGTTTACCTGATTAATCCCCTCAGTTCATGAACACCCCACAAATTCACGAAAAGAATAAACCAGCGGGAGGTCATGCAAATATACGCAAAGAGAATTTGAACTTGAATGGGAATGTAATAGACTATTCACATAATCCCTAAGCCAAACTCTCTGGGTTTTTTTGTCAGAACTTATCAATGAATCAATACCGACATTAATGATAAGAACGCGTACTTGCTTGATCGGAATGCATATATATAATAAAGAAATCAAGTGGTTAGCATATTCAGGGTGCTCCGGTTCACTAATAATTCTAGAAAAAAATCATCTTCAATGATCCACGTACATTGCAAGTGCACCCATTTGAGATCCAAATAATTAAATTAAAATAAATTAATATTGTGAGAAGTTTGGATGGGAAGGGAACTTATTCTCCCTCACACGTATAAGTGCTATCTCCAACTAACTCTCATTATTTGGGGATGGCCCCAACCCCCTCCATCGACAAATTCTCCATTCATTATAATTCAGTCCTATCGCTTAGCTGTACGTATGTGCAAATGCCAATTTCATGATTTATAAGCACATCGATATTTGTACACGTTCTTAAATGTCTCTTTTCGCATTTCGCTTCTCTGCTAGCTATATATATCATGTGAACTTTCCTAGGTGTCGGGTTTTGTCGAATGTAATTGATTTTTCATCACCCTAAAGGGCATAAAAAGTGCTATTATTCCAATTAACATGACACCATTTTTTGGCTATTATTAGTCCAAAACAAATCACAGTCGTATTGTCTTATGCCCATGCTGTAGTTTATATACGCAAATTTAATTGATTTTATTCGATCGAGACATATCTCATAGCACACATTCTTCAAATGTGGGAGTTAGAGGAAAACAAAGACCAAGATCAGATCAGAAAGATGCAAAGTCGAATATGATATGAAATTCTGAGACAATATTTAACCATTTCATTCTATTCACTTAGTAAAACTTGTCATTCTTTGATCGGAATTAGTATTTAGTTTGTTAGAAGTTCAGTAAACTTTTTTTTTTCGATTACAATAATTTCAGTAAACCTTAACCATAATGACCGGCCCCCTTTTAGTGGTAATAATAATATTAGTATTTATGCTCTCCCTAATTGGTCATATGAAAAATGTTCCAACTTTCTATTATCTTTTGGGCATTAATCATGTATTATTCATTGAAAAAAATCTCAATCTTTGTGCAATATCCTAAACACTAAAAAACTATGATATACGATTTTTCTTATATAATGCGTGTTTTATTATAAAATTTTGATCTAGTAATTTATATAAATATTAGGTTAATTGAATTTTCAGATAATATGGTGCATATAAAAATATATAGATCGGAAAAATCTCAAAAAAAAAATTATTCCCAATGTCGGCTCAATATCCACTTTTGGTGGGAGAATTTGAGTCAGGGACCTCTTTAAGTAATTACATCCCCACTAAAGGGGCTCATTTCTTTAGTAATCTAATTATCATATATGTATTTATTTATGCATTTTCTAGCAATAAAATATAATAATATAATGATAGGGACCCTTATATATATACATGTATATTTTGGAAATAACTTACTTATTTGTACTCTGTCTCTCTCTGTCTCTCTCTCTCTCTCCACTCACTTTATGTATACTTTTTGGACGAACTTCCTCTTTTATAGTGAGACGAATTGAGCCCTCTTCTCAAGTCTTCATTATAAATATGAGAAATTACATATATATAGCTTCGCATTCCATTTTTCTCCCTACATATATATACCAACACTTACACAGCCCAAAACTCTCTGTTTCTACCGTACAGCTCCTATATATAAAATGCAAACACTGAAGGAGCAAAACCGAATTGTGTGGCGGTCGCGCTTGAAAGCTGCGCTACGAACAGTCGTGGCTTGCTCAATCGTGGGCATAACAACCCTGTGCAGCCCGGGGCCTGTCCGGCATCTCCTAGCATACCCTGCATTCTCATACGTGACGACCATCCTGATCGTGTCGGAAGCGACACTGGGGGACACGTTCCAGGGTTTTTGGCATGTCTTGTATGCGACCGTCCAGGTCATGCTCTCCACGGTGCTGAGTCTCTGGCTGGTCGGTCCTGCCAGGTTCACCCCAGGCCTGGCGGCGGTCGCAGTCGCAATCACCTCATTCGTGGTGGCAATACCGGAGTCCACCCACCTCCTGTCAAAGAGGATCGCGTTCGGGCAGATTGTGATCGTGTATGTGGGCACGACCATACAAGGAGCCAGAACACCCATCGTCATGCACCCGCTTCATGTGGCTCTGAGCACTGGTCTTGGAGCCATTGCGTCCATCCTGGCCTTGTTGCTTCCCTACCCCCGCCTTGCTTGCTCTGAGGTAATTACACACATGACACGTGCACCTTGATATCTTTTTTTTTTTTTACATACCGAGGACGTTATTTCTCTCTCTCTCTCTCTCTCTCTACATATATATATAGCAATTCAGAAAACAGGAAAAAAAAATTCCATTCTTTGAAAAGTTTTCTATCAATGAGAATGCAATTTTTACTTCTATCACCTTCTTTTTTCCCTCAAAACTATAAAAAGAAAGTAATTGTAATTAAAGATGCCTTGAGGAAAACATTCTTACTTAATCAAGAGAGAGTATAAGATCAGTGACACACCTCTCGTCCGATAACCATAAGGTCCATTGTTCGATACTCAATGAGACTATTCGTATCTCTTTATTAAATATTTAAGATTTATATTCCAATGTACTAGACCTATGAACCTCCCTTGTATTCGGAAAAAAAAAATTCTTAGTTAATTTACCCAAAAAAATTCTTAATTACTAATAACCAACAATGATCGATCCAAGCGGTTTAACGCTTGTTCCCCATAAGTAAGGTATCGAGTTCTGAGTCTTGTGAATGTAGAAAATATTTAATTGGGAGAGTTTTATCTTTTAGTGAGCAGACCCGCTCGAATTGGATTAGTTGAAATCTACTGAGTTTCCGGATATCAAAGTGCACACAAAAAAAAAATTCTTACTATTTTCCTTTTCCAAAAAGAGAAAGGAAAATGAAACACCAACAAGCAATAAGAGGGTTTCATGTTCACGTAAAATATGTAGTTTCATTCACGCAAAATAGGCAATTTCATATTAGATTGTTCAGGGTCTAGCTGATGATCAACGTGCGTGCTAAATAATTGTACATTGTACAATAAATTAATTTCTGAACTTGAAGTTCGATTAGTCTACCTTAATTTGGAAAATTTTCAACCAAAGGAAAAGTGAAAGGGCACTATAAGAGGAGCTTGGAAATAATTCATGGATTCGAGTATTAGTCGCTTTGTCTTGATAAGCTGATTTTTTCTAATTTATTTATGTGTTTACAAGAAAGGGTTTTCCTCTTCAGTATCTTCTAGCTCACTGATTCGGTTCCCAGACCAGAACAAATACAAAAATAAATAAAAATCGATGGGAAAAAATACAAAAATAAAATAAAAAGTGGTAATCTTTTTATCCATTTGGCATAGAACCGTGTGTCAAGTATCTATTCATCAACTAATTTCAATTAATTAAGCTTATTATTCTCAATTTGTTCTCTAATCTCTTCTAATAGAGCGTACAACCGAACGGACATCATTTTTCCGTCCAATTTCCCAAATCCTACCTCAAGCTCACATATATATATAATACTGATTAAGTCTCTCACTGTCGTATATTATCATTTCTATGTTACGATTGATTTACACCGTCCAAGCTAAAAGGTAAATGACGAACTATGTATAATAGAAAAAAGAAATCACGTATATCACATCACATATATATTAACCAATTCTAGTGCGTCATAGTCCTCAAAAATCGATTTATTGAACCAATGAGGGTTAAGCCACTTTCCGTACTTTTTGGCCAACAAAGTTTGGCACAACAGTAGAGAGCAACCGCGTATGATTTGTACTTGTTCAAGGATTGGGATTCTTTCTACAATTTAAGCACTATTCTTTTTTTTTTTTAACCACGGTATTATTAGTCTATTAAATGAGGTTAATTCTCCATTTGCAATACAATTTAAACGTATTTAAAAATAAAGAATAAGAAGAAAATATTTGTAGCGGTTGATGGGCTTTGATTTTCGATCCATCATCGACAGTATTATGTTTATGTCAATATGGAAGAGTGACCCAGACAGCTTTGGGCAATTTGCATTAAGATAATGCTCGACAAGAATGATTCATGTCGAAAGATTTGGATAAAAGAACAATATAATTCTGCCTATAAACATCTCTCCACATTATTGGGAACATTCTTCGGAACAAAAGCGATAGTTGATGAGTTGTTCCGAACCTCATAAAATGTATCGGTTCTTTTTGCTTACGTGGTCCCCTGTCGCATGAAATCCAGGGGAGTCTGTCCTGATGCGATAAACGATATGCTTAGATTGTGATGCATTGTTTTGTTTGTTCGAGAATTTCTGGCTTTTTGCCAGTTACGACAGGATCGCTAATACCACTTTTGTGGTCACAGGTTCGGAAGAACTGCGGGATGTATGTTGAGAATGCTACGGAGAGGCTGGATTTCTACTTGGATGCCTTCTCTTCAGGAGATAGCGCAGCTGCATCGGATTTGATTGCCAAGGCCAAATTCTCTTCCAGAACAGGAGACAGACTTCTGCACAGCATGAAAGACAATGAGGTTACTGACTAAACTGAACTTCACACATCTGCAAGTAAAAATATCGAAACTCCAGCATCAACCTACATAGTAATTCCAGTGTTTCCTGAACCAAAACAGTACTGATTGTTTCTTACTTGGTTCGGTACGGCTAAAATGGGCTACTCCGTGTTGAACAGGAAGGAATGTTGTGGGAGAGACCAGACATCCGGTTCCTTCGACCTAATTACATGCATTTGGCGGAAAGATTCCAAGAAATGGAGCTCCCCCTGAGAGGCATGGAACTCGCCCTAAACTCATGCTCTTCTTTTCCGATTCCTGCGATCGACCGGGAGCTGAGAAGCTTTTTGCCTCATCAAAAGCTGGTCATCGGGCAAAAGCTCGAGCAAGCAAAGTCTTTCGCTCCTTGTGCTGCAATGACCACTCCAGATACCAAAGATGACTCCATCAAGAAGTCCTTGCGTGCCATAAGGACCGTGCCGGGGTCCCTTGAGGACCTGTCGGCTCTCTTCTTCTTGTTCTGCATGGAACTCCTCCAGTGTGACCTGCCCATGACCCTCACCAGAACTCTTTTGCCTGCAATGGATGAGAAGCAGAAATTCGACATAAAGCACGGGATAGTGAAATTAAAGCCGAGCAGCAAAAATCTGGTCTTCGCATTCAAGTGCTCGATCTCTCTTGGCCTCGCCGTGCTACTGGGCCTGATGTACAGCAGGGAGAACGGGTACTGGTCTGGCCTCACCATCGCAATCAGCTTCGTCACGGAGAGGCAGCCCACCTTTACAGTTGCAAATGCGCGCGGCCAAGGCACGGCAATGGGGTCTGTGTACGGGATCCTCTGTTTCTTCATTTTCGAGAGGTTCATGGACCTGAGGCTCTTGCCCCTCCTTCCTTGGATCGTGTTTGCAAGCTTCCTTCGGCATAGTAGGATGTACGGGCAGGCCGGAGGAATCTCAGCTGTGATCGGTGCGTTACTGATACTTGGCAGGAAGAACTACGGGGCCCCACCTGATTTCGCGATCACCCGTATTACGGAGGCCACCATTGGGCTGATCTGCTTCATCCTGGTTGAGATTTTGTTCGAGCCTGCAAGGGCGGCAACTCTAGCAAGGATCGAACTCTCCCGGAGCTTCGGAGAAGCAAGAGAATGCATCAAGTGCATAGTTCCGTGTCATAAAGAGAAGGACCTGCCAGGTTCGGCCTTCCAGGAATTTAGAGAAAGACTGATCCACCTGAAAGCCCGTGTCTCCAGGTATGAGACATATACCAGAGAAGCCGAAATCGAACCCAACTTCTGGTTCTGCCCTTTTCCTGCGTCGTGTTACCTCACACTGTTGGAGTCGTTCTCGAGAGCCACTGATCTCCTGCAATTCCTCGCTATCCAGATGGATACTCTCAAGCATCTATGCTGGAGCATCGGTTTCCCGTGGAAGGACATCGCAGACCTGTTAAAGGATGGCGTCGAGCCCTTCACAGAAAGAGTCGGATCCACTTTGGAGTGCCTTGAAAAGGTAACTTCTATCAAGAACCTTATTGAGATCGACAAGGAGTTGCAGAAGAAGACCAAAACCAAACTACATGACATCGAGATGGGGGCTCTATCACCTCCTTATTGTATAGCGAAGGAAGACGTCGATAAGATCTCCAATTCTTTTCTCCGCCAATTGAACGGAGCGATCCAATGTATCTATGCTGATGAAGGTGAGGAGGAGGTCAAGAGCCAGACGGCTCTGAGCCTCGGTGGCCTCGGGTTCTGCATCGACAGTTTGATGAAGGAGACAATTGTGATGAAGGACACAGTGAAAGAGCTCATCACGAGACAGAATCCATCGTGCCATGTGAATTTGTGCGAAATTTCCTGTAAGGTCGATGCTCTGAGAAGCTAAAACCGGGTAACCTTGAGATGACAAAACTCCAGATGTACCAATAAAAGGCCACATAGCATACCCGACCGACTGACAGGAGAACCACCATGAGACGTGGTCTAGCAAATTTTGTATATAAATACACCTTGATGCCTATTGTAAATCGGCAAGCTAAAGTATAACAGAGAATATGAAATTTATTTTGAGAATCAGAAATGAGACCTCACCGCTGATGGAAAACGAATGACCTCCTTAAGCCGGGTCTGCCGTCACAACCAAACCCAAGTTAATGCCAGGCCTTCTTGAACTGGAGACTGTGAGTCTGAGTTTCAAACCATGAGCCTCACTAACCTCGCTAATACGAGAAGTTGAAACTGAATAAGAAAAGGCGAAAAGTTTCCCCTGGCAAACAAGTTAGGAGGTTAAGAGTACCGAAAATCGGCCGGGTCGCACCCCCCCGGAACACTGCAAGAAGAAAAACCAAAAAATAATGTGTGGCTGCTGGGATTCGAGCCCAGGTCTCCACGGCCACAACGTGGAATTCTTACCACTAAACTACAGCCACTTAGTTGTCCTCATCCTGCAATAATTTTTTATCTACGAGTTGCACTGAAATGACACGTCTGTCCACGAGGAGAGCTCGATTCATCCATCAGTCGTGACTCGTAAACGATTTCCGGTTCTCAATTCTATAAATTGCTCGTATCCGAAACTAACAATTTTCGTCGAAGTTGACATTGAAAGTTATTGGAATCACGACGGAGATCCCACAGCTTATAGGTAGAACTTGGAAGGCAAACATGTTGTTTTCCCAGGATTGAATTGGTATTACGTTTTCCTGAAATTGTGTATACAGTAAGCTGTCTGGCTGACGGAGGGAAGGTGACCAAGTCAAAGGAGGAGAAGAATAAATGATAATATGGGATTGGAGGGAGGAATGAGTCGTTTTCTGAGTTTTCACAAGCCTCCACTCCCCACTCACACTAAAGAAAAAAGATGAAAACCCGAGCTGAGAAACCGATGATGACGATAATGATGTTGATGATGATGGGCCTCTCAACACAATCCACATGTCGAGTGGCCGTCGCAACCAACAAAATCTCCCAAGAAAAAGTCGATCGCCATTACCAATCACCGCAAGAAGTAGCCCGTCCCCATTTCAGCCCTGCGTTCCAATCGGGAAAAGGATAGTGCCCTTATTTCTCCTCCCCTTCCTCTTCGAACGCTACCCGAGACGCGTCCCTTGCACCTCGCCGTCACTTTAGACAAATATCTGATATCGACCGACAACCATATCTCTAAAGTTCAATGTTCTTATATTCGTATTAGTCTCCCGACCGGTAAGTACGCGTGTTTCCCGGAACAGAGAAGAATCGATGAATTCTTGAAACCGAGTTTAATATATGTCGTTGTTCCCTATCAATGAGCTGAAACATTGTTCATCCCGCTTATTGTTTATGTTTAAGTTTCTTCTTTTCCCTATAAGAACTTCATCTTATCCTACCCAATCTCATAGTATATGATCCTAAGAATCTGTGGTGGAATAGAGCCGCTGGCTAGCAAAGAGCGGTGGAAATGGATGCATTCTAAAGACGACAAACGGGACGAAGATTCTCATCTCAACTGTCATCATCTTCTTCCAACCTATGTGAGAAATTCAACGTTTTCCATGTCCTCCAGACATTTATTTTCTTTTGCATGTTCCATTTCACATGGCAAAGGATACGAATGGAGCAAGTACGATGGTTTGGCTTGAAACAACCACCCCCCCCCCCAATATCATCATCATCATCATCATCATCTCCCCCAAATTTCTTAGGGAGAGATGGTAAAAAACAGATAATGGTGATAAGCATTCAGAGGAGAATGGAGATGAATTAAAATGAAAAACCACTTGTGAATTATCATACAATAATAATTGTAATGTACATTTATGGGCCACCAACTATGACATGTTCCAGCAGAACTCCAACAACAGTATATGCTTGGGAATCAAATGAACTTCATTGTCAGAAAAATCACTACAATTCACAAGCTAACCTTGACATCAATTTGGCTTTAGAGAAACATCGCTAGCCCATAAATCCAAGATACTGAAGAAAGCAGGCCAGGATAACCATATATTCGAGACAAGCATCTCTTTCCCGTGAATAACACTGTTATACAATGTCAGCGGACCAAAAACCAAAAAAACTCGAAGGAGGAAAAAATGAGGCACCCACCATTAGCAATGGCTCTATCATCCATGCCCCCTATGGGTTGTGGCAGCTCCTCGGGACTCAAGTCAGCATGAGATCATTGACTCCAAGGTGAGGACGAAGGCAGACTCGGACCTCGTGCTCCTCAGGCCCCACATGGAGCTTGGGCACCATTATCTCGAGCACGGATCCGGGTCCATCGTAGTAGGCCTCGATGTTGGCATCCTCGGGGATCCGGGTCGACAGCGGGATTTCCCTCACAAACTCCCCCGGGGGGCAGTGCTCAGAGGACGGGTCTGTAAGCTTGAATGTCCGATCACGCCTCTTAATAAATGGCGCGCCCGACGTGCTCATGCAAGACACCTTGATGATCCCGTGTGTGATAGTATTCCTCCATGAGACCTTCACCCTCTGAAGGTCCACGAACGGCAGGCTAATGATAATCAAGAAGCCATCCTTATCCTCGTATATTGTTTTCGCGGCCGTGACCGGTCCACACATGTTCTTGATCATCACCCCACTAAAGTCATTCGCCCACTGGGGCTCGACATGCTGGCGGATCTCCACGTCATTGATCCGATCCGATGGCGGAGGATTTATGGGCAAATAACAATCCTCCTCGTTGCCGTGAGAGAAGAAATCTTTTCTCCTCTTGCTGCTGACAGGCGATAAGTCCATGCTATCCCCATTGCTGTGGGCAGGCGGATGAGTCGATAAGTTAAGGCCCGACCCATTAAGCTGCTTCTTGGATTGCAAGCTTGGGATGTTCTTTATTGGCGGGGGGAGCCTCTCAAGCTCGAAATCAGTGCTCGGTAAAGTCCGCCATGAGCTGAAATCGCTTGCTTCAGATGGAATCGAGAAATTCAAGTCACGGCCAGTGAGCTCCATCCACCGCTTATGGTCTTCCTCGTCAAGGCCCATGAGGTTTGGGGAAGGGACAAGTTCGACCCCATGTATGCACTGTGGATTTGAGAGTCCACGATAGTGCTTCCTTTGCATCCGGTGGGACCTGGTGAAGCCCTTATCCACGCTAAATGGGAAGGGCCGCTCACCCTGTCGGGAGTGCCCATTCATATAGCTCCGAAGCTGCATCTTCCCCAGAGCGTTCTCGGGCCTCTCCTTGAAGACCCACATGTACATGTTCTCCATGTCATGCTGGACCATGAAGACGTCAAGCTTTAGGTCGGACTTGTCAAAGCCCGAAAGACCAGTGCTGTCCCTCACTATCTTGGCCTTGGACTTCTCACTCAGGGCAGGCCTGAAGTAGAAGCTAAAGAAGAACCATGCGCCCCACACAGTATCGACTCGCTTGGCACATTTCCTCCCTGCACCGCTGCTGCCACTGCCCTTGGGGAGGCTGAGGGAACTCTCGGCCGTCGGCTTGTAGATTTGTGGACCAAGGCCCACATCAAGGATGTCTGCATCGGGATTCCAGGACTGCGGCTGCTGGAGCGGAGGAGGTGGGCTCCGCTCAGCAGACAAGGGCAGGTTGATGTCTGGTGGGCCCGAGAGGTTAACCTGGCGGCTCATCTCCAGGTCAAGGTCATCATGCGAGGAGGCGCTCGAGTCCATCGACAAGAGTGTGGAAGGGTGGTGATTCTCCATTCGATGTGGTAACGATTCTTGAAGAGGAGAGCTAAGGAAAAATTTCTCCTTTGTTTCAGATTAATTCAATCGTGAGTTTTCTTGATTTAGGGAAGATTTCCATGGCCACACAGAACAAATGAAGTAATCAACTAATTGAATAGAACCCCAAAAGTCTCCCCTGCGCAGAAATCAGTCCCCACAATAGTTCCCTTCCATTGAAGCCCTAGATTTCAACAAGCCAGAAATGAATCCTCAATCAGATCAAACAAATCCCAACCACAAGCACAAAATCAAATCAAAGCATCCTAGCATAGCACAGCAGATTCAAAACCAACAACATCCACCTAACAATTTGCCGGAACACGAAGAACTTATCCATCCCCTAGCCATAGAATCCCCAGAAACTCAGGCAACCCAGTGAGGGAAACCAATATCCACCAAGAAAAGATCCAATCTTTTTGGACTTTACAAAACACCCTCAAAGGGAAAGGCCCCGCTCTGAGACTGGCAAGGGTTGCAAAACCTAGACAGGCCGGTTACTGAGCTGAAATGAGGAGTAGCGTACCTTTTGGGATAAGCGTCGTGGAATCGAGAGACTGAGGAGAGACCAGCGAAGACCGTGAAGATTCTTATCTCCTCCATATCATCCTCAACCATAAGCATCAATCTTCAGTCACTTGTGCTGCGGCTGCTAGCTATGTTCATCTCATCTCCTTACAATAATTTCGGCTGAACAGCTAAAGGGAGCTGCTCCCCATCTCTGTTCTGTTCAGGAGAAACAGAAATAGAGAGGAAGAGGGGTAAAGGGTCGGTGGAAATTGTGTGAAGGAAAGAGGGAAGACGTGTTGCACCGTCTTGTTCTTGTCGTCTGAAGGGAAGGGGAGATTTTGTTGCGGTCGGACAGACAGAGCAGAAGGGAAGGAAGTGAAGAGAAGAACGAGGAAGAGGCCTTCACTAGATAAAGCCGCCGGGGTTGAAAAGGAGAAGGGTGGTGGAGAAGAACAGAGGAACGCCGTGCCGTCTGCTTAACGGCGAGAGGTGACGGTGACGGTGACGGTGCGCGTGTGAACGGGAACGCTGGACGGGATGGGTGAGGCGTCAACAGCTTAGCCTGGCGACTGAAAGAAAATTCAACGCCGAATTTTTTTTTTCTAAATTTATTATTCTTTTTGTATTATTTTAAAATAAATTTATGGGATAGGGAATGGCAGCTATTGTATAAGTCACCTCATCTTATCTCTTTGTGTTCCTTTTTCCTATCTCTGTTTTTCTTTCTCCTCTTTCTTTTTCTCAGTTCTTATAAACTCGAAATTCCATGTTTTATAAATATAAATATTACCTCCTCTCAAACTCAATATATATATATATATTTATATATACATATGCACAGGTCCGTGCAAGTGGTTCACATCTTTTTCTTAAAAACTTTTCGAAGCTACAACATGGAGTTTTATAAAGAAATATTTAGTTATCATATCTCACCGCTTAACGTAAAATGGAACTAGTTATAATACAGTAAATTCATAAATAGACCGTGAACTATTATTAATTGAATTATTCTATTAGTTCTTTTTCACAATATCATTTTTAAGTATGATTATTAAGAATTTCTCGAGTTTTATATTTTAATGGACTAATTTAATTCAAACTTGAATTAGTTATTTGAGATTTATAAATTTTTAAATATCAAGTGATATTGACAAGAAAAAAAAAGTAAACATAAATATGTGATTCAAGTATTTTTCTTTTTTCTTTATATAGTAAATTACGGAGGTGTATTTTTTTTTCTTCTACTTAACTCAAAAATAGATGGAGTAGATCTATATGCTTTTTTTTTTTTTTTGCTGAACAGATCTATATGTTTGTGTGAGATAGATGTGGTCGCTGCTACATGTGGCTCAGGTGTTTCTTTCTTTTCTTTGTTTTTGGTTTATAAGTAAGTAAATTAGAATAACTTCAGGTGTAATTTTTTTCAAGTTGTCTCCGACTAATCCGGTCAAATCAAATTGGCTCAATAAATGATTAAACTCTCCCAAACGTGAATTTTTTTCACTCACAAAATCCGAATTCAAAATTTTATTTAAAGAGAGCAAATATAACTTGAATCAACGTCTAATTTCTTTTACTTATTTTATTTTTTTATCTTTCTTGGAATTTGCTTTTTAAAAAAGAAAAAATATCAAGGCGTGGGGTTTCTTTGTGTTTGGGAAATAGCCGAGGAAGTCGAGGAGGAGACTCCACGTGTCCCTCTTAATTTGGTGCGGGAATGAGAGCCAATTTAGCTTAGCTCATGCATGAGCTTTGAACAGTAGATTTTGATTTGTGGCGCTCCAATTACTAATCATTTGCATTTGCATAGCTAATCAGGAAATTAGATAGAAGCATCCTCATATCACCGAAAATTTTCTCCATCAAAAGCAAAGTGCATGCATTTATTTTCACTCACCTCCCATCGGACGCGGATTTCACGGAGAATGGTGCTAGAATTAACTTATTATAAATATAACCAATCGATCAGCTTGTCCAATTTTATGATATTTACGGATGTGCAAAATCATGAGAAGTTAATATATGAATCACTCAATAAGATTAAATAAGGAACATGGTGAAGGTGTTGGATCTTATTATAATTGATCTTTGCTAATACATAATTGAGGGTAAACTTTTTATGGGAACTTACTTAATTAGAAGAGGGGTGGTGGTGTATCTGATGACAAGACACCCTTTGCTTTTGAAATAAAAACCAAAGCTCCATCTAATAATTGCATGCCCACATACACTAACCAATAGGTCCAACACAATACAAAGATCTCGACAGAGATTGCGATTATTGGTGGGTGGGTGCCATTATCATTGGGATCCGACTCGTACAATAATAATACATGAAAACAATAATATAAATCTAACAAAAAAAAAATCAACAAAAGGAGCAAAAAGTACATTGCATTTTTCATGTGGGAAGGCAAGCGACTTAATTAATACTGCCCGAGATTAATTTTATATAATTAATCAGATGTTGGAGCATATTTCTTATTTTTCTCCTAAGATGACAACAATAATGTTAGTAATCTAAACGGATGGACTGTATAGGTCAATCAAACGTCAATTAGTTACAAAAATCATAGTGGATTAGCCAAATCAATCATGTAATGATCAGCGTACCGTCGACACGTTTTGGTTCGTTGAAACTTCTGAGTGGTAGATTAGGTACTCGAGAAATTATTAAATTTGAATCCAACATTGCTAGGCTGCATAGCAAATTGCCTAGTACTTCAATTAGGTTAGCAAATTGCCTAGTACTTTCATGCATGGACAGACATGCATGCAGGGCGTAGACACCCTTATGCAGACCGTACAGGACAATACTACAGCCAAAGCGGGTCGTTTTGCCGCTTGCTGTTAGCCAACGGCGTCGTATACCCAGCGTTTTCCTATCAAATCTGCTGGTACACGTCCGTATTATCCACGTTTACATTTCTCCTACACTACATAATATATATATTCATAGCAATTACCAAAGTCTTTCATATATTTGAGCTTAATCAAATTATAATCTGCATGAAGTTGCGATATGTAGTGAATCCTCAAAATATTAAGCATTAAGCTCGATCAGAAGGTCGTGTAGATTACTATGGACGATCATCGTCCGGGAATAGATCTCAGCCCCCTCTTCATGGCGTTGCTTGGGATCTTGGCCGGGATGGTGGTGGTGGCAACCTATCAGTGCATCGCCTCCAACTGCTTCCAACGGGGTCAGGCTCCACTGCAAGACCCCGAACGTGGGCTTCAGAGCACAGCCCGCCTACATACTCGGTCCGGCCTAGCGGGAGAGATCTCCATGCCTGCAAATGGAATCACAAGCGAGCAATCAGCCAGTGGGTCATCGATCTTCAAGTACAAGAACAAGTTCGGGGAAGGCACCTGTGCTGTGTGCCTCTGCGAGTTCAGCGAAGATGAGGACATCCGGGTTCTACCGGAGTGTGCACATACTTTTCATGCGGGGTGCATCGACATGTGGTTGTTCTCACACTCTAATTGTCCCTTATGCCGTGCGGAAACGAGTATTTCAGGTAATGCCCTTTCTGCACCGCATTCAAGTGGCGCTGAGCTACATGGGGTGGCTGATTAAGACGGTTGATGTATAATAGCCCTCACCCATCGTCCCCTTACTGTTCAAATCAAATGGTGTGTGTAAAATCCTCATCCTAGATTTGAATTTCAGTTGGGATAAGATTGGTCTCAATGAGATCTAGCCTTTCAAAGAACTATCCATTACATCGCCTTGTTGGGCTCATGATGGGCCCAAAAATCTGGGTGGGCCTCCATGAGTTGTGATTGAAGTGATGGGCTTAGTCAATGTCATGAGCCCAGCCCAGGAGAACGCAATCAACGGCGGATTAGTCTTTTCTTTTTTCTTTTTTTTAGTGAAATGGAGGAATCATATTTAATTAATATAATTACATTTTCTTAATTTGTTTGACCCAAATAAAAGTTTTTTTACTATATATATATATATATATATATATGAATAACAATAATCTTAAAATTGGTATAAAACATAAAAATAAGTAATGGCGGTTTCAAAAACAAAAGTTACAAAAAATGTTGTTCTCAAAATAAAAGTAAAAGTTTTATCCGGAAAAGTGTAATATATTATTTCTTGATAAGGAAATCACTTAGGAACTGAATTCAATTAATCAATTTTTTAAAAACTAATGTTAATCAAATTTCAAAAACCATTCATTAATAAATATATTCGGTTAATAATGATATTAGCTTGGGACTAAAACAAATTCATATAGAATAATTTTGCTAATCACTTATATAATATAACAAGATCACTGTTTATACTTATCCTAACTAATAGATGATATTATGAAGTGTATCAAGTTGAAGGAGCGATTATTTGGCATAATTTTGTCAGGTTAACCAATACTTTGGTGTATGGAGAATAAGAAAATCCTACAAATTAAACCATATCAAGAATGAATACTTATTATATATATGCATGGTCCTAATAAATGTGAAGTTGAGAGCAATTAGTTTTAGCAGAATGAGAAAATCCATGTTATCGTGATTATTGATGTACACAATCACTACCATTATTTTTCCATTAGTTTATTATAATATATGTGATTTGATGCATATATTCTTAATTTTCAATTATTAGCGGGCGTCTTTAACTTTCATATGATATTAATTAATAATGCGTCAATGATTCATCAACATTTCTTATTCCATGCATGAAAATATGCATGTAACCATTAAAAAATTTCAATAAAAATGTGCGCTGTGATCCAT
This sequence comes from Punica granatum, assembly GCF_007655135.1. Classification (NCBI taxonomy): domain Eukaryota; kingdom Viridiplantae; phylum Streptophyta; class Magnoliopsida; order Myrtales; family Lythraceae; genus Punica; species Punica granatum. The sequence continues at coordinate 1,785,774 of NC_045131.1, forward strand.
TCCCAAAGTTCTCCACTAATTTTGTAGCTAGCTCGATCTGTCTTGATCTTTGGATATTGGTTGGTTTCTTAACTGAGTTGCTCTCAATGCTAGCTCTTTACTGATATATATATATATATGCGCATTAAAAACCAATTTGAATTGGTTGAGATATATTGTTCGACAATTATTTCCCTTAAACAAGTTATCCAATTCTACTTTTGTGAATAGAGAAAATTCATATTAAAAGAGTTTAAATCTTAATATACCGAATTAACTCTACCTGAATTAATCACGACTTATTAAAATTTCAGATACTGGAAAGTGCATGCCAAAAGATACAGGCATTAACATATTACTGCACTTGTCACTCTACTCAGCTTTTCTCATGCAAGCTGATGAGAGTCTTCTTTTTCTTTCTAAAGCACTAACACCACACGGAAAGAAAGCTTCTAGGTGAAGGAATATATATACATAATATATCTATGTATGTATATATGACCCCTCCCTTCTCAAAACCCTAGAAAAGCAAAGCAACAAAGAGAAAAATAAAGCAGCAGAACAAGAAGGACCAAACCCTTAAAATCATGTATATAATTTTTCCATGACGCATATACTCATATTCAAATAAAAGGAGAGACCCTCCTTTATCTTTAGTCCTCATTTGCCCGCACACTCTCGCGTCCCCGTCCTTCTCTCTCTCTCTCTCTCTGCAAGTCTCTCTCGTTATTTCGTCTTCACCATTCCCTGCTTGTATCCTTCTCCATATACAAAATCTTCGAGATCGTGAGAGCTAGGGTTTGCTTAAGATCACAACGAACATGGTGTTTTCTTCTATTCCAGCTTATAATCTCGATCCATCCAACTGGCAGCAGGTTAGGGTTCTGAAATCATTTTTATTTATTCCATTTGTTTTTGTCACGAAAGCGTAATTCCTTAGTAAAACAAATATATATCTATAGAAAAAACATGTTGTCAAGCATCATCAGCTTTTGCTAAATTAAATCTTCGTTGAATATACCCCGCGGGCATCTCATTTATTGGTTATCTCTTCTGTGATTTTGTTTCTCCTCTTGCAGCTACCAAACCACCAACTTGTGAACACCGGGTTGAACAACAATAGCCCCTCGCTTCCACCTCCAGCTCCACCGGCGGCCCTCCAGGCATATGGGTCAGGCGGCTCCATCAGGCCAGGCTCAATGACCGAGCGTGCCCGCCTCGCCAACATCCAGTTGCCTGAGGCAGCTCTCAAGTGCCCCCGGTGCGAATCGACCAACACCAAGTTCTGCTACTTCAACAACTACAGCCTCACACAGCCCCGCCACTTCTGCAAGACGTGCCGGAGGTACTGGACCCGGGGTGGGGCCCTGAGGAACGTCCCTGTAGGTGGAGGCTGCAGGAGGAACAACAAGAAGAGTAACAAGTCTAATAACAACAGATCGAAGTCCCCGGCAACTTGCGACCACCAGAGCGGCGGCGTAGGCTCCACAAACACCTGTACTGCCCCGTCAAGTGGTGGCTGCAGCGGCGGCTCAGCTGATGCACTGCTAGGCCTTTCAGGGCAGATGTCTGCACCACTCAGGTTTATGGCTCCAAATCTACTACACCATCTTGGTGATAATTTTGGTTTTGGCGGCGGAGAAATCAATGGCTTGAATAACTATGGAGAGGTTATTTCCCTGATGGGAGGAGCCGAAGACTCGAACTTTCACATGACTGGCCATTTGGGAAGTGGCTCTGGGATCTTTGGTGGCTCATCAGACCCTCATTCCATTGGCTTTTATCAATTCGGAGGAGGTTCCAGTAACGAGTCACTGGGTCTCAGTGGTGGAGCTAGTCGGGTCGGAGAAAAGATGTTTGGTCCTGGGGCGCTCTTGCACCTTGCTTCAGTGAAGTTGGAAGATAGCCAAGAGCTGAACTTGTCAAGGCGATTCTTGGGAATGCCGGGAAGCGGACAACACATGAATGGCGCCCTCGCCGGTAGTGCATGGACCAACAGAAGTGCAGGATTTAGCTCTTCTTCTACGACCAGCAACAATGCAATGTAGAGAGACCACGATTTGATTTTGGTCTACGAAAAGATCGTGGGTCTAGACGTATGGGAATTTCTTCGGTGTGTTTCCTGCAGCTAGTTAATCATCATGTGTAGGCGTTCCGGTTTCATAGCACGCTTCTATGGAGGAAGGATTTAGTATATTAACTAACAGACCAAAAGGGAATTGATAAGCACGAATTAATGAGAATTAGGGCTAAAAATGAGAGAGAGCTGCGCAATAATTGAGATGCCAGCTGCTCATGTACGTTCTTCTCGCTGTTTCAGCTTTGTAAGATATTTTGGTTAATCTCCATGTAGCTTGGGTGTTTGAATAGGAGTTTAATCGGGTGTTTTCATCAACTGAAATGATTTAATTTCCATGAGCTTATTTTGTGCTCGGCCCTGAAAATTTTTCCATATATAAGTTTACAATCCGCATTTTCCAGCTCTCCTTTTTTTCTTTCCTTTTAAGATAAAGATTTATTATAATGTATTGATCAACAACTATAATATAGTCTAGAGTTGTCATACGAAAGCTTGGTAACAAGTAAGACATCTTAAAGTACGTACGTACATCTAGAAAGACAATTGGCAAATGCGCCCACATAGTTTTGTAGATCTCATCATCTTAATTTTCTGTTGCACTTTTATCTATCTCAAAAATTTCCTCTTGCTATTGTTCCTCAATACTTACGTCTAAAAGACCAAACATAGTGTTCACAATTAATGCCGTACACATAGTTCAGAAGATAATATTAAAGGATCAATTAATCCTGTATCAACTTCTGTTTTTGCTTTCTCTTCTGCTTCCCTTCAAGCTTTGGCTGCGATTTGTACACCAGAAAAAAAAAAAGGATCAAATTAATCCCGGCACATATCTATGAGTGTCTTTACTTTTTTATACGAGATTTGGAGGAATTTTATGCTGATATACGAATGCATTTTGCAGAAATTGAGGCGTTAGTAGCTATGTTGAAGAAATGTAATGTTGGTTTTAATTTGTTTATGTAAAAATACATTTCGCAATAATGTAATCTATGCTATAGTTTTATCCCATGGACTTGCGTGATGTTCAAATGGATCGTGTAATTTGAGCCAAACTCAAAATCCCTCATTATAATATACATACATATATAAATGCGCGTATACATACATATATAAATGCGCGCGCGCGCGCGTGTGAGTTCATCTTATGAATTATCGAGACTTAATTAAGTGTAGAGCTGGCGAAGTCTTTCCGTAATAATCAAGATTTTCCCGCCAAACAAAAAATGAAGAGGAGACTTATTCATGGAAAGAAAAAAAATTGATAAAGAGGGAATTGCTACGTGATTTTGGCCTTTCCACAACTTCAGTTAATATATTTTTTTTCGGTGCAAACTTCTTCAGTTAATATTGATTAATGTGTATTTAGCTAACCTCACTTTGGCCAGGATATTCATGTGAATCCTAGCACTGGCTCACTCTAGTGAGTTATTCTCAAACTGCGACAGATTCGAGCCAAACATATGTATATATATGTATATATAATTGCTACATACAGATACGATCCCCACCTTGTAACTCAAATATAATATAGGTCAACAATTAAAATCAGCCATTCCATCATTCTAAGGTAAAAATTGAGGGAGACATCTTAATTAATCCATCGATGTTATGCATGGATTCTCATTGCTCATGGTATATATGGGATTATATAGAATATATGCCGGCGATTTGACGAGAGAGGGATATATATATATATATAGAGAGAGAGAGAGAGAGAGAGAGAGAGAGGATTCCATGACCGGCATAATTTCTTCTGATCAGTGAGTGAATCTCTTGCTACGACCACCGACTATATATCTCGAACTTTGATGTAGATATAACAATAAAACTGTTAACTGTCTTATTTATACCTAAATAGTCAAAGAAGATTACTGTCAGGTCTCCAGGGAGAGGGAATGTCTGTCTTTTAGAACTTTGACGCAATTTGGGTTTGCGTTCCTTCACGCTTCACAATGGCTTGACCTGACTGGCGTTAGGTCTTTTCATCAACTGGGACCTTCCGAAAATCCAATTAATCATTTCTTGTCGGTCTTAATTAAAGAAGGAAATTGAGAATACATATACATATATATATATATGTATTATATACAAATGATATATAGCCCTTGTTAATTTTTGGCTGGATTTATCATGATCTTCGAGGACGTGAGGAGAAGTTGTAGAGACTTATTATATATATATATATGGATAAAACTTATTATTCGCGATTCTTTCTTCTGTGCCGAAAATTTGTTTAGATGGAAGACTTTAGTTCGAGAATCTAAGATTCTCTTCCCAAGATTACGGTGTGATTCTCTCTCATTTGAAATTAAACTTTTTTAATTTCCAAGATGGTTGGTCGAATGTTCTCGAGGCAAGGACCCGATCAAATAATTTATTATACATTCCGAGAAAAATGGATATAGTGCAGTAATGCACGCTTTCGCCTAGCAATATAAAAATTACCGATTCAATTCTTGTGATAAAACTATGTGTTCTTTTTTACTATATGTTCTATTACCTTGCATTATGGGCCCTCTTCTGTAACCAGAATCACTGTTATTATTATTTTTTTTGTTACGAAAGAGGCACAAAACTTATTATAATGAAAGAGAAATCTTAACATAGCATTTAGTAATGAAGTTAAATTTAATTTAATTTGATTTAGTTTGATTTGAGGAAAGAAAAACATAAGTAGTTAACAAAAGTATATGAGAGAATTTGAAAAAGAAGATAAAAAAAAAAGCAATGATTAATTGTGTTATTAAATTGAGAAAAAATGTTGTATAGTTGAGAGAATTTAGTATTAAAGATTAATTGTAAAAATAAATAAGAAAAAATATGAGAGAAAATTTTAAAAAAGATAAAAAAATGTAATGATTATGTTGTTGAATTGATGGAAACAATTAAGTAAAATTAAACTTTGTTATCAAATAGGTGTCGAGCAAGCGATCTCTAAGTCAACGGGTGAGAATTTGCATTACATCCACTTTTAATAGACAGAATCACTATTATACCTTTTCATAATACATGAGTATCTTGTAATTGCTTAAATAATACAAAAGACATAATTTCTTTCTTGTTTCCGGATCATCGATCACGTAATAATAATTCCTTTTGTCTATACCTCTATATAGATATATTTATAAAGCTAGGTGACCCAAACTATAGCTAGGGTTTATATTCATACGTGAGGTGGGGTAAAAAAGAAAGTAAAGCAAGAGGGGAGACCAGGATTCCAAAGCTCTTTCGCGAGTCTTCACGTTTTCCCATGCATTCATGTTCCCAATCATAAATTTTGTGTCCACCAGTCCCATATTTAATCATACGGTAATGTTTCTCCTCTTATTTACATATATATATATATATATATATATATATGTATGTATGCATGCTATCAAACTTTTCTTTATAATTATCTATCGCAAGTCACATGGATCAAGATCCCAAAGAAAGAGCATAATATATGCTTTGGCTGCAGACTCCATTCGTGTATTACTAGAGGTGGCGTCCACATGATTCAATGTAGGTTAGGGCAAGTCGGGATAAGGAGGGCCCATTTCATGCATTATCTGATGCTGCCACTGTGTCCTGAGCCACAGTCCTTGGTAGGCCAGGCCAGGAGTCACAAGTGATTAGAATAGTTTATGTAATAGAGATTGTCGGTAAATGAAAGTCACGTCACATGTCTACGTATCTTCTAATAGCAAGCATATTTGATATAATTGCACATATGCTAGCTCGAAAGACGATCAGATAATGGAGGAGATAAGAACGCTAAGGCGGCATACATACACTGAATTGAAAGCGATTTAAATTGGGAAGGGGGGGCATTGTGCTGGCCTTGTCAAAATGAGCCCCATTCTTTGCAAAAGACAAGCGGGAAGGAGGGGGGAGGAGGTCCTCGGCATCTTTGTTACAATCTCTCTCTCTGCCTTTTGCTTTTTATGGACAACTCTGTAATCGATGTGAACCCTATCAAATCATCATTTTCCCTCTGCGACCTTTTCGAATTTCAGCAGAATCCAAAGGTGAAGATATTCATTTTTTTTTTAAAAAAGTGTAGTATAGTACAGTATATTTTTCCTCAGTAATAAAAATAAAAATTCAATTCGATACTCGTTATATGATTATTTAATGCTTTTTTATAAATATGACATTTCTTTGTAACTAAAAATAAGAGAGACGACTATTCATTATCATCCACACAACACTTCTATGATATGATCGAATTAAGTATTATAATCGCCACCCTGATTTCTAATCATGGAAGTGATTCGTTCCAAACAATGATACGATTTGGAAGAGTTAATCACATGATTACGTTGAACTGAGAAATCTCCATGTTGCTGAGCGATATGATATTAACTGTCGAGGTTGATACAGTTGACCCGGAATCTCTTCTAAACTGGAATAATGGATCGGTCCGTGGCCTGACTATATTTTCGGCCCGGAACAATTGGGTCCTTTGAGCCGCTAGCCCAGCCCAAGTAATACACGTGCTGAACCAGCGTTGGAAGTCTTGTTCTACTTCTTGGGCCAAAACGGAGGCCCATTGTAACTATAAAAAATGGGCTTACTATTCTTTTCCCATGATTACTATTTAGATTCTTTCTTAATATTATATTTATAGTTTTATTATCAAATATAATTTTTTCGATGAAAAGAGAGATCCAAAAATCTAATGTAATGAAATAGAAATCCAAATAGTTAATGAAGGGGTGTAAGTCTAACTACAAGCCCTTGATTGACATGTGAGGAGGCATGATACAGGGCTACACCCTCTCGACTTATCAAATTAAGTTTAATAGTCAAAACATTACGGAATCATAAGAAAACAACAATATCCTTGACCGAAACTCGTTTCCGCGTGAGATTGTGACACATTATAATCCATAGCAAGCATCGACAATAAATTAGGTATTTTTTCGAATTGATATGTCAACCCCTTCTCTCTCTCTCTCTCTCTCTCTCTCTCTTTTATGTATATTAATATAATAAGCTATGTACCTACTTAGTGCTTTGATATCTCCCTAATTTTAATCACAAAAGCCTTGAGAGGTGGACATTGTTGACAGTTCGATATTGCAAGCAAACAACAATGGAGGAAAAGGAGTGTCAAAAAGTCAAAAAGAGGATAACTTTTTAGCCCATAAAGTGCACTACATTACAATATTGCATGGAAAATAACAAAAATTCTATGAAATAAGAGCTACCCAAATATTGCACTGCCGTTCCTGTTCTGTAGGTATGGGAATCCCTATCTTCTCTGATCTCAAACTATCTCTTGCCCCCACCACAATATTCACATTTTATCATATCATTACCCGATTACCCGTTATCCACATGCTCGTTAAATTAGTTCGTCGGCATAAGAACCGCATATGCCAATAGATTTCTATAAGTATAGCACAATGACTTGGACAGGGTGTTATATGATATCGTGTTAAATTTTAGACAATATATATATTTTTTTTGTTATTTCCAATGTGGCACAACTTTGTTGACTGATTTCAGCCTAACATGAAAGTCAAAGGACGACAACCTTTTAGACAAAAAGAAGCCTACAACCGGGAAAGAAGACCCATTAACCATTACTATTACGCTCTATATTTTTTAATTAATGGAAATTAAAAAAGAAAAAAGAATTACTATAGAAGAAATGATTTCATCCGGATTGCGCGTAAGGTGAAAATATTGAAAAATTATGGGGGAAAAAAAAAAGGTTATCCGACAGCTCTGCCCGAACTCTGACCCAACCAGTACGGTACCACCAGTGTCACGTAATTGACACTGTCGGGCTGCCCGGAATCTGGGCGGGCAGGTCCGGACTCCGATTTCCCACTTCCCAAATATTACTACTGTGTCCACTTCTCTTCCCTCTCAGCTGCGACTTCCCCTCCTCTTGCCCACCACCGGGAGGATCACTGCCGCGAAAGGCAGCCACCCGCGGAGTGTGGCCATGGGGCAGGGCCTGAGCTGCGGAGAGAGGCGGGAGGGGCACCTGTTTAGAGCCGTCAAGAATGGGGACCTGGACACGGTGGAGTCCATGGTGAGGGACAACCCAGCAGTGCTGGAACAGGCCTGCGGAAGCGCCCGGTGGTCCGCCCTGCACGTCGCCGCCGCCGCTGGCCAGATCGAAGTGAGTTTGGCTCCAGTTCCCGCTTTGATTTGTTTGATCACTCGGAGGAAGCTCAGCTGCTGCTCTGTACATCGGGACCATGAACTACGAGCATTTAGAAGTGATTTCACTCGGATGATGAACATAAGCATGAAATGGAATACTCTGATCATCTGATGAGATAGAACTGATCTACATGATATGGCTTATTTAGTTGATCCCCATTTCTCTGTTCTTGTTCCGTTGTTTCTGAGGTTGATGTCAGTTGCTAGGATGTGTCGGATTACGTCTGAACTGTTTGATGAAAACTGAAAACTGAAATCTTTGATTTGATTGCTAGGAGTGAATCATGTGGTTAACATTGATGCAGGTCCTATCAATGCTATTGGATAGATTCAATAACCTTAACCCAGACATGTTGAATCGCCATAAGCGGGTACAGGTTCCGGTTCGTTTTATCTTGTTTTTGGTCGTTTCTGAAGCTTTTCAAGGCACTGTTTTGACACTTTGGTTTGTGATCCGAAGACTCCGCTGATGCTGGCCGCAATGCATGGCGAGATCTCTTGCGTGGAAAGGCTCATTGAAGCTGGGGCAAACGTAGGACGACGATGCCTTGTTTTTGTCTCTTTTCTTTCTCTTGTTTACTCTGAGAATTTAGCAGGGAAGAAACCTGATGGTTATGTTTTGAAACTTTTTGGTCAGATTCTGATGTTTGATTCAGCTCATGGTAGAACATGTTTACACCATGCTGCATTCTATGGCCATTCGAATTGCCTGCAAGCTATTCTTTCCGCTGCACATTCTTCACCAGTCGCAGATTCCTGGTCTTTGTCTCTCCCCTTTCTCTCTCTCAGAAAAGGATTCGATGAATTGTTTCTAGGAGCTAAGTTTTTATTATTGCAGGGGATTTGCAAGATTTGTAAATATAAGAGATGGAAATGGTGCGACCCCATTGCACTTAGCGGCCCGCCAAGGAAGGTCCGAGTGTGTTCATGTTCTCTTAGACAGGGGTGCTTTAGTTTGCGCTTCAACTGGTGGATATGGGTAAATGAAATTTATTTGACTTCAACGTCAAATGGACTATTGTGATTTGAGAAAGCCATTTTCTCTATGAGACTGACGATTGAGTGGTCCATGCAGCTACCCTGGGAGCACACCACTACATTTAGCTGCTCGTGGGGGTTCATTAGATTGTGTCCGAGAGTTGCTTGCTTGGGGAGCAGATAGACTTCAAAGAGATTCGTCAGGGTAAGCCCCATTGAGCAGTTCATTTCTGATTGCACCATGTCCTTTTGCTTCCCTTTTATCTAGGAAGACAGTAAGTTACACCTAGGTCGGCACCCCTGCTACATGTCTGGTTACGAGGTATCATTCTTATGTCTTCTGTGGGGTCAGCTAAAATTCCTCAACTCTTTTGAAAATCCATATATTTCACAAAACCAAGATTGGAAAATGGAAAAGGGTAGGTTCACAATTTAAACTGGTCTTATTTAATATGATTATTTCTATCGACCTTGTTTCAATTCTTCATATGAGATTTAAAACTAGAGCTTGGCCAGCTAAATTGGCTGCGATGTTTGCTCTGCAGAAGAATACCTTACATGGTTGCTCTGAAATACAAGCACGAATCTTGTGCTGCCTTATTAAACCCTTCAGCAGCGGAGCCGCTCGTGTGGCCATCGCCATTGAAATTTATCAGTGAGCTTAACCCGGAGGCCAAAGCACTCCTGGAGAATGCTTTAATCGAAGCTAACAAGGAGAGAGAGAAGGCTATTCTAAAGCAGACTACCAGCGATGATCCACCTTCGTCTCCCTTGCATTCTGATTCTGAAACAGATGACAATGCTTCAGAGGTACTGTTTCTATGGTTTAATTCTGCTTCTGAGACTGATGATATCGACATGATTGGGCACTATTTAAAGATAAATTAGTAATTTAAGACATTAATGAGAATATTGTCGGATTTCACATCATAAACATGAAAATGACATGGTAACACAAACTATCCCGCCTGGGTTAGGACAACCATAGTATCTGGGATTTGGAACGTAACTATAGCAGAAGATACTAGTGTGCATGCGTATAAATCGTGTACTTTCTTTGTTTTTATTGTCTTTTCGGTAGTATACCCCTTATTTTTGTTTGCTGAGATTTTCCTGGACAGGACGATGATGTTGAGCTGTGCTGCATATGTTTCGACCAACCATGCACAATTGAAGTGAGGCAATGCGGCCATCAAATGTGCGCCCACTGCATGCTTGCTCTCTGCTGCCACAAGAAGCCAAATCCCGCAACATCCTCAACAGCTGCTGCCCCTGCCTGCCCCTTCTGTAGAAGCAGCATCACCCAATTAGCCGTCGCAAAGTCGAAGTTCAGCGGCCACAATGATCCGGAAGTCGAAGTCAGCCCCTCAAGACCACGGAGATCTAGAAAGTCCTTTAACCTCAGCGAAGGAAGCAGCAGCTTCAAAGGGTTAACAGCTATAGGGTCATTTGGTAAAATAGGTGGGCGAAACTCGGGGAGGATCGCGGCTGAGTGCAGTGAAGAAGACGACAAGCCATAAATAGTGCTTCTTCGTATCTGCTCACATTTGAGAAATCTGGTTTCTATTTGAGTTGAATGCTCGGTAATTCTTTCAGAGTCATGGAAGTAAACTAAGTAGTCTGCTTCCGCTTCTCCTGGAAGAGAAGTCGGAGCGAATGCTGCAAGGAGTTTAAAAGCATGGAAGTTTCTTATTTGCATTGCAATATAAACTCTCTTACAGCAATTCTTGGTTTAAGGGTCGACTTGAATGTACTCATGAAACTAAACATATTACAATGGGGATTGAATCTGCCTAGAAACTGAGAGATTCAATTTCAGAGTCGTCCTGTGAAGAACTGACTGTAGGAACAAGAATGGAGGATCTCCATTTTACTCAAACAATCTAGAGAATGAACACGTTCTCCTTTCGTACACTTTAACCACACAAGTGAAGATGTGAAGATCTGATGCCCTTCATTTTGTTCATTATGTTACACAATATACTGTCTTCTGATGAACACTTGGGAGAAAGATTTGAAACTCCCTGTGGGGCTAAATAGAGATATTTTGTCGCCGACAACTGGGAGTTGGGACGCTCGTCATTATGAATGGCTTGCACCGGGGCGGTACTCTCCGATTCCGAGCAAGTCCTGCATATGGTTGACATTTCACTCTTGTTTTCAGCACCCAGCAGGGGAAAAGCAAAACTCTGATCACATTGAAAACTTCTTATGAAACTTACCTACTTACTAGTGGTGCAAAGACTTCTCATTGAGATGCATGAGACTGAAATATGTAACTGCTGATTTAGATATCAACACAAGTACCTGGCATGCTTTATTTTTGGCTCGAGTTTCTGCTGTACTGGGAATATCATGATTAGGTTTCAAGAATCTCTTCTCCCGACGGTCACACGAGCCCCATCCATCAGAAAACCGACCACCCCTGCAGACACAAAACAGAAGCTCAGACAAAACAGAAGCAATTTGAAGCAACTGGTAGTGCTACTAGGGGCAAGCTGTGCAATGGGAACATACTGCATGTATGCTCGCACCACGAACTCAGCACGTTGTACATCTCGGTTCTGGTCAAATTCGATGGACTTATCTTTGATCTCGAAGGACAGATTGAAGTAACATGATATCTTCCTCCACCCTATGAAAGGAAACAAAACCTATGTCATTCAGATCATTGTTCTGTGCTTGAAATAAATCGAATGTAACTGATTACCTGACTTTTTGATGAAGGGATGCCCCGAAATCATTGTGTAGTCAGTCGTCTCCAAAATCTGTCCATTGAAATGAAAGAAGCAGTACATGCCTACGTGCAATGGAAAAAAAAAGAGCAACTGCAGTAGCAGAAAGTTAAGATCTTACCGCCATGGCAGCATTCTGGTACTCCTTGAACAGAGAAACTGAAGGAAACTTTCCGGACAAGCTATGCCTCGGGGCCTCATTCTCTTCACTTTGCACATAGCATACTGGCGACCTCTTCAGATTACCACTTGACTGACCAATCTCCGGTGAGAGGTACGTCTCAGGCGTGGATCGCGCAGGGGTGGTCGGAGTCCGATGCACGCTCCTGACCAGAGCCAGAGGGCTGGTCTCACTCGCTTCCGGACTGCAGGTCCTGGCGAACTTCTGCGGCCGACTGTATGTCCACTGCTCCTGCTGCACCACCTCTCCATCTCTGAGAAACTTCATTTCGGGTTGGGGCGAGTACTGCATCGGCCTAGGGTTGTAGGCTTGACCGGACTTTGGCAGCGGTGGAGAATAGTACGAGGCTGGAGTCGAAGTTTGGTGATTCGAGTGCTTGATTTGGAGGGGCTTGCGAGATTTGGAGGAGATGGAAGCCGCGGCGGAGTCCATCAGAGCCCATAGCGTGGCGTCGTCGAGGTCCTTGTCGTCGATGGAGTATGGGACTGCCGGCGAGGCCATGTCACGGAGATCAGTGCTGGTCGAAGCTACAGCTATAAGCTCGGGAGGAAAGGGTTTCCGGAGCAATCCCCCGCCGTCGAAGCTTCCCTGAGCTCCAGCGAACGCAAAGGGGAAGGGACGAAGCTCTGGTCTGCTCCCTCTCTACTCGTCGATTTGAATTTTCCCGGTGGAGGGCCGACGAATGGTCGGATAAGAAGCCGTAAGGGGATGGGCGGGAGATTTTTGATGGCGTCGGCGGGAGGAAAGTGGGCCGGAAAGCCTGTCCGATGTTGGGTTTTGAGAACTGGGCCTGGGCCCTTCGAAGCGGTTCAGCCAGCATGCTTTTTCATGATCCGAACCGGACCAACCCGACCAAGAGCACTCATCTTCGTCTCTCTTCTCGGCCTACGCCTACCAGTTCAATGAAACACTTCGCAGACATCAGATCAGTGAACATCTCCGAAGGTAGCTTCCTGAATTAGCAGCTTCCTCCTCGATTGAGAAGACAAAAGGTGGATGAACTTGGGTTCCGTGCTCTTCTGATTAGTATTATAAGGGTCTGAACCATTTTTGGACTGCTGAGCTGAGAGAGAGAGAGAGAGAGAGAGATGGGCAGGGCAGCGGTTGCAGCAATTGTGAGCTTGTGGATCGTTCCCGTGTCCATTCTGGTGAATAGCATCGTTCAAGAACCTTACATGGTAAATGGGGTGGACAAAATATTGAATTTTTGTCATAAAGTGCTCTGCTTTCTTCATATTATGTGTGAAAATCGCATGCTTGTTATTTTCTTGCAGGATGAGATCTTCCACATTCCGCAAGCTCAGCAGTACTGCAGAGGCAATTTCAGAAGTTGGGATCCCATGATCACCACCCCACCTGGCCTGTACCTTTTCTTTCCTTTTAGCATCGTCTGTTGACTGGCTGACTGATTGGTGTTGCATTGCAATGGAAATTGATCGTTTGTGTTTTCTACCAGGAAATCATAATATTTAATGTCATTCTTTTTCTTTTTTTTTTTTGACTGCCATGCTTCAGCTTGTAGATCATGTTAAAGTTAAGAAGATAGACATCGGACAAGAACTATGCTCTATCTGAGTGATTTCTTTTAAACCTTGATTTTTTTCCCCAATATGATATACTTTTCAGTTACATCACTGCATAATGTAATTTTATCTCTTCTGCAATCATCCTGTGCTTGTCTCTCCTTTGTGCATCTCTTCAATCCTCATTGAATTTCTACTGTATAATGGATACGTGGGAAGACAATAAAACCTTGTCATATAGGTTGACCGTGCAAAATAAATTTTCCTGCAGGTACTTTCTTTCGCTTGTCCATGCATCAATTTTCTATCCAGTCTCATTCTCGGTTGGCCAAAAATCATCATTTCCTGAGGTATGTACCACAGTTATTCTTCGGTCCACAAACTGCGTCTTGGCAGTACTATGCAGTCTTCTCTTCTATGAAATATTTGCCATGTGGAGACCAGCAATTGATGACAGGAAAGCTACACTTTACTCGGTGATCCTGGCCCTTTATCCTCTGCAATGGTTCTTTACTTTCCTCTATTATACGGATGTTGCATCGGTGGCTGCTGTGCTCGGAATGTATCTTGCTTCTTTGAAGAAGAATTACTGCCTCAGTGCTCTGGTGAGGATTCTGACAGTTTCCAAATTTATTGCTTCCGTGGCGAAGTCTCCAATTATAAAATCTAAGCTGGTTTTAAGGATATGTCACCCCTTGGGTGATAGAATATCTCATGATCATGAGATGGAATTTTTATTTTCAAAAGAAAAAAAAGAATTGTGCTGATCCCGTAGTTCCTATAGATGGGTTGGTTCCTTGACGATGGAGAAAGAGATGGCTTACTTTGCTCGAGGATGTTTGCAATTGTCAATTTTGTGAATTGATTTTTCATTCTGATCTGAGAAACTTTTCATTTACTTACCAAAAAACGATTGTATCATGAATGAAAACTCAATGTGGTGATATCATGTTGCAGGTGGGGGCCTTTGCAGTAATTATGCGGCAAACTAATATTATATGGGTGCTTTTTGTTGCATGCACGGGAGTTCTTGATATAATTTTTACTCCTCAAAGAGATAAAGCAAATGTGAATTATATAGATGCACCTTTGGCGAAAGAATCTCAAGAAACTAGCAGTTATTATGCCAGTTCTGCCTCGAATTTGAGAAAACGAATAGTGACCAAGGCAGCGGATGATGTTGAACATTCTGTGCCTGGTGCAATTTTGGCTACAACCGAGATGCAAGGTAAATTGATGCTTAGTTGCTTTGTCTGGGCTTTTGCGGATTTTCTATTTTCCATCTTGATGAGAGACTCCTAGCAGGGCCCATATTACAGGCATTAGCCCACTCATGTGACCACTGCCTTGGAGTGTTAACTAAGGAAGATTGGCATTTCCCTGTGTCAGGTCAATCGTTTATTTGTTTAGTGAACGAATTCATAATCACTCGCAGGTTCGCTTGATGAGATTAAGGTCATTTTATCAAGAGCTTGGAGTAAGAAGCTGGAGCTGTTGGTGAACTTTAGTCCCTTTGTTATGGTTTTTGCTGCTTTTCTTGCATTCGTCCGGTGGAATGGCAGCATAGTTCTCGGTATTTCCCATCTTTCTATTCAAAATTAAAATCTAATGGCGCCATTTGCTTCTTACTCTGCCTTCCTCGTATTGCAGGGGCAAAAGAGGCTCACACAGTTTCTCTGCATTTTGCTCAGATAATGTACTTCAGTCTCGTTTCTGTGCTAGCAATGGCTCCTGTGCACTTCACAATGGGTCAAGCTGCAGATCTTTTCAAGTCCTTCTGGAAGAATAAGCCTCTAAGTTTCATCATTTGTATTGCTGCTCTTGTTGCTGGCTTTATCTCCGTGCACTTTTTCAGGTCAGGTCAGTCGACAATCTGCAATTCTAAGCATATTAATTAATTTAGGGATCTTGTACTGTTTTGGCTACATCTAATCTTGAGTTTAACTTTCTAGAGAACTGAAAGCTACAAAATTTTGTGCTTAACGTTTTGTGAGATATATATATAAAAGTCAAGACTCGTGACCTCTTGGTCACGTGGGATGGCTATTCTGTTCTATTTTTTCATCCCTGACATGAAGTGAGTTCATTTCTGAGAAAGCCTCATTTGTCTCACTTGTTTTGTATTTGCAGCATAGCTCATCCTTATCTTCTAGCTGACAATCGACACTATCCCTTTTACCTCTGGCGGAAGGTAATTATGGCCCATTGGTTGATGAAGTATCTTCTGGTTCCAGTCTACGCTTATTCATGGTTCTCCATCTTCAGTATATTGGGTGTGTATCTCCAAATCGCCTTTACAGTGTTTGAAATATTTTATCAGACTGACTAGCATTTTCCTGTATCTTCCTTTGGCAGGGAGAGTTCAGAGGAGGATCTGGATCTTAGTATATTTCCTGGCCACTGTTGCAGTTCTTGTTCCTGCTCCATTGATCGAGTTCAGATACTGCACCATCCCATTCTACTTCCTAGTGCTCAATTCACGAATTACCAATGATCGGAGTTGGCTTCTGATGGGACTCATGTACGTGCTTGTGAACGTATTCACAATGGGAATGTTCTTGTTTCGGCCATTCAAGTGGAATCACGAACCGGGGATTCAGAGGTTTATCTGGTAGCGGAGGCAAATATTATCAGCAAGTTTCTTTTCCTCTTTAACTGATGCTGTAGACATAGCCCTAGCAATCAACGGGACTAGATTAGGCCGTGGAGAATGGCTAATTGTTTTACATGTTAATTTTACGATGCCGTGCCTGTCAAGTTTTCTTATTTCCTTATCAGGAAAAAGAGATTTTGAGATTTTGTTTTTGCTTTTGCTTTTATTGTGTATAACTAAAAACTTACCGCTTATTTTGTAAATCTCAAGTTGCATTACGAAAATGCCGGGCATTCTAATTTCTACCATCCTCTTGGACGGGTTCAGATACTTAATGAGAGATCGAGGATGAATTTTGAATAAAAGTAAAAGTCGAGGAGGAAAACTGAAAAACAGCTAAACGTTCAGAACCACCTCAGTTTCGTATAATCGTCTTCACTCTGGTTGCGTTTGGTACATTATCATTTGAGATTATTGGTAATTTAAATTTGCATTGAGATAAATTCTTACTTTTTTATCATTTGAGATTATAAGTAATTTGGATTTGCATTGAGGTAAATTTTCACTTTTAAAATTATCGGTAATGTTTATTATCATGTTTGGGATGAATTAATAATATTATATATTATTGGTAATCTTGCTGGCAATACATAGACACCTCTTAGTCTTTGTTTATGAATAGAATGGAGTTTAACTCCACTCCATTCTGATTATAAATAATTATATTTATTTGGAATTATAATGATTATGTTGTTGAATTATGAGAAAAAGTGGGAAAAAGTGAAAAAAAAATAATGAATAGTTGAGAGAACGCAATGATTGTGTTATTGAATTGTGAAAAAAGCAATGAATAATTAAGAGAATTTAATATTAAAAATTGAATTAAATGGTAGTTAAGATAAAAAATTTGAAGAAAAATGAAAAAAGTAATAATTGTATTGTTGAATTAAAGATAACTGAAGTTAAGAGGAGTAGAGTAAAAAAAATTACTTCATTCTCAAATAAAGCCTAAATTACTAATTGAGTGGGAAAGTGAATTATTTTAACATTTAAATTATCAGTAATATACTTCAATTAAAATGTTAATCTAGTGGGCCCGGAGAATTTAAAATTGAATTCCTGGTAATCCATGTGAATTATTGACGTTTGGTATGTGGGAATTTATGTGAAATCTTAAAAAATTGATTTAAGATTGTAATGATTATGTTGTTAAATTATGAAGAAAAAAAGTGAAAAAATAATGAATATTTGAGAAAAAATAATGATTGTGTTGTTGAATTGTAAAAATAATAATAAAATAATTGAGAGAATTTAATATTAAAAATTAAATTAAATTGTATAAAAAATTAAAAAATTATTATTATTATTATTATTATTGAATCGAAGATTATTAAAGTTAGAAAATTAAAGTTAGAAGTGAAATAGAATTAAAAAAATTTTAATGCGACAAATAAGGCCTTAATTACAGATGCTTCGCTGACTCCGACCAATAAAGCTGCTTCCTTTGCTCATCAATGGATCCTCGTTGACCCTTTTATTTCTTCTCTGCAACTTCACCAGAAAGAGAGAAGGGAATGTTGAACCCCAGGGTTCGAGCTCTGATACGGTCAAGAAAGTGGGCGAAGAAGGACTGGGCGATCGCCGCCGTCGGGTTATCCATCATCCTCGTCGCTCTCTATTCACTCACCGGTTCTCTTCGCCGAGCTCCGTTGCCCTATGATCTCACCCCTACAGCTGCTCTGGTGGAGCTGACCTTGCTACGCAATGCCAGGGACTTGGGCGCACGTACTTCTCCCCTATCGCATCTCTCCCCACCATTGACACTTCTCTTTTGCCCTACTTACAGTGATGGAGGTTTGATTGTATTGCTGAAGAATGTCTCAAGCTATCATTTTTTCTGTGTTTGCAGTTTGTCTGGACGGAAGTGCCCCCGGATACCACTTTCAGAGGGGCTACGGATCTGGCTCCAGCAATTGGGTTATCCACATTGAGGTTAATCTGTGATTCCATATTGTTGTCAGATTGATTCGGTTGGAGCAAAAGAAATGCTCTGACTTGATAGTGTCTCTCTGCGATGGTGATCAAGCCTGGATTTTTAATGAACTAGTGTTAGTCTGTTGAAGAAATGTAGTCCTCCTGAGCTTAGAGGGAAGAACAGTAGCTGGGTTTTGCTTCGGATGCTATCTTGATTACTGACATGGTTATTCATATGCTTATGCATGGGGTGCTCCGTATATGTTATAGGGCGGTGGTTGGTGCGATAGCCTTTCCTCTTGCTCTTCCAGGGCAGGAACAGCATTAGGCTCTTCAAAGTACATGGACAAGCAAGTTCCTTTTTCTGGAATTTTGAGTAATCAACCCTCTGAAAATCCCGGTGCGTATCTTCTCCTCTTCTCAAATTACATTGTCAAAGCATTTTGTCTATGTTGGTAAGAAAAAATATTTGTGGCTAAATCTACAGAAGAAGAGCAGCTGTTCAGTCCGCTACAGCTAAAACTGTTACTAAAAGAATTTGAAAAGAATTTGGACTTTTTCCATTTATTGAGATTGTTAACATTGAACTGTTTGGTCAATTGAATCGAGGGTGTTATTCGTCCCATCTCGTTTATTGCTCCAATAACATCATAACTATAATTTTTCAGATTTCTTTAACTGGAACAGAGTCAAGATACGCTATTGTGATGGTGCATCTCTTGCTGGCCATCCTGAAAGTGAGCTGAAGGTAGGAAAACCCTTTGGTTATGTATGCGCTCTTCTTGACAGTGAAGAATTCTGGAAGTTCCTTCTCACTGCAGAGGGGGGGGGGGGGGGGGGGGGGGGGGGGGGGGGGGGGAGGGGGAGAGAGAGAGAGCAAACTAACCATCTTTTCATCTCTCCTCTAATACTCTTTCACAGGGACACAGACTCTTTTTCAGAGGCCAGCTCATCTGGAAAGCAATTATGGATGAACTCTTGTCAGCAGGCATGTCTGGTGCAAAACAGGTAACTTCCCAATATATCCTTAAATGGTGTTTATATTTTCTAGGGATGTCAATCAAGTTTTAATCAGGAAACACCTAAAGTTATAAGCTGGCATATTCTTGCTTTTAATTACCAGTACTGCAAATGGTTTGGAGCACCATTGTTTGTGGTAAAATGATTGTTTTACTCATGTGCTATGCCTTTAGAGCCATATTGGAGCATGATGTCTCTTAGTTGCCTGAACTCCTTACCATATAGTATTGCAGAAAGGAGACTCATGAATACATCATACCATGAATTATTGGTCCTTATCATAAATTCAATGACCTGCAGGCTCTTCTTTCAGGATGTTCTGCTGGAGGGTTAGCCACTCTTATTCATTGTGATGACTTTAGGGAACTACTTCCAAAGGTTACAACAGTCAAGTGTCTTGCTGATGCAGGTTTTTTTCTCGATGAGTATGTCCTTGCTATGCACTTCTTTCTTCACAGTACTTTAGCTTTGTCCCGCTACTCTCGGATATATCTGACATGGCATTATATCTTGCGGCCAGTTTCTCTTTTGTGAAGTGAGCTTGTAAAAGTCAACTCTAGCATCAACTCATGCTTATCAAACAGTAACTGGTCTAAATTAATGTTGAAGCAAATGCATGCTCAGTCCTAGTGAATCAGTTGTTTTGCTTGTCTGTTGATGATTAGTTGGCTTTTGTGCCTTCAGATAGTGACGCTGTCATTGTTATTGTCAGCTAACTTCTTTTTTCTGTGTCATTTTATTTTGTTTATCTATTTCAGGAAAGATATAAGTGGAAACAGAACTATGAGGTCTTTCTATCACAACGTTGTCCAACTTCAGGTTGGCATTGATGATATACGGTCCCTTGCTATCAATATGCAAGCTGATAAGATTTCTTGGTGGGGACCACCCTTCTCCTGGTTGAGAACATCTTTTCACTGATTTCTTATTATATCTTTTGCTTTCAGGGTGTAGCAAAAAGCCTGAACCAGGATTGTGTTACAAAGACGGAACCCTCTAAGGCAGGCTAGTTCTTTCTTGGCTATGTATATTGTGTCCCTTAGTGAATGCTTTCTCCCCTCCTATTGTTATGTTTCTTCACTAATGCTGATATTTCCTTTCCAAAATGCAATGCCAGTGTATGTTTCCTGAAGAAATTGTTAAACATATAAGAACCCCAGTTTTCCTCGTCAACCCAGCCTATGATTTTTGGCAGGTGATTTCTCTGACGAGATCGCAGCTGTTTACTGAAATTTTTGCACCCAACCCTGTGTTTAATAAGTGTCATAAATTTCCAGATACAACACATCTTGGTGCCACAAACTTCAGATCCTAATAGAAACTGGCAAGCCTGCAGACTGAATATACGTGCCTGCAGTCCTAGCCTACTGGAAGTTCTACAAGGTAATTTTGGTTTTTTGGCATTTGATCTGATTTTCTTCCTTTTCTTGTTTAGTATTTTTTGAGATCTTGTATGTTGTTCACGAGCAGGGTTCCGTGGTTCCCTGTTAAAGGCACTGAGTGAGCTTCAAGAAATTAAGGAATCGGGATTGTTCATAAATTCTTGTTTTATTCACTGCCAGACATGGCTTACTGAGACATGGCACTCACAAAATTCCCCGAGAATTAATACCAAGGCAAGTGCAAAGTTTGTGTATCATTTCATATTATGAAAGTGTTAATAAAATTCTTGACTACCATGCTTAGTGATGAGGCTTTCTGTGCGTGTGCTTTGAATTGCTTCGTTGCAGACAATTGCAGAGTCAGTTGGGGATTGGTACTTTAACCGGAAAGAAGTGAAGCGAATTGACTGTCCATATCCTTGCAATCCTTCTTGCTACAATATGGTTTTCGGTTGAAGGTTCTGGAGAACTCGAAATACTTGTCTCTCGGATTTTTCGGGCCATCAATCGGAACTCATTGCCAGAGAAGTGTGGTCACAGCACGTGAAAGGTCTTGATGTAATTTGTTCTATTGTCTTTCCTCTTGAATCCTGTGTTACTAGATCATAGGGAATTGTAGTGGAATGATTGATCGAAGTTCTGTATCTTACCCACTTGAACTCCATCAATGATCTTGAAATATATATAAAGAGATCTCAAGAGTCAATCTTCGCCGAACCTTGCAGCGTTTTATTCTCAGCTGTCTTCCCTTTTGATCTATTTTGAGTAGCTCGAGCATGCTGTCTTGCCCAATGTCATTTCACGATAGCTCAGCCTATCTGTACATGAAGGATAGTTTCTAGTTTCGGTCGAAAACAGCATCTTCCAAGGAGCAATCGCGTATTTACCAAGGAAACCAGGATGCTAAAGGAACAGCTCTGCAAAACCAAACACCATCCCAAGTCGATGTTGGTTGTATTTGAACCCACTCAAACCGACATTCAATATCGTTTCCTGCATCGGCCGTTAGTTTTTCGTGTAATACAAACATGGTTCCCCAACCCGGGGATACCGCATGAGCATTCCCAACTTAAATTTGAAGGTTAAGATGGAGGAAGAGAGCATCTCAGGTTTTTTTTAATTTTAAGTCGGAGTTAAAAATAAAAATTTTATCTTTATGATAATGTTAAAAAAGAAAGAAAATTGAATAGATTCTCAATATCATGGGAGATCCGTCCGTCAGGTGGGCTGCAGCCAATGAATCTTTTCACATTTCTTCTCTCACAACCGAACCATCACTGTCACCAACCCGTAACTTCTGTTCCCTGCCCCTCATAATTAAATTAATATAGGTCACGAGATACTACGGTAAACCTAAACCACCTCCTGTGGTCCCTAACTCCGCTTAGGCCGATCCTAATCATATCGGATAAATCTCATTCAATGCCCAAGTCTAGAGGATCTGATGACACTTGTATGGTGCCACGAAATATCCTAAACTTAGATAATAGAGTTCTCAGTTATGTGCATGGCTTGAGTTTATGTACACTGAACTTTTATAGCTCGTCGAGAATCCTTTTCGTACAAACCACGGGAAGATTGGACAGCCGAAATGCTAGACTGTATCTGCAGTTGTGATCAGAGGGTTCTGAGGGAGGGAGAGATTGCTTGGAACATTAGTAGTGGTGATGCGCCACGCATCATGCATGCGTCTCACTTTGAAAACTTCAGAAGCCAACAGTTTCATTAAATAGGGCTTCGCCTACACTACCCAAAAAAAAAAAGAAAAAAAAAAAAAAGGAAGATAGGGCCTGCCTAACCTTTTTTGTTTCTTTGCTGCCAATTTCCATAAAAGAAAGTAAAACCTTCTCCTTTCAGGAATAGAATTCCAATCTAATCCAAAACCTCAAACCCAACTCTACTTTTTTGTCGTCTTCCTCTCGTCATGATCCTTTCTTTTGGCGTGACCACTCAGTTTATTGGATAAGGTTAATTTTTACAAAGATATTAACTTAACTTGAATATTCTGAATTCCAACGCCACATATAAAATCTATTTGCATGAGTGTTTTTTTTTTTAAACTGCATTAAATCTCGAAGTTTATCAGTTTCTGCTTTTATTAATTTTTATATATTTTTATCTATATATTAAATTGGCAGAAGTAAAAAGAGATGACATTGCAGATCTTGTCAAGGACCCATCTGGAAATTTAGAATATCATTTGGGGGGCAAAGTCAGAAGGCTGACCCTTTTTTTTCTTTTTTTAATTCCTCTAAGTCCATAAAGCCTGTTTGAGATCTTATTAATAAAAAAAAAAAAAAAGGCTTTGGGAGGTCAAATAAAGCTATGGCCAGGATAAGAAGGTAAACCGAATTATAACCAAAAAACGCGTGCAAATGATGTTTTTGTTTGACTATCCCCATCACCCCATAATTATATTGATAATAATGCCTTTAGAGTCTTGTCGCACTGAGCGGCCGAAATTATCATGTCATTAGAATTTTAATCACCATCAATTTATATGTGACAGACACGATCAATGAGAATATGATAAATTAAGTTCTCGATACGACAGGTTTTGCTAGATATTACACTCACTGAAATCACGAGGAAATCATACATGTACATCTGTCCCGAGTATCTCTCCCGTAAGAACCATGCATATAGGCAAGAGGAGGAATCAAATTCGAATTGATAGGGGTAGAGCGTGGACTGTCCCTATTATACCGGATTTGGTAAGGTTCCTATACGAGACTGTGGGCGCAATGGTCCTCCTAGATGAAAAACATTGGAACATTTTGACTTTTATCTCATAGCAAGCCAATTTCAACACCAAATTGTGGAAAGATTCCTAATCTCATTTTCATCAGCTTAGTTGCATTCTGATGTTGATGGCCCTGTGTGTTTGCAAAGATCAAAATTCTGATTCCTAAAGGAATTTCCTAGAGAGGAATATGAGCATTTGACATTATGCGCTAAGATATCCGATACAAAAATCAATACCTGAAAATTACCGGAATAACCCGTGAAATCCTAACAGATACTTAAGCAAAATTGAATTTGAAGAGTTAAAAAAAGGGCATACTTTTTTTTTCCTTTTTTTTTTTGTGCCTTGTATTTACTTTCCACAATCAACCACATTTACACAATCACACCGAAGATCGCCATATTCGCCCCTCGAATGAAATTATGATGACTGATACATCGTCGTGGTACCTTCTCCGGTCGCCTTGAGGGATATCGAGCAGCTCGTGGAAGTCTATACCTGCATGACAAGAACAATATGAGCATTATTATATGTATGACTCGTTATTCATCTACATCATACTTATTCTGATTGCTTCACAATAGAAATATGTTCTTACCAGCCTTCTTCGCTGCTCGGAAGAGAACTGCCTCGATGAGATGCTGTGCCGGATCGCCCTCTGGAAATGAGTCTAGGAACGACTCAACTGCTGAGACGGCTTCCTGGTTGGTGAAGTATTGGTTTAGTCCATCTGACGAAAGGATCAAGAACTTGTCAGCAGGGCTGAGCCGACGGTGGCACAGGGACGGGAAGCAGGTGATGTACGGCGAGGTCCCTATGTAATTGATCCGGAACATCTCTAGAAGTGCATCATTCCATTTTGGCTGCATAATAACAATATGCAAATCAATCAGAAAAGTATCCTATTTGTTACCATAAAGTTTGGCATTTCAGAAAAGCACACTGAAACGATTGCCAACACGAGGAACACGAAGCTGATTGATCAGCAGATTAAGATTTCCAGTAATCTGATATTCGCAGCTACCTGTTTTAGAAAGCCGGCGCCGAAAGCACGAGTGACCTTCAAGTAACCCTTCACCCGATCATTGACTACCGCTGAAGCATCGTTTGGGTGTGCCTTCCTAATCCTCTGAACCTCCTGAGGACATTATTCACCGACAAATTGTATTAGTGTAAACATCAAATCATGGCGTGGAAGAACTTCCCCAGAGTTTTTCAGTTATCATCTCTTCTGGCATAACATGAAACCTGGAACCGGAACCATTAATTTGGGCGACCGCAGCGTTGTACCTCTCTGATATATGTGCTGTGATCTCTGGTGAGTTGGAGGGAAGTTAGAGTCGGCAACACATCGAAGTCGTCTTCATCACCATAAATCGGGCCAGTGTCAGGCTCAGGCTCGGGTTTCCGGGCTAAGATTGCTCGACTGTCCCCAACGTTCATCAGGTAAACATCTTCACCCTTCATCAGCATCACCAGGACACAAGATCCCATCAGAGCCAATTCGGGATTCTTCGTCACCATCTGATCGGCCGCCTCTAGGAAGGCCTCCTCGGTCTTCCTAAGGGCCATCGAAAGCGCCTTGAGAACACCCAAATGATCGACCCCGCGATCACCATCACGTCCTCCTTCCATGGGTTGATTGTTCCCCAGTAGCCCCTTGAGCTCCTCGTGGACAGTTGAATAGAGGTTAGAGATCAAGAAATCTGGAGCATCGGGCCCGTTGAACCCGTCATAGATCCCCACGAAGACCCAACTGCTGTCCTCCGAGATCACGACGTGCATCCTGTCCTCCCCTGCTCTCCCCTGCGCCCATTGGAGGCCATCAGCAACCTGAACAGAACCCACCGGAAATTCCCCGCTTTCGAAGCCTCCATCCCGGGATTCACTCTTCTTGCCAGGGCCTGGTTCTCTACTCCCACCACGGGCTAAAGTCCTCCGGATCGCCCTCCGGAAGAACCTGGCGAGGTTCCGCCTCTTCCGCCTCTGTGGGGTCATGACCTCATAGACTCCATGGGAGAGGCTCCTGTCGAGCATTACCTGATCGGGCACAGGCCTGTCAATAGAACCCGAGTAGATAACCCGCTCAATCGGTCCTGAGATGAACCCACGCTCGCCAGGGCTCGAGCTGGAGCCGGAATTGCGGGGTACAGGTTCAAGAGGGACGGAGAAGAACATGCTGGAGCTCTCGAAAGCAGAGGGGGCCTTATCGAAGGCGGCACTATAGGAGCTGTAGGAGTCGGTGAGGGAGGTGGAGAGGGGAGTGGAGGTGTTGGCGCTGATGGAGGCGCCGGAGATGGAGCTGAACGTCGTGGTGGACATCTGAGCAGAGGAAGACAAGGAGGAGGAGGAGGAGGGCTCCACAAGCCGGGGCTGATGGTCGGAGCGGATATAGCAGAAGGAATGGCCGTGGCCGAGGCCGAGGCCAAAACCGTTGGGGGGCGGGATCAAGATGACATCAGGGTGGCGGCGGGAGATCTCCCCGACGGCCTTGGAGCAGCAGTTGGCCAGGCCCAGATGCTTTGTTATGCCGTTTCCCATAATACCAAGTTTTCTTTTTTTTGTTTCTGGGAGCTTTCTCTCTCTCTCTCTCGAAGTCCTTATGAACTGGGAATTCTCATGTCTGAATTGATGCGATGAGTGGACTGGGAGAAGAAGAAGAAGAGGAAGAGGAAGAGGAAGAGAGAGAGAGAGAGAGAGAGAGAGAGGAGTTGACTTTTGTAAGTGGGATTTTGTTGTTTTATTTTTTATTTTAAATTTTTTTTGGGGTGGGTGTTGTAAAGGAAGGAAAGGTGGGGGAATATATGCGGGAGTTGACTCTGAGATGTTGTGTGGGGCAAAAATAAGAAAATATACAAAAGCATTTTTTTTTTGGCATAACTTATTGGTTAAATTGTGCCAAGATAAGCCATAGAATCGAAAGGTCAAAAGGTTCGAGATCCTTTTTCTCTACAAATTACACGAATATGTAATTCCACAAGTATACCACGGTGCTTTCATTGAGTGAATTTTATAATAATGTAAAAATGAGAAGCTAATTGGAAGTACCTTATAATTATGATCCAGGTTAAGATGATATTTACCAAATGATTTAAACATCTTGTGATTCCCCTATCCACCCTCGATAGGCATAGAGGAGTTCAAGTTCATCCATTTTCTTGAAGCCGTAAATTCGGATTTTAGATGCTATGAGAACGATATATGCGTGGTTACACTGCATAGAGTTGAAATATAAACACGAAAAACATCGAAAGCACATTTATGTCATGAGCAATCACATCTTTCATATGCCAAAACAAACGAGTATGGCTCAGCCATGAGATATATGCACGTGTTTTTTGGAGACGAATCTCAAATATTATTATAAATGTTAATATCAAATTTTCATTGGGCTTATAAGGATTTGAATTCATTTCTACTTAAAAACTCAAGCTGATAAGTGATGATACCAAAGTCATATATTAATCCATGTATTTTCCTTTGAGATTAATCCAATTTTACTCCTCAACACTCGCACTCACGTGCAACATTTAGTTTATTTTTGCCTACACGTTGTCACGTGTCCTTAAATACCCGTCCTCAATAATTGACCTTGAACCGGGCTCATCTTTCGTGCTGGGGTGAAGGATGGACTAATATGAGGCGCTCTTATGGTTGCTCTCAAACATACTGAGCTTGACGTGGTGTTGGTGTGCATGTGCGCGTGATCACGCATACGCATAACCTAGACTCTGATATCATATTAATTTTTCATTCGGCTCATACGGACTTTGGCTTATTTTTACTTAGAAACTCAAGCTGATAAGTGATGATATTCAAGTCATACATTAACTAATGGATTTTTGTTGAGGATCCTAGATCCCCCGTGAAAAATATGAAGGAGTACCCATAGGTTCATATAAAGCTTGGGTACCATCACTTATCAGCTTGAACTTTTAAGTAGAAATATGCCAGAGCCCGTATGAGCCCACAAAAATTCAATAGTTAAAGTCAAATTGAAGAATCTCTGACTATATATCATATGCAGATTTTGCTAACATGACTTCGTGTCATCATGATACGTTTAATACTTTCAGTTCGAGCGTTTAGTACTTAAATTCAAGTGTTTAGTATTTTTAGTAGTCGTGATTAGCATAAGTATTTTTTTACTTTTACTTACAATTTAAGTGTTTAGTATTAGGATTCAAGTGTTTAGTATTTTGTATAATCTATCACAAATAGCAAAAGTATTAAATAATTTAACTAAAATACTAAATATTTAAATTAAAGTACTAAACGTATCACGATAATACGGAATTATATTAAAATTTCGAATCAGATGCCCGTATACTGAGCTATCGAGGAAGTACATATCACTCCTACATGCACGACAGAAGCATCTTATATTTGTTGCCTTTGGCATCTTTCTCTTTTTTATGCCTTTACCGGGAATCGGTTGTTTCCGGAACAAATATAACATTTGTGTAGAGCGAGGGGACCAAATTAAATCAAGAGACTTCATCTCACATATATGTGTATATACATATATGTAGTTTTCTCATTTGACGATTGTGCAAGTCCACTTTGCTCCACCCTCCATTCCAATATGATGCGATATGCTCCCTTGGGAAATTTCCCACCGTACACTTAACTCTGCTTTTCTCTAGTTAATCTTATGCACGGACGGATTACACGCTGTCTACATGTGTTGACACATCTGATGAAACGCCCATATCTAAACAAATTTTATCTGTCGGACTAGTGATTCTGACGGCGCTTATAAATAATAGGAAAATAATATGAATAATTGCGCTCTATAACTTAACATTTGAAGGAATTTTTAATTCTAGTTTAAACTTTATTTTTTACATGAAATATTTCAATGTTGACGTGTTGATTTTATATCTATCTCGACGCTAATTTCTCGTTCAAAATTGACGGAATTGCACACTTGGCGCGTTAATTTTGCAACGTTGCTTACATATATTACAAAATTAACGTGTCACGTGTGCAATTCTGTCAATTTTGGACGGGAAATTAGCGTCGAGATAGATGTAAAAACAACATGTCAATGTTGGGATATCTCAGATAAAAAATTAAGTTTGGGTTAGAACTAAGAATTTATTCAAATGTTAGGTTATATGGTACAATTAATCCTAAATAATAAAAAGCTGAGGAAAAGATACATCCCATTTTAAAATTACACTCCTCAAGCGTATCATAATAAGTATTGCACATCTTCGTTTGATAATTAAGAGATTTTAAGTTTGATTTTCGTGATGAGACGATCCGTAATTATTTATTAATTATTAAAATATAATTTTTATTTTATTATGTTATATTCATTGGCATCACTTATAACTGATAAAATTTAAAAAAAAACACACACGCGCGCACATTTGTTTACATTCTATGATGAAGCATATAACATTATTCTTCCCAACTTGTTGAATGGAATTGCCAAGCCAAAATGGTTTCCTTTTCAGTAAAAGTCTAGTAAGGCGTACCATAGCCTGAGTTAACAAATCATATATAACTACTGCACAACAGAGTGGGGTTTGGGGTAAATTTACGAACTGCTTAAAATGCTTATGCTTATCGAGTTACTGGGCCAATGAGACCTATACCCTCGTTTTGAACCTGGCAAGGGTGGTCCTTATTCTTCGTCGCGATCCCCATTTTGTTATCTCCTCGTCACGTATTTTTCGGAGAACTCCTTTTGAGCTGAGTTCTTTGGATCTGCTATACAGTAATACTCATATTTTTCCTTCATTGCTACTGCTAATTGGGCTTTTCCCCCTCATTTTTCCACCAAGAAAAGGAGACCAGATTGAACCGACACATGTACGACCAATTACTTCCGTCATAAGAAGTGACAATTGAGTATGATCTTAATATGCGTTTAATAACATAAATTAACTGTTGAATTTAAATTTTCAGTACTTAATCTGATTCGGCCTGTTTGTTTGATAAAAAAATGACTTAATGCTCTAAATCAAAAAGGTACTTGATTATTTATTTTTTGCTAAATCAGCATGGTCTTAGGTGAAGTCGTCGGTGACCCCACAGGCTGCAACTGACCTCGCCTGAGATGGTGAGGGCTGGCCAGTGGCGACGGAGCCCTACCACTCCGATTTTCGAAGAGAGAGAAGAAAATTCCGAGTAGAGATGGCCTAAGGCAGGGCCACCACCATCCCCTTCCCTTCTCATATCTCGATCTTCTTCTCTTTTTTTTTTTTTCAAAAAAAAAGAAGAGTATAATTCAATTGCGACAAAAGTTAAAAAGAATATTTTGTAACCATCAATATAACTAGAATCTCAAATATTATTTAATATTTTTCCCACCAAACAAGATTAATTTAATCGAATACGGACTTATCTCATTTAGTATTTAAAAATTTGTTTTAATTTTCAGCATTGGTTAAGTTCAGACACACGCAAGCTAATTATCATATTTTGCTACATGCATGTGACGGCGTGACGGCGTGACATGTGGAGAGAGCGGAGGATTGGCGATTGCAAGGGAAGAGAGCGCCAAAGGGCAACGGGGATGGAACGAATCGAAATATATATATAAATGGAAACCGTTCAAGTTTGGAATACTTAATAATTTCCCAAGTCCGACAGCGACGAGGTCGAGCACTCCTATGTAATCACATAATCACATAAATTATAATGGTTATTGCCCATTCACCCCGAAAATAATAATAATAAAAATAACAATTGTTATTGCCCCAAACAAAACAACTCCCGAATTCCCCGCTATTCTTGGAACTCTGTACTCTCCCCTCAATTTTCTCTCCTTGGCTCATATTAAAGCTTGGCAAATTTCTTCACACCGGTCGCCGATCATCAATGCATCAGCTCCTTCCACTCGAATATCCCTTCCCGAATTGTACATTGTCCTCGCTTCAACTCGAATTGCATAGCTAAGAGGTCCGCCAACGATCGTTTCTCGATTCGGTTTGCGTTTGATCCTTCGCTCTCTCTGCATCGCTTCTTCACGAGTGCAATCATTCCCACTTTTGATTTGGTTCCGGAGAAAGGAACCACGGAGATGAGAGGGATTCCCCTGTTTCTTCCTGATTTTTCCTCTGTTTTCATTTTCCTTCGCCTTGCTGAATTAAAAGCGAAAAAGAGCTTTCCTCCTGTTCCCTGCCTCTCTTCTAATATTCTGTTGATTGTTTGGAAATAGCCATGTTAGATTTACGCGTCGATGCTATCATCTTATTCTCTCCAATGTTCCATGGCTTCTCTTGATCGTGATATTCCTGCTCGATTGATTCAGATTCTATTAATTCATTCCTGGACATGGATGTCCTGTCTTAAATTTCTATGTCGAGTACTAGCAACCCCTTGTCCGTTCATTCCACTCGTCACGTCTGTTTCCCTCAGGCGTATTTCTATATCATGATGCTTTAAGTAATGTGTATTAATCTTTTCTACCGGCTTAAGATACTGCCATCCAATGCATCAGAAGCGTTTTAACAATGCAAAGATTGAAAACATAACTCGATGTGAACTTGGAACGTTGTCAGGTACATGATCTGACAGACTATTTTGATTTATCGGCTTAGGTAAGTCTTTTCTACTGCTGATGAAGAAGCATGTGCGAAATAGATGCTCAACAATTCATCTCGAGAACAATCACCCGGGATGCATGTGGGGCATTCTTCACATTCTCAAATACCATCATTGGCACCATGTCAAGAAACGGCTCCCATACAGAAGGCATGGACGTGGAAGAAACTCTGCCGGTATCCATATGCACTCTTTAAACACCTTTTGCATTCGTCGACTGATGAAACTTTTTATCGCGCAAGTACAGTGCAAGGGCTTGTTTAGCCAGTTTATGTTCATAGTATGACCAAAAAAAAAATGATAAATGAAAAGCCTGTTGATAACGTTCTTTGGAAATTCCTCAGCAGTACGAAAGCCTGGAAACAGCAATCAGGCCAGAAATTCCGATGGATCGCGGGAAGAATATGACACTGCTCAGGAAGAAAATTCCCCGGTAAGTTTGTGTTCCTCCCCGATCAGGTTTACAGAATTTCAACTGCGGGGAATTGATGACATTGACCTTTCACTTGCTATGACTGAATCGACAATCCGCACTTTTGGAACTTGGCAGGTCCGTGAGAAGAAAACGAAGTTTGTTTCCACGAACATGAATTCTGTAAAAGCTCGATTGAAGGCATTTATTGCCGAAGAGAGGTCCAGGAGGAAAGGGCAGCATCACCGGAGTTCAACTTCCCCTGCTCACTTACAGTCAGTTCCCGCGGATTCGTCTCATCAGTCCAAATCGGAGGAAAAGAAATCTCATGATCAGACACAACTAAACGATGGAATAAGTCGAAGGATTCTTCACCAGAAAAGCGGAAGCTTCAGTGCTCCCCCTTACAAACCGAGTGCAAATTACAGAGTTGAAGATCACTCGGAGAGTTCAAATCGGCAGAACTTGCAGCAGGAAGGACTCTCAATAGATGTGCCCGTTTTCGCGGCTAAGGACTTTTCAGATACTCCTGGTTTAGCCAAAATAAATGAGGAATTATTACAGAAAATCTTGCACGACAAGAGGAAATTTTTGCCCCAGAGGTTCCACAGTCAAAAGCATTTCAGTACTAAGATTGGTCTACAAAGATCCGGGACTTTCCACGCACATGATTCATCGGGAGCTTCCAGGGCCAGCAATCTCCAGAGCATAGAGGACAATGCAAAAACCAATAAGGGGCCGGGCTCAGAAGATGTCCAGGATCATGAAGAGAGAGATGGTAACTCTAATATTACGTTTACCCCGGTCCACCTTCCACAATTGGAGGACCAAAGCGAAAACCCGGTGGCGACCAAACAGTTCAGGGATATGAAACAGAAGATAAAGCACATGATAAGAACGAACCAGAAGGAGAAGCAAAGGATCGTGATGGACGGGGTCCTCGATAAGATCCCCTTCGATCAGGGGCTTTCTAAGGAGAAAAAGGAGGAACTCATTCAGAAGTGGAGGGACTGCGTGATCAACAAAGATTACCACAAGATCTCTCGAAGCAAAGAAAACTACGAGCATAGGAGGCGGCACTTCAAGAGGACATCATCCTTGGACAACTCGATGGATAAGTACAGTCGGCTGTTCGAGACGAGTTTCAACAGGGAATCAAAAAACCACATATCAGAGAGGTTGAAGGTAGGGGAGCCAGAGGAGGCAGGTTCACAAGTTGAAAGAGAGAAGAAGTTGCTCGGCAGGATTCTTTCTCTGCCTGAACTCAAATCATATTCTTTCCCAAGTGAGGATTCCTCTTCAGATGCTGCTGCCTTGGAGGCTCCGAACAGGGCCGACTTGAGCAGAACCTCCAGCAGGGGAAGTAGCTTCGACAGTAGAAACTCCGAAGATCTACAGAACCAGTTAGATGAATATTTGGAAGGTGATCAAACCCGGGAGAAGAACGCCAGGAATGCCGAATCAGCAGCTGTTGTGAATTCCAGGGAGCTGGCAGAGATCGGCCCACCAAGTATTCATTCGGAGCGTGAGGCGGACATCGATCCCACAGCAAAGTCCTCTGCAGGAGCTGTGGGGCCAAGTCCTGTCCAAAAACTCGAAGTCGATTCTCAGGAGGTCACACCCTACTCACAATTACAAGACCTGCAAAGACCAGAGCTCGACACACTAGATTCTTCACCTATCGAGCAGCAAGATGATCCCAGCATTGACGAACCACTTGAGCCTGACCTCGAAACCGACCTTGAAGACACTGAACTCCATGAAGATGAACCACTGGAAGACTTCCTACGAATCCAAGTCAATGTAAAAGACATAGAACTGTTCAACTACGTGAGGGATGTCCTGGAGCTGTCGGGATTGAACGGGCCCGAGGCACTGGAGGTGTGGCACTCTGAAGACCAGCCCCTAGATCCCTCAGTGCTTGAGGAAATTGAGGGATGCCCGCTCATGGACCTGGAATGTTCAGGGAACGAAGAGAGCGAGGACTGTGATCACCTGATGCTGTTTGATATGATCAACGAGGTCCTTGTTGATATCTACCAGCAATCGGTCAGCTATTGGCCAATGCCACTGTCCAGGCATTGTCACATTCATCGGATGCCAGTGGGTCCTCATCTTCTCAAGGAGGTGTGGACTAATATTGGCACCTACTTGGCCTACCGGCCTGAGCTCGACCTGACACTAGACCATGCCTTTAGCTGGGACCTAGAGAAGCACGGTGGTTGGATGAATCTCCAGTTCGAGAGCGAGTGCACTGGGATAGAACTCGAGGACTTGATCTTTGATGATCTTTTGGAGGAACTAATCTTGTAACTTTCAGTTTTGTATCTTCATTTTTCTCTTTTATGTAGACACATCGAAGATAAACACTACTCATAGAGAATACTTTGTGTACAGAATCATGTGCATCAACGGTGAATGTACATATGGCGCAAAAAAGAAACGAGGAATTATCAGAAATTTGTCCTGTCCAGTTATTGTGATGTTCCTGGCCGTTTACAGAAAACCATGTAGCACAATGTTGCTGATTAGCTGAGTCCATCATATTGATGATTCATATCATACAATTTTCGATACTCTTATGAAATCATAAGGGAAGGTGAATAATGATGCTGCCAAAATAACAAAATATGAATTGCGGTGCGTATATCAACGTAGAAGGAAACATGGTTCCTTGCCATAAGAGTACTGTCTGGGCAATTATACCTTCTGAGCATATAAAGAGCCGACTTCTGCGGATTTTTCAAGGGGGCCATGGAAATGCTCTCAACCTCTTCCCTCCTTGATCTCTAGGCAGAAACCTCTTTGAGTTTAATGGAGCTTTTTCTTTGTTTGGAGCGCAAGGTAATTTCTCCATTTCAGCATGATTCATGAAGTTGCCTTCCGAAGTGGTCCCGGCCTAGAATTCAAGAGGAGAAACTATGAGATTGGATAAAGCAAACACATGGAGAAAGAATGATATGGAGCCAAAAACTGAGGGGACGCCCTCGATTTCGGCCTAGTGACAACCAATGTAGGATCACAGTAATCCGTGCTTGTGATTGACCAGGTCTAAAGGAATCTTATAAACACTCGCAAGGCAATGGCATCAGCAACACGACTCTGGATCAACAGTTATTACACTTATGCTTTTGGCTAGGAAAATAAACACTCCTATTATGTCTCATTGGAAGGGTGATTGAGTCAAATTTCTAAGATATAGAAGATCAATCTCTTTGCCACTGTCGGACAAAGACCTTATTAATATAAAATCTATAATTAGAATTCCACAAAGAGAATGGACACATGATCATCAAACAGAAGAGGCCTGCAAATTAACAATCAAAGTGGCTGAACCAGATGCAGGGTACCAGAAAATTTGAGATGTGCTATAGTGTAGATAGGGAGATTGCTTACTGTCCTCTAGGTTTCTGCAGGCCCGGATCGGGCCCCCATCTGCTCCACTAACTTATAGAGCTGCTGGTGTTTCATGGCCCACTGGTCTGCAAGCTTCATCTCCTTGGTTTCTGCATCACTCCTAAGCCCTGCTAACTGTTCCCGATGCTCCTCTTCGATTCTCTCCAATGTAGCCTTCTGCTCTTCCCTGAGAGCATTGATTTTTGACTCTATCTCCTCCATTTTCTCCTTCCGACGGGTCCCCTTCTCGGACTCTAGCTGCAATTCCAATCGCTTTAACCTCCACGCGGCTTCCTTCTTGTGGGCCACCCAGGCCCGGTGCCCTTCTTCCAGCTCCCTGCAGCACTCCACAAGCTCGGATAGGACCATCGCCTCTGCAGGAGCAGGGCCTGGCCCATGAGTTGGTAAACTGCCCAGAGAGAATGAGGTAGCCTCAAGACCTCTCTCAGGCTGGAGCCACGGGACAGGTGGAGAGGTTGAAACTGTAGAGGGCGAGAGACTTAAGGTGACAGATGGGGAAGGAGGCCGCAGAGTGGCGGTCCCATTAGAAGTAGAAAGCCATGGAGGCAGCAAAGAGGGCGAAACAGTGGGTGTATCAGCATGAAGGAACCCATTGTTGGAACCAGTAATGAGAAAGGCAGGTGCAGCTCGCTCCTTCACGATCTTCTCTGCAAAGGTCTCCAGAATCTGATCATACTTGCCTTCCTCAATCGGGTGCACTGTCCTATTGTTCTCCTTCTGTTCTCTCTGTTGCTTCTCCTTGAACACCTCCCACCACTTACCCAGCCTCTTGGCCGTTCGACCAGGGATTTCGGCTGCAATCTTCTTCCATTTGTTGCCGTGCTTTGCCTGGAGCTGAATCACAAGCCTCTGCTCCTCCTCAGTAAGAGAACCTTTCTTGATCCCGGGCTTCAGGTAGTTCTTCCACCGCTCTAAGCATGACTTGGCATCCCTATTGAGAGGGGTGTTCATTCGCTGGGAAACAAGGTGCCACTCCCTTGGCCCATATTGTTTCACGTAAGCACGTAACAAAGCGTCTTCTTCAGCTCTCCAGCGTTGCCTCTCCTTCATCTCCTGGTGCTGACACCACCTTCCATTGCCTTTGAGCTCAAATTCTCATGCTGCAGCTGCCCGAAAAAACAGGAAAGACAAGCACTGGATTAGAACAGCAATTGGAAGCAAACCCATTGAGCTACTTTTTCATATCATTTCAGGACCGTAAAAAGTAATGCCTCTATAGCTTATCATTTACTCTCCGAAATATAAGCAAGAAACATTGATGTAGACCAAAAAGCTGAAGATTGTCCAGCACTGTGAAGGCTTCGGCAGGTACTTGGTTGTTTAGAGTCCCACAACCTGAAATGGCTCCTTCAGAAGGAATTGCCTGATTTATTTAGCTTCATTCTTTCTTTCTTTCTTTTTTTTTCCTGGAAACACTGAAAATGAACAAGGTCCACAATGGCAAACAACTCATGGGCCTTGATGCTAATATAAGGGCGTGACCAATTAGACCATTTGCTGGAATAGCCAGCACTGTTATTCATGTTGAGCCTCTCAACCAAAAATTTCTAGACCATATTGCCACTATGTCATCACAGAATTGCATGCACTTTGACCAATTTGGAGCACTTCTCAGCCATAAATTCCACTTAAGAGCTCGTAACCTCTGTTTGATTCTTACAATGTCAGGTTTCGCGACAGTTTCTATGATTGCGAGTCTTCTACATTTGATAGTTCACGCAGATTCTCAGACTGCAACTTCCTTGGACTAAGCTAAGTACTTCCTATGTTAGCCAAAAAGTTGAAGCAACTACTAAAAACATTTGAATTGCCAAAAATTGGGACTAATAAGGAGAATCATGGATGCGGAATGGGAGAAAACAATCTAAGTGACAGTCAACTATGCGATGCCTGACAACCATCCTATTATCACGAGAGCAATAGCTAGCATTCACAGAAATCCCACGACCGACTGGATGCAAGATTCTCAGTTGATCCCTAATGGTGAAGAATAATCACTTGGATCAGATTGGCTACACTAATAGCCCACTGGGCACATCCTAAGAGAGGAATTGCAATTCCATAATATGACAATCGGATTGTCAGTCCATTAATATTCTGTAATACCGATGGGGCCGGAAGGCCTCAGCTCAGCAGAGGGGAACAGAATCAGGCTGTAATGTGTAAAGGTCTCAGCTTTACATGGAAAATTCGTTCCTTGTTGCATCCAATACATAAGGGTTCCACTCTGCAATTTCTATGCTATAGCAAGTAGCTCGAACTGATGATCGAATCTCTCACTCTCTCTCTCTCTAAATTGAAGAGCGGTGTCAGTTGCCATAGTAAATGCATAGAGACAAGCAACAGTATGAATGAGGCGAAATTAGAGAGAACACATGAGCAGCAACTGTTGAACACAAACTGCCCATAGGTATCAACGCACAACAAACAAGAGCAGACAGACAGAGCTAACCTTTATTTAAGAAAGGAAAAGGGAAAAGCTTGAAGATCAGGGGGGAGGGAAGGGGAGGGGCTTACTGTGATTTGAGTTGCTATAGGTGGAGGCGGAGAGGGAGATTCTTCTACTGGCCGGACGCATCTCTCGAGGACGACGGAGTAGGGAGGAAGGAGAAGATGCTTCAGTCAGGTCAGGGGTGGACGGCTGGTAGAAGGGTGGGGGTGGGGGGGGCTGCCTGGGCTTGCTTCGATGAAAACAAAGAGGAGAGGGGAGGAGTATGGGAGCTGGGGGGAATGGGAGGTAATGGTAAGATCTTTTCTTGCTAGTGATGCTATCTATCTATCTATCTATCTATCTATCTAGTGCTGTGTATCTGTCTGTCTCTAACCAAGGGAAAGGTCAAGCTAGAGAGAGAGAGAGAGAGGGGAAGTGACAAGAGAGCACAATGAGAGCTTTTTCAAGATAGGACGACAGAGAGAGAGAGAGAGAGAGAGAGAGAGAGAGAGAGGGGAACAGTGATTTGGTAGAGAGAGAGAGTGAGAAGGGGAAGTGGACTGAACAAAAAAAAAAAAGGCAGGGGATGGAACTTGGAAGGGAGCTGAGCTGAGGCACGCGAGTGAGTAGAAGAGAGAAAAAAAAAAAAGAGGAATAGGGGTGATAAGAAGGGAAGGGTAGGGAAAAACCAAGAATCAGATCAGAATCAGAAGAAAGAAGAAGAGCTAAAAAGAGCTGACGTTCTCGTTAGGGGGAATTTCCTCTTATTATTATTATTATTATTATTACTGTTAAAAGTCCATTTTCTTTTTTCTTTTTCCTTGCCAAAAATCGTATCGATTAAATTTCCGTGTCATCTGCAATTTTTAATTGGTGCTTGCTTTCCCTTGTCATGTGGAAAGATACTAACAACAATTGGGGTTAGAAAAGGTCCATTAGTAAGATATATTGATTATTGGGACCGCCTAATTTTTACAGGAAGTGATAACCAACACGTGTTTCTTTCTCGGCTTCATCCCATTATCCATGCATGTAAAACAAAAATTTCCCAAGGTCGTGGCTTCCGAGAGTCAAAAGAAACAACTCATCCCAATCATGGTCTCACGTTGGTTTCTTTAAGCAATCCAATCAATCGCAAGACTAGATGATCGAAGCGGTCTCAGTGTTGATCTACTAGCTCAGATGACCTATGAAAAAGACCATGGGGTAGCAATTATTTCCGGATTTTAAACATTGTTTTCCTTTCCCATGATAAATCTCAATGGAATTAAAAGGCATGATGAATTACTTACTGTGCATGACGTGGGGCCTGCCAGTACCGATGGTAGCATATGGGAAGAGGACAATGATAAAAAGAGGGGCAGAGAGAGAGAGAGAGAGTAGGCCAGCCAAGCCAAACCAAGCCCTAGTAAGATAACAAATACAAAAGGCAAGGGAAATTGATGAGGTTGGCATGGTACAGTGTCGTATGGCTTCATTCTGAGCCCTTCAACCACTCCCTCTCACTCACCCCTCACCCTCATCAGCTTTTTTTCCCTCCTCCCTTTAATTTTCACCCCCACAACACAAGCAAAACGGACCCGATTCAATTGTCAATTATTGACACACACACACACATGATACATATGTCTGTATATATGTCTATAATATATATATATATATATATATGTAACTGGAAGTACTCGAGGGGTCTTGCTGAGCTGATAGTGATAGTGATGGTGTGGTTCTTTTAGATCTCGCAATATGCAAATGTATGCAGCCATGCATTACTATCCAGTCCATATCCAAAGCCCAGTCAGTGCCTGTTAGGAATTAGTTGTGGTCGAAAACGAAAGAGATGAGATCAGACCCTGCCTGCCTCTGGGCGAAATAAGGCATATATATATGGCCCCGCCCCCTGGTTCTTCTTCTTCTTGCACAGTTAATTATTGAAGGCTGGCTGGCCGGTTGCCATACACATCATGGCCCCATTATTGCTTTACTGTGCCCCTTGTAGGTACTTAGCTAAAGAAGCATTATCTCCATACCATTTATATATACACGTGCACGCATATCAGACACATTACCTGGACAAAATAACAACATAAAAATAAGGTCCCAGCTCCATCGGTTTGGATACACACGTACGTTGTCAATGCATATGGAAAATACATGGTTGCGGATGAACCATTCTTGCTTTGTATATGAATGCTTTCATGCCCTGGTCATGCTTTCGAAGCCGTTCGATCATGTTTCTTATGAATTTCATGCGTACTTTGACTTTGATTAACACTGGCACTGGTCAAAAATATTATATATTGGGGGTTAAAGATCATACTAGATCATCTACCTAAAAAAAAAAAAAGGATCATACTAGATCTCCTTGTTTTACGATTAGAATCTTCAGAAAATGGAAATTTGGTGGGGACTCGACTCCACTCCATGAAAAAGAGATCGGATTTGGATGGCACCAATACTTGCGTCAATGCAAATGCATGACCCTATCCATCCATCCATCTATCTATACATTCTATCGCCCATCTAACAACCATTGCAGGTACTATAAAAGGAGAGTTGCTTCTCTTCGTTTTCGGGAAAGAAAGAAAACAATTTCTACATGTAATTACAAGTCTCTCCTAATGTGATCTTAGGGCAATTAATTTGTTCTGTTAGGAGACTGCATTTTATGGGCTGCTAGTTGCTACCCCTCACTTTTGCATTAGTTAATTTCACTGCTGGCTCTGGTCTGTAGTTCGCCGATAAAACTATTATTTCGATATGCATAAGGTGATAACGGTTGCACACATGCATTGAAATACAACCCGTATGTACCCAGCATCCATTGATCGATCCAGGAATTGGAGTTCATTTAGATCAGAATATTGGATCGTAATTATGCCAAATCACTATAGATAGAAGATGCAATAAGAACCCAAAATCATTCAAGATTCCGACACGCGTCAATTTTACGTGCTCTACAATATATCTATGCAATTGGTGGTATATAATACTATATATATATATCATACATTCAATATCTCAGTAACTGTTCTTATAAAAAATATATGTATATCTGAATAATTGATTTTTTTAAAAAAAATTTACCTTCACGGTGATCTTTTTCGATGATCATAAAACTGTTATATTTTAGATTT
The DNA here is from genome assembly GCF_007655135.1 of Punica granatum. Lineage (NCBI taxonomy): Eukaryota > Viridiplantae > Streptophyta > Magnoliopsida > Myrtales > Lythraceae > Punica > Punica granatum. The sequence continues at coordinate 1,826,087 of NC_045131.1, forward strand.
TCACTTTTTGAAATTTCGAGATCGAATCTGAACCATTGAATACGCACTTATGTACCGTACATACATTTAAAACAAATTGAGGTATCATGCTCACCGGAAAAGAGAAGAAAAGAAAAGAAAAACAAATGTACAATAGATACCTATGAAACATTTGATGCTTTGGGGGGCATCGATGCCCCGTTAACTTACCCAAAAAAAAATGTATATATATATATATATATGTATGTATGACGCTTTAGGACGACCTAATTAATTAACTAAAAAATAGTTCATCGATTATATATATATAAGTCGTGAGGTCCGTGCATTGCACGGGATTGTTCCATTAATGTGAAAAGAAATGATAATTAAAAATTAAAAAGAAAAATTCTTTCGAGAATCAAAAGCGTAACAAAAAGCATAAAATAAATATTCAGTAGTAGACAATCTTACTTTCTGAGAGTTTGCGTATAAAGATAACAACACCCTTTTAGAAATGAAACTCACATCACTAATATTGAAAAAAATACGAGGAAAAATAAAAGATAGAGAAAAATAAAATAAAAATAATAAAAATAATCTAATCAACTCATAGGGATAGACATATATTTTGAGAGCTCGATTTAATTGTAAATATATTTTTTGATAGTTGAATAAGCCCATGTTTATGTATATGACAATTCTTATTTATAATTATCATACATAATTTAGATAAAATATAATCTGTTTTATCTTCCTTTTTCAATGAACAAAATTGATTTTTTTATGAAAAGAAAATATAATTTATATGTATCTATAAAATATTATCTAATCTATTTTTTAAAAATGAATTTCTATAATAACATATAATTCATACATACTTTTTCTTACTATATATATATACTAAAAATTGTCCACGTAACCATACATTAATATATTTGTTATTATGTATTTATATATACTTATTTTGATGTTATTATTTATGTATGAAATATTAATTATTATTTTAGAAATTCAAGATTATTAAATCTTCTAATTTATTTCAAATACATTCTATTATGTAGACTCTAAAAATTAAATAAATAAAGAAATAGGATTTTATCATGAGATTTTTTTTAAAAAAAAGTTTATTAAATATAATTCCGAAAATAAAAAAAATAAAAAACCTAAAAGATTTCATTAGAAAATTCATATTTCCTTCAATTGGAGATTACTGTAGTATAAAAAAATATATTGTTTTTTTATTTTTAAGTGGAATATTTTAATCAAAAATAATTTCAGAAGATTTTGTTACTAATTTTATAATTGAAAATAATTTTAAATTTTAAAAACTCAAAAAAATTGAGAAATTATTTTTATTATATATAATTCCGAAAATAAAAAAAAATCTTAAATAATTTCAAATTTTAAAAACTAAAAACCGATAAATTTTTTTATTAAAAATTAATCTGAAAATAAAAATATAAAAAACTAAAAAAATTACGTTTAGAAAATTCATATTGCCTTCAATTGAATATTACTGTGATATCCAAAAGATTTGATGGTATTTTTAATCTTTTTAAAATGGAATATTGTAATGGAAAAATAATTTCTCCAGGTTTTATTGCTAATTTTATAATAAAATATTATTTTAAATTTTAAAACTTAAAAAAAAATCCATTAAAATTCCATTAGCAAAGCTGCTTCATGAATGCACGCAGTGCAGCGGCACAACAACGTAAATAGGATGACAAACCAACGGAAGGGAATGGCATAATTAGTGACAAACTGAACAAGTAATGTGCAACCACACTAGAAATCTCTCCAGGTTTAACCTATAATAAGTTGCATCGAAGAAGACACGTATATATAGAAGAAGAACAGGAAGGAGAAGGAAGAACAATATAAGCCACCATCGAACATCATCGCAAAGAGATAAGAAGCCAAGAGTCTTATTAGCGATCGACTACGTCATGGGAGCTTATTCTGCGAATGCGAATAAGACCACAGATTTTGTCGTTGCTGAGCTTAGCTTCTTCGATGGACGGCTTTCCTACTGCCCTAACTGCTGAAGTCCTATTCCTCCAAGCTCTTTCTCGATCGTTTTCCGTTGGATAATTATATATATATATATATATAATGGGTTTAATTTGGACTTGAATCCATCAATCCAAAAACTTAAGTCAATAAGCTGCCGAACCTTTGTCACATATAAACTACTTACTTTTCTTTTTCTCGATCAATATAGGACATTCTTTGTCCTCTCGCACCTCCCATTTTCCCGCTGTCACGTAGTATCATGTCATGTTATACGTTTCACGTGATCTAAATCACTTAACAGGACTCGAGTCTCATATAAATTTGTATTTTTTTTTTCCTCAATTGTTCATTGTGGAGCAACATATTCAGCATTTTCGCATTCGCATGGAAAGAAAGCAAAGCTCGAGTGTGTCATGTAGGAGGAAGATTTCTATCCGATCTGAGCTGAGCTGAGCTGAGCTAGCAAGCCTTGGGCGGAAGATACGTGGCAGAGCATGATGGGTTGGGTGAGCCAGCTCAGTGATCCACGTGGTGGTCCGGGAGCACTGAATAATATTTGTTATAATTTGTCGAGTTGAATGCTAGGAGTTTGGGACGGGTGGAGGAATGGTGAGGTTGAGGGTGAGGGAGTGGGAGTCCGCGTTTCGCGGCAAAAGGAGACGGAGTGAGGGGTTGGGGCTGGGGGGGTCTGATGGGGACGGGACCTTGTCAGACACATTGTCAGATACCTGTCAGTGACAAGTTACGTCAGTCAGCCCCTTCCCTTCCCTTCCCTTCCCTTCCCCCCTCTTTTCTTTTCGTTTAACTTTGCTTTTTCCTTTTTTTTTTAAAAGGACAAAAAAAAAAAACCAAATTACTAACCATACTCTAAGTACGATAAAATAAGAATTTTAATAATTAATAGAAGGGTAAAAATAATTTTATCGCAAGAATTACATCTAAATTATCTTTGTTATCGAGTATAATTGCCCACTCAGTTCCACCATCTTCCTCGGGCTCTAACCTCCCATTTTAGTTTTCTCTCTCCCTTCCTATTGATTGACTCTGTCTTTTTCCTCTCCCACTTTTTTTCTTTAGGATCCTCTCTCACTTTTTCGGTATCATTACAAAAACTATTTCTACACGATAATTATGATTTCATTTTATAATTTCTATACTAAATTCTAGGAAATATAACAGTGCGATACATGCATATATATATATAGTACTGTGTGTGTGTGTGTCCGTGTGCGCGCCCGTGTAATTTAAGGAATAAAGGAAAAAAAATACATAGTACTGTGCAAACAATTTAAATATTGAACTTATATTGTTTGATGCCGTTTTCATTGTAAGTGACACTAATAAAACAATATGGGATCATAGTTTACACCCACTGACTTAAGGATCTTGGATCCGCCCCTGCTCCAATCATATTTACCATTTCCATCACCATACAACTACTTACCAAACAAGGGCAGATTTATCAATAGCAAGTTCGAGGTCATACCACTCGCTTCGATGCAGTTCGATTGGAGCGGACATGAAACCGGGAAAATCGAGAACTCTGCATGGCAACATCAGAGTGAACGAGTCATGCCAACGATCACGATTGATAGTCCGGTAATTGTTTACCCTTGAGTGGAGTAGAAGCAATTGATTGCTGCACGGGCGAAAGGGGATTGTGAAGCCCAATTTACATTGTAAGCAGATTCTTTTAGGTCTTGTAACAGGAGCAGCTCTTCTGGGTACGGGCCGGGCCTCTACTTTCTTGGGTAAAATCATAGGCCCATAGCAGGCCCACTTTCATGTAGTTGTGGCCCGTAAATGTTCGACGAGAACATTAAAAAAAGAAAAAAGAGAGGTTATTGGTCATCTTTGGTACTTTTGAGTAGAGTAGACCGACTGACCTTCCCATTAGTATTTGATTCAATCCTCAGTCAATTACCTCAATTAATCAAATCATTTTAGGCTCATTGAGGTTTCATTTTCCACATACCTGGTTGATATACATTTAGTGTCGTGTTAGAAAATTCCTCAATGAATATATATAATTTCAACACTTGGATGGTTAACCATGTAACATATACAAGTCATCATCAGTCACTTTTTGTAATATTTGATTTAATTCCACGTTATCCATTGACTTATAAAATGCAAAAAAGGATAATCGCACAAGTAAATTAAATTATTAATAGATGATTATCACGAGTAGATTCAAATAATTTGGCGTTTCTTTTCCCTGAACAATGTATCATGTACAGGTCTTGTAAAAATCCATATTAAAGAGAGTTTTATCTCCTTATTAGGCTAATCTGGCCCTAACTGCAATATTCGAGACTCATTATGCTTCTAAATATCAATATACATACTGAAAAAAAAAATTGCGATGATGAGTATGAAATTGATTGAATTACTTAAAATTTACTCTCTTTTTTTATTATCGACCCCATCTTGAGATGGAGGATTTTTTTTTTG